>NC_090822.1:90717759-91026925 GCF_000390325.3 Nicotiana tomentosiformis | reverse complement strand
AACGAGTCGAAGCCAACGATAAAAAAGTAGAAACATATAATTCCAGGGTCGATCAGATCCCGGGAGCTCCACTAATGATAAAAGGGTTGGATTCGAAAAAGTTCATACAAAAGCCTTTTCCCTTGAGAGCAGCCCCAAAACCAATCCCCAAAAAATTTTGTATGCCCGAAATTCCCAAATATAATGGTACGACCGATCTCAACGAACACATCACCTCTTACACGTGTGCCATCAAGGGTAACGATTTGGAAGACGATGAGATCGAATCCGTGTTATTGAAAAAATTCGGAGAGACCCTCTTAAAGGGAGCGATGATTTGGTATCATAATCTGCCACCAAATTCCATCGATTCTTTTGCCATGTTAGCAGATTCGTTTGTAAAGGCACATGCTGGTGCCATAAAGGTTGCGACAAGGAAATCGGACCTCTTCAAAGTAAAACAAAGGGGTAATGAAATACTGAGGGAGGGTCCCGATTTCAAATAGAACGCATGGAATTGCCACCGGTCACAGATGACTGGGTCGTCCAAGCTTTCACCCAAGGGTTGAACGAGCAAAGTTCAATAGCATCACGTCGGCTGAAGCAAAATTTGATCGAGTATCCTGCAATAACTTGGGCGGATGTACACAACCGATATCATTCAAGAATTAGGGTCGAAGACGACCAGTTGGGAGCTCCTTCTGGATCCATGCATCAGAACATGACAGCTATTAAAAACCAGAGGGACATCGACAGAGAGCAAGGGCCAAACAGAGACCGATATCAACTGTATGTCACAGATCGAATGAACAACGGTTCGACGCGCAATGCCGCTCGGAACAATCGAAGGAGTGATCGAGGACAAAATTCTTGGGGGCTTATGAGCAAGAGTGGCTTTGATAAATATGCCGATCCTATAGAGGCACCTCGGCTATCGGAGTATAATTTCAACATCGACGCATCAGGTATTGTATCGGCGATCGGAAGAATCAAAGATACTAGGTGGCCCAGACCTATGCAAACCGACCCTTCCCAAAGGAACCGGAATTCGATGTGCAAGTATCATGGTACGCATGACCACTGAACCGAGGATTGCAGACAATTAAGAGAAGAGGTAGCCCGTCTATTCAATGAGGGCCACCTTCGGGAGTTCCTCAGTGACCGAGCCAAGAATCACTTCATAGAAAGGGACGCCAGCAAAAAAGATAAACAAGAGGAACCTTTGCATATCATTCATATGATCATCGGTAGGGCTGATACTCCATAGGGATCCGTGCTCAAATACGGCAAGATACCGGCCACAGGGGAAAAATGAACTCGAGGTTATGTACCCGAAGGCACTTTATCATTCGGAATTGAAAAAGCCGAGGACATCTCTCAACCTCAGAACGACGCTCTGGTAATTTCTATCCTATTAAATAAAGTTCAAGTTAAGCGTGTCTTAGTGGATCCAGGTAGCTCTTCGAATATCATCCGATCTTAGGTAGTGGAGAAGCTCGGTTTACAGAATCAAGTCATGCCCGCAGCTTGGGTCTTAAACGGCTTCAATATGGCCAGTGAAACAACTAAAGGGGAAATTATTCTGCCCGTAAATGTGGCTGGAACCATCCAAAATACCAAATTCCACGTAATCGAAGGCGATATGAGGTACAAAGCCCTACTCGGAAGACCATGGATCCACAATATGAGGGTAGTGCCTTCGACTCTACACCAAGTGATGAAATTCCCTACGTCGGATGATGTGAAGACAGTATACGAGGAGCAACATGCTGCGAAGGAAATGTTTGCGGTCGATGAGATAAAACCGATACCAACGTTATCGGCCGTAGAAAGGTCGAGCATAAAATATAGGCGAGAAACCAAATAGTAATCACAGCAAGCAGGATATCGAAGATGACGAGGAAGAGTTTCTGACACCTCGAGCTCTCATCGTCCCTGATGACTCCAATGCCACCAAGTCGATGATCGAAGAACTGGAGTAGGTTATATTAATCGAACGTCTGCCCGAGAGAAAGGTATACCTAGGAACGGGGTTGACCCCCGAACTCAGAAAAAAACTTATTCAATTTCTTATTGATAACATAGATTATTTTGCTTGGTCTCATTTTGACATGACAGGGATTCCACCATCGATAACAGCGCACCAACTGAGTTTGGACCCTAGGTTCAAACTGGTGAAGCAAAAAAGACGACCTCAATCCGAGGTAAAACATGCTTTTGTAAGAGATGAGGTAACTAAACTTCTCAAAATAGGGTCAATTCGGGAAGTAAAATATCCCGAATGGTTAGCCAATGTGGTTGTAGTCCCCAAAAAAGGGAACAAACTTAGAATGTGTGTAGATTATAAAGATCTAAACAAATCATGCCCCAAAGATTCTTTTCCACTGCCTAGCATCGATCGCTTGATCGATGCCATAGCCGGTCACGAGATCCTCACTTTTCTCGACGCCTATTCCGGGTACAATCAAATTAGCATGAACCCGGAGGACCAAGAAAAAACTTTATTTGTTACTAAGTATGGAACCTATTGCTATAATGTAATGCCATTCGGGCTAAAAAACGTAGGGGCTACGTACCAACGCCTAGTGAATAAAATGTTCGAAGAACAAATAGGTAAATTGATGGAAGTTTACATTGATGACATGCTAGTTATGTCCCTGCGCACAGAGAACCATTTGACTCATTTGCAGGAAACGTGCAAAATTTTAAGGAAATACAACATGAAGCTCAACCCCGAGAAATATGCTTTCGGGGTTGGATCGGACAAGTTCCTCGGGTTCATGGTGTCGGATCAGGGGATCGAGATCAACCCCGACAAAAGCAAAGCCATCGAAGACATCACCGTTATGGATAGTTTGAAAGCAGTGCAAAGGCTAACCGGACGGATAGCTACCTTAGGACGATTCATTTCAAGGTCGTCAGATCGAAGCCATAAATTCATCTCTCTACTCAAAAAAAAGAGCGATTTCACCTGGACTCCTGAATGCCAACAGGCACTAGAACAATTGAAGGGGTACCTATCGAGCCCACCATTACTTCACACTCCGAAGACAGATGAGAAGCTTTACTTATACGTAGCGGTATCGAAAATTGCGGTAAGTGGTGTCCTAGTTCGAGAAGAGCAAGGTACGCAGTTTACTGTTTATTATGTAAGTCAGACCTTAGGAGAGGCAGAGACTAGATACCCACACTTAGAGAAATTGGAGCTTGCATTGATAAGCGCCTCTATAAAGTTAAGACCATACTTTCAATGTCACCCCGTATGCATTTTAACAACTTTCCCACTTCAAAACATTTTGCACAAGCCCGAACTATCGTGCCGACTGGCTAAATGGGCCATCGAATTCATTGGGTACGATATTGAATATCAACCTCGAACGGCCATCAAGTCCCAAATTTTAGCAGACTTTGCGGCCGATTTCACACCAACCCTCGTACCCGAAGTTAAAAAGGAACTCTTGTTAAAATCAGGTACATCGTTGGGGGTTTGGACCCTCTACCCAGATGGTGCTTCAAATGTGAAGGGATCCGGGCTTGGCATCGTATTAAAACCTCCCAGGGGTGGCATTATTAGGCAATCCATCAAAACTACTAGATTAACTAACAATGAGGCCGAGTACGAGGCCATGCTTGCAGGTCTCGAGCTAGCTAAGAGCTTGGGAGCAGAAGTCATTAAAGCCAAATATGACTCTTTACTAGTAGTGAACCAAGTGAACAAAACTTTCGAAGTTCGAGAAGATAGGATGCAGAGGTATTTGGACAAGCTATAGGTAACTCTACACCGTGGAAACCATGAAGGCACCTGTGGAAACCACTCCGGCGCCGAACCACTAATTCGTAAAATCATCAGAGCAGGATACTACTGGGATAACATGGAAAAGGACACTAAGGAGTTCGTTCGTAAATGCGATAAATGTCAAAGGTTTGCACCAATGATCCATTAACCCAGAGAGCAGCATCATTTGGTAATTTCTCCATGGTCATTCATGAAATGTGGAATGGATATTGTCGGCCCTCTACCATCGTCCCCAGGTAAAGCTAAATTTATTTTGTTTATGACTGACTATTTCTCTAAATGGGTTGAAGCATAGGCGTTCAAAAAAGTAAGAGAGAAAAAGGTTATAGATTTTATCCGGGATCACATCGTGTGTATATTTGGTATACCAGCAGAAATAACATGTGACAATGGTAAGCAATTTATCGGCGGTAGAGTGATAAAATTTCTCGAAGATCATAAAATAAAAAGGATACCGTCAACACCATATCATCCTAGTGGGAACGGACATGCCGAATCAACGAACAAGATTATCATCCAAAACATAAAGAAAAGATTGAACGAAGCCAAAGGAAAGTGGAGAGAAATTTTGCCTGAAGTCTTTTGGGCATATCGGACAACATCTAAATCCAGTACAGGAGCGACTCCATTTTCCTTAGTGTATGGCTACGAAGCTTTAATTCAGGTCGAAGTCGGGGAACCAAGCGCAAAGTTCCAACATACATCGGAAGAATCGAACTACAAGGCAATGAATACTAGCCTCGAATTATTAGATGAAAAACGAGAAACGACACTGGTTCGAATGGTTGCACAAAAATAACGAATCGAAAGGTACTACAACAGAAGAACCAACCTCCGCCATTTCAAGACCGGGGACTTGGTCCTAAGGAAGGTCACCGTCAACACTCGAGATCCTAATGAAGGGAAGCTCGGCCCAAATTGGGAAGGCCCCTATCAAGTCCTCGATATAGTCGGGAAAGGGTCTTATAAACTTAGAGCAATGGATGGAAAACCATTACCAAACAATTGGAACATATCGCTTCTCAAATTATATTATTGTTAAGGTATGATTTTCTCTTCTCTATCGTCTATATACGTATATTCAACACTAACTCATTACAGGAATTCGACAAAAAATATCAAGACCTCTGGTTTCAAAGCACGCGTTGTACTCTTTTTTTCCTTAGTTCGGCTTTTATCCCAAATGGATTTTTCCGGCAAGGTTTTTAACGAGGCAACAACTATGTGCTACCCGAGGACAAATCAATAGTATCCGAGGCTCCTTCGTAATCAACCTCGAATACTGGGGGGCTACCAATCGAATAAATCAAGTTCGACACAAGAAAGTTATTTCTTATCAAATTCATGTCGAACAAGGTCTCGATAGAGAAAAGTGTAAGGGACAAATGATCAAAACGAACCATGCCCACGTAGTTTTGCTCAAACTCTGGCACAAGATACAAACACATATATAATGACTTATAAAGGAGAACTTTTTTTTTCAGATATCTCACACTTTGAAAAGATCTTCCTGCTTCATGATTCAAACAAGCTTAAAGGCCAACCACCATCAAGAGAATTTTTTATACAAGCGGTCATAAAAAGCCTACGGACTAAGATACTTTGAGTTCGAGTTCGAAATAATTACTCACTCAATTATTAAAGTCTAAGGGCTATCTTACTTCGAGTTCGAGCAATCACTCACTCGATATCCAAGGTGACTCAATTATTAAAGCCTATGCAAGGTTAATATCCAAGGTGACCTGATAACTTTGTTTTCCTTATTTTTTGGAATGAAACTGAACCTATAAGTAGTGGGAAAGGGGGAAAAGATAGAGGAGGGTAGATTTAGTCCTTACATATGGTGCAGCTGGCAACTCTAGTCCAATTAAATTATATGGCAATTTAAAGTACAAAAGGGTATACATAATAACTGCCTGAACTCTGAAGTGCTTAGCTGAAACTAAAGTGAAATTTGTTCTTACAATGATTCCCTTGAAAAAGAGTGCTAAAGAAGAAAAATGAAATGAGAGAAAAATCAAAGGGTAAGAGATTCCAAAGGTCCTACCGGGAGTCCAACCCAGGTCGCTGGATTCAAAGTCCAGAGTGCTAACCACTACACCATAGAACCCTTTTATTAATCTGAAGCTTCTAGTTATATTTAACTAAAATATACTCCATATAAATAAAAATTCTTTGGGATATTTTCTAAGTCTAAATGCGTATAGTTTATTATTTAGAAATTCCAGTTCACCTAGATTGGCAAATGAAATTGAAGCGATCTATTTTGGTTTTCTTCTAACTAGGAGTAGTAAACTAGTAATAAGAACTCTTTTGAGATATGTGACAATAGAATTCTTTTGGTGAATTATTCAAATATTGCATTGCAATTTATAACTGGAAGAAAAGGACAAGTACATCATTTAGAGAAAAATATGATTTGGTGTAAACATTGGATGCAAGTAAAATTTTGAAACATTATCTTACTTTCAACTCACTAATATATATTCATAGCCTTTTTAAGTAACAGTTATGTGGGAATATGTGTTTACCTGGAATACTAAACATATTAACATATAGTTCCAATCAGGAGCAAGTCGCGAAGACTTGTGAACACTATTGAGTCAAAGGGCAGTAAATAAGAGGAAAAGAAACATGGAACTAGTTGCATTTTGAATTGCCAATTATTTTCATCCATCCCTGTCTCAACCAAATTTCTAGAAAACAGCAATAAATTTCGAGCTACGCGATTTATAATTGGTGACAAGCAAGTGGTTGAAAAAGATTACTAGTACTTGTTATTATATTCGTTTTATTATATATAATAAGTGACAGTTATTTAAATTATATATTTGATATAAACCATACGAGTAATTTTGGAGTGTCAAGTATTTTCAGGCCTAAAGCAATGATTTTAGTGGCTTTGGGTGGAGCCGCCCTTGCGGAGTTAAGGCTAGTTAAAATTTTGTAGGTTAAGATAGAACCGGGAGTGCATCACTAGCCCTAATCTCATCGACTGATTTTAATGAATATAATTATGTGGTCCGGTAAGCAATGATGATGCTTTAAACAATAATTAGAAGGCAAAACAGTGGGGAGCCACTACTAAGAAAATGCAATGCAGTAATGCTAACAGAAAAGTAAGTCGTGAGAAGCACAACTAGCTTAATAAGCTTGTCAACCGGGTCAACAGTCAACTTGTACCAAACATCTCCCGAAAATAAACCTATCTTCCCATAAACTCGCACAATCTCAAAAACCAAAACTTCATCATTTCTCATTCTCAATCAACCTGTTCCATTCCCTTCCCAATTTCTCCTCCATCTCTACCAAACTGCTTGTTTCAAAATTCAACATGTCACATCTTTTTTCTTGATTTTTTTCATTTTTCATCAATTAACATATTGCTTGTTATATTCTTACGAACTATCCCTTCAGTTTTAATTTACTTGTTGAGATCTATTATAGCAAAATGGTGAAGAATCACTTAGATAAAAATGCCAGCTTTACAGGCAGCCCAAAACCACCTCGTTCAGCCACGTCCACCGAGGCGTCACGGGCTGATCAACATTCCAGAAATAGCAGCCAAGAAGAGTTAGATCATTCATTGAACACTCACATTGAGGATGTTAATAAGTTATCCGAAGATATTGATCAATTCGTAGACGTTCTTTCAACGTGCCATGATAAATCAAATCCCCCTGAAGTCCCTGATTCGGTCGAGACTTTCTCCAAAATCGTCGAGTCCATGATCAAAAAGTATAACTCTTGCGAAAATGCCACCAGATTTTGCAAGACGACAGAGGAGGACACTTGTTTTATAGGAGCAGTGATAATGTTATCCAAATTGACAAATACCTTGAGTGAATTTCCATCAGGTTCAACGACCACGAGGTCATTGAACCTAACGAGCATGGTCTTGCAACGTGCCATGACTTTCATGGAAGAAGAATTGAGAAACTTGTTAGAAGATTCTAGAGTGTCTTCCAATTCTAGAATTCTTAAAAATTCTTCATTCAATGCGAACAATCTATTAGATGGGGAGCAATGTGTTTTGACACTTTCAGAATCTAGCGGAGACGAGGAATATCCGTCGTATTCTCCAGATATAGTGACAAGAATGAATCGAATTGCCTCGGCTATGATCTTGGCTGGCTATGAAACAGAATTTTGTCAAGTGTACTCGATATCGAGAAGAAATGCATTCAGTGAACAAATGAAAAAGCTCGAATTCGAGAGGATAAACATGGAGGATGTTCAAAGAATGCCATGGGATTCTCTAGAAGGAGAGATTACGAGGTGGATCAGAGTTGTGAAAAGTTGTTCGACAACTCTGTTCCCTGGCGAAAAGAGACTCGGGGACTCTGTTTTCTCCGATTCTCCTATAATTTCGCAAAGCCTCTTTAGCAATCTGGCGCGCGCCATTGTGATTCAGCTTCTCGACTTTGCTGAGGCCGTCTCAATGACTAAACGCTCAGCCGAGAAGCTGTTCAAATATCTAGACATGTATGAAGCTATACGTGATCTCATTCTAGCAATCAACGTGTCGTGTTCCAATGAATGTGAGAACGAATTGAATTCGGAGATTTCAGCTACAGGAGACAGAATAGGAGAGTCGGCTGTGAGCATATTCTGTGATCTCGAAAATTCCATAAAAAATGATGTAGCGAGGACACCGGTCCCGGGTGGGGCAGTGCACCCTCTAACGCGTTACGTTATGAATTATCTAAAATATGCATGTGAGTACAAAGATACCCTAGAGCATATTTTCCAGCAACATGTAAAATTGGAGGAATCCAATTCCCCTGCCAAATTGAAACCAACATTGGAGGTAGAAACAGAGAGCGAAAGCCCCCACAGTTCTGAAACAGTAGCCGGGACGATGCCGTTCTCAATACAGTTAGTCACAATAATGGACCTTTTAGATACAAATCTTGAAGCCAAATCAAACCTGTACAGAGACCCTGCGTTGCGCCACATTTTCTTAATGAACAATGGTAGGTATATCTTACAAAAAGTTAAAGGGTCCGCGGAGATACACCAAGTGATGGGCGACACGTGGTGTAGGAGAAGATCAACGATCGTGAGACAATACCACAAGAATTACCAAAGGGAAACATGGGGTAAGGTACTCCAAATCCTAAGCCATGACGGAATGCAAGTCCATGGGAAAGTAGTGAAGACAACAGTGAAAGAGAGGTTCAAGAATTTCAATACAATGTTTGATGAAATACACAGGAGTCAAAGCACTTGGGTTGTAAGTGACGAGCAGCTTCAATCAGAGCTTCGTGTTTCGATATCAGCTTTGGTAATTCCAGCTTATAGGTCATTTTTTGGGAGGTTTAGACAGTATTTGGACAATGGAAAGCAAGCAGAAAAGTATGTAAAGTACCAGCCAGAGGATATTGAAACATTGATTGATGGACTATTTGATGGTAATTCTGCATCAATGGCCAGGAGGAAGACATAGTTGTGGTTATTCATGCTAAAGAAAAACTCCTCTAGAGTGGAAATTTTTTATTATTGTATTTCATTTCCCTCTTTTTATATTTCAGCCTTCTCAACTTTTCTTTTATACATGCGTCAATGGACTTGTATTAGACTCTTTTTTAGTGTACCATAGTTTTATGCCTTCTTTAATTGATATGTTGATACTGTTAAATTTATTTTCGGTATATATCAAGTGATCAACAGTTTACAATCCTATCAGTTCAACAATATTAAACTAGTCATACATATTAAATTCGACTTTACAGGCATAATTTTCATTTTCTGAATTTGGAAATTTAGCTGTTGGGCAGGTTTTGGTCGTTGAACGAGTGAATACATTTTTTTGCCTTTTTCCTTAATTTCAAGTTACTTAGTCGTTTTGCCATCTTCTCCTACTAGATGAGGGAGGCCCATGCTGAGCATGGCCCAACACTTAATTACAAAAATATTTTTCTTAATTGCATTACTTTAATTATTTTATAAAGATCATTCATGTTAATTTAAATAATTTACTTAAAGATGAAAAATTCATATACATCTTTGTTCAATAAAAATCCTTGCGTTTCCAAGTTAACCATCTCATTTTAAACTATTTGTTGGCAGAGGCGGACCTAAAATTTGAAGGTCGTGGTTACACTTTTCGATTCAACTAAAATTTACTTTATATTTAAGGTGCCAGTGCTAATATATCACTATTTTCTAAAAATATATACATGTAAACATAGGATTTTTGCCGAACTTTACAGGTGTCAGTAACCCCTCTTAATATAGCATAGTTCTGCCTTTGTTTGTTGGAATTTAGCATCAAGGAAAAAGAAATAAAAAGGTTACCAATATTTTATCAACTTACTTTTTTTTTTTTCCGTCTTTGTGTGATGTTTTTTCCTCATATTCTTATGTGAAATTTAAAATAAATCGAATAATTGGTGGGCTTATTTGTAACACAAAAATTCATAGGCAACACATTTTGGTAATTTCTTAGCGCATTAAATTTAAGAATACGAAGTCTCTAAATTTATTTATACCTCGTCAACTTGTGAATAACCAAAGTGTTTTGCATTTTTCGTTTTTGATAATTTGTTAGTTAATAGTATTAAAATAAGATGAGATGTCTTTTTTTAACATACGAAAAAATATGTGTTACATTAGAAGTGAACCCGAAAATATATAAACAAATATTTCTAAAGGAGTACTAATTTTACTGTTTCTTTTTATAGAATTTTCTCGTTAAGTGCTTGAATAATAGACAATTATTTGAGCAATTCCACCTTAAAATATTTACCTGACATACATAATCTTGAAGATTCAAATGGTAGATATTATAGTTTGAACACTAATACCGTGAGTTTTAATTTCAGTCTGTGTCATTTCCTAATAGATGACCCTCTTCCTGTTATATATATGAAAAAATAATAAATTTACTATTAATATTATAACTTAAGAGGGAGCAGGTTTTTCTAAATGAGAATAACTTAATTAATAATTAATAAAAGTAACTCAATGTTTGGTTTAAAATGGCATAGTAATATTTAAGGGTTAGCCTTTTATAAATAATTTGTATTCTACTAATTAGTTACCAAAACAAAGTAATACTAATAAACAAACAAATTCCAATTCCTTCCAAACGTTAAGTTAGTTGGGTCTTATAATTAATTATGTTGCTTATCTTAAGGTAAGTAAACATTTCATTGTTTCTGGTTATATTTGTTTCTTATGAAAGGATTATTTTGTTAAATGTTACATAATTTAGCACATGTTTTTATCCGTAACTTAAAATTTACATGGCTTTAAATAAATCAACATGGAAAAATAAGTTGATTACTATACTTTGTTGTGGTTTGTAACTCTTACAGCTTAGCATATAACTCAGGTTAGCTTTTTGTTAAACTATATACCTAATCAAACTTAAAGTACACAGATTCATATATTGGCCATGCAAATAGTTGTCATATTAGCAAAACGTGGCAATCACATATGCATCACATGTTAATTCATAGGAACCTGATGTGTTGGAGTATGTAATTAACTGGTTCAATAGTCCAGCGCCGAAATACAAAGCGAATAAAGCTGTAAATACCCCAAAAGACCCTTCAAAGTTCCACATGTATATAAAGGAATAAAGTGAAATGGCCTGATATTTTGGTCAATTCATGTTGACCAGAAGCTCCTCTCATTCCCTCTTATATATAGTAGTAAGTAAAGTAATTTGAAAATGAGTTGGGCTCATGAGGCTAACCCTCCTAGCTCGATGGTTCGGTAAGGTTGGGCTAAAAATGTTTAGGGCCCATTTAAAATAAAGGCTTAATATCCCAGCTCCAGTCAACCTGCTGGTTTCATGGGGCTGAGGTGGCCTAAGTCCAAACAACAAGAAATTACACCAATGACCTTGAAAATATCTGTTTGATCGATGAATAAAATTTTAAAGGTCAAAAATCAAAAGTGTTATTCATGGGTCAAGCGAGGGGTAACATTTGTTAAACTTGAAGTTCTGCTCATGGAATAAATGGGATAAAAAAATCAATAGTGGCACCGAAGTATCCTATTTGTGCAAATCATTAAAATATTCATAGAAATATTATTAATCAACCCAGAAATAAAATCCTAAATTAACTAAAGTGAATTAGAGGAACATAAAATAAATAGTCATTGCATCTAACGAACAAGTTTTTTAAAATTCACATTTGCAACTTTATTATTTTGGCTAAATCCTTTTTGATTTGGCTAAATGTAATGAAGCTCTAACCAATTTTCGTTTACTGGTTTGGCTCGAAAAATATATACAGTTAAAATAAATAGATATTATATCTAAATAAGAATTTAAAAAATCCACAGTTGATATTCTATTATTTTGGATGAAACTAATTCTATTTGGCCAAAATGATGCAAAGTTAGGATAAAATATGATGCAATATTGAATTTTATTTCCAACTAAGAATAATTTTCTTAAAAATAAGCAAAGTTAGGGTAAAATTTGAATTTTTAATTAACGATTGAAAAATTATTCCTCTTAAAAGCTAATATTCTATTTTTTTTCTCTCACACACCTAAAAAAATATATTCATTTTCTTTTTCACTTTAACGCTCAGGAAGTAAAGATAATCAAATAGCCAAGTCAGAGGATAATTAAGAATATAAATAATTAATGCATACAACTAATAAGTCATGTCAAGTTTAAAGGAGTTTTTAAGTATTCTGTCCTAATATTTTTTTGCATTCTAATAAACTAGCAATTCTAGAGCATCTAATTAATTAGGCGGGCTACAATGTAATAATGAGAAAAGAGTTAGTATTAAGCGGCTCATATGCCATTGAATGAGTAAATTGGTAGAAAAATAAAGGCATTGAAGTGAAAAATAAAAGATGGACAGCCTTGACCCCAACCTTCCGCCGTTATTTCGCCGCATCTCTAAATTCCCTGCTGCCTAATTACTCAAAATCAAAGGCCTTCGAAGCCCAACGTGCTTGTTTATTTAGTTCCTTCCTTTTATTATTTTTGTCTTCTTATAGGAAATGCCATAATATGTCTTTGCTTTAGGTGGACCTACCTATTATTTTCTCTCTCGTTGTAAAATGGGTGTTCTACTAGATTTATTGACCCGACTACTTAGTTGGACACTTGGAGATGACATCATGTTTACGGGGTTTTAGGTCTTTATGGCTTTTTAGAATGGTGAATATAAGAAAATATTTTACGTGTAAAACATATATGTCTTATGTGTTAAAATACACATGAGAGATGGCATATGTTTCTCATATGTAAATTTTTCCCATATAAAAAAAAATATATAAAATCATAAAAATAAAAACAAGTTTGTAGTGTGCCGTAAAATATTTTACCCTATGTTTACCCATGGATATACCGTATACGTAATTGATGATCTAAACGCACCCCTTTGCTCTCTCCAGGCTTTGACCAAGTTTCTTTTTGGTCAATTTATTTTTTGGGGTCAAAAGTATCAAAGGTTTTGGTATTTGGCCAAACTTTTAGAAAGAAGAAAGTACTTTCAAATAGAAAGAGAAGCAGTTTTAGAAAAACAAAAAATATATTTTCTCCTCAAAAATACTTTTTTGAAAAGTATTATTGAGAAGAATATACTTTAAAATACTTAATAAAAGTTTTGTCAAATATTAATTGCTGCTCAAAAATACTTTTTAAATTAATTAACCAAGCACAAATTATTTCTCATAAAAAATACTTATTAAAAAATATATTTTTGAGAAAAACACTTGGCTAACCGGCTATTAGTATTCTCTTTTTCTTTCTTATAAAATGTAAGCAAAATAATAAATAAATCTAGCTTGGATTATGAAACAGCTTTTTTTTATAATTACTTTTTACATTGCATAAGGTGATAATGAAAGAGAGACGACATAAGAATTATTGGTATATGTCACGTCCTAAAATCTTAACCTGTCGTGATAGTGTCTATCTCACTACTAGACAAGCCAACAACCCAAATAAACCGCAATTTCCATTAAGTTTGAAAACACAATATTGCATTTCATAGAAAATCTCACAATTACTGACATAAAAAAAATACATTCTCAAAACCCAGTATCACTGAGTACATGAACATCTAAAATATTATTAGAGTCTGACTTATAAAAATATTGTCTAAAAATATAGAACAATACAATAACTGAAAGGGAAGGGAGTCAAGGTCTGCGGAAGCCAAGCAGCTACCTTATTAGTATAATGACCCAACCAGTCATTTTGACTTTTAGAACTCCGTCCCCCTAAATAAAACTTTCCGTATGTGCTTTTAATGATTTATAACTTGCGGGGATGATTGGTTCGAGATTTGGAAGTATTTGGGTTGAAATCGGAATACTTGGTTCCTTAAGTTGGCTTTAAAAGGCCAAGTTTGACTTTGGTCAACATTTTAAGAAAACGACCTCGGAATAGAATTTTGACGATTCCAACAGCTCCGTATGGTGATTTTGGACTTAGGAGCGTATTCGAATTTTATTTGAAAGCATGTAGTTAAATTAGACTTGAAATGACTAAAATAAGAATTTAAGTTTGGAAGTTTGACCGGGGAGTTGACTTTTTGATATCGGAGTCGGAATCCAGTTCTGAAAATTTTATATATCTCTGTTTATGTCATTTATGACTTGTGTGCAAAATTTGAGGTCAATCGGACTTGATTTGATAGGTTTCGACATCGAATGTAGAAGTTAAAAATTAAGTTTCATTAAGCTTGAATTGGAGCATAATTCGTGGTTTTAGCATTGTTTTATGTGATTTGAAGTTTCAAATAAGTTCGTATGATATTTTAGGACTTGTTGGTATATTTGATTGAGGTCCCGAGGGTCTCGGGTGAGTTTCGGATGGTTAACAGATCAAAAGTTGGACTTAAAACAGCTGCTATAATTTTTCCTTTCTGCTGAAAATTCTGGGATGTGATCGAGCTTAAGATCGAGCCCAAGATCGAAGCCCAGGATCGAGACCGAAGATCGAGGCCATGATCGAAGGCAGGGCTCGAGGGTCATGATCGAAGGCCCATGCTTGAGAGCCATGATCGAAGACAAAGGCTCAAGGGCCATGATCGAAGCCACGATTGAGGCCGAGGGTCGAGGCCATGATCGAGGCCGAGGATCGAGGTCATGATCGAAGACCCATGCTCGAAGGCCATGATCGAACCAAGATCAAGGCCGAGGATCAAGGTCATGATCGAGGGCTACCTGGGCAGAATTATAAAGGAGGGCATTCGTCTCATTTGCCATTTTAAACAAATTGCTTGAGCATAGGCGATTTTTGATATATTTTCAAGGAAAAGACATTGGGGTAAGTGATTCTAACTCGAATTTGATCAATATGCAAAAATATATCATTGCTTTCACCATTTAATTAGTGTTTTGAGATTTAAATTTGGAAATTTTTTAGAAATCTCATAGAAATAATTTTTTGAGATTTCGGTATCGATTCAGACTCGGATTTGAGTGAAACTGGTATGGTTGGACTCGTAATTGAATGGGTTGTCGGATTTCGTAACTTTTGCCGGATTCCGGAATGTGGACCCCATGGACGAATTTTTAATTAATTTCAGAATTTGTATTGAAAATGTAGCTATGAAATTGATTCTATAATTTTTGGTGACTGTATCGAATTATTTTTGGTTAGATTCGAGCCATTTAGAGTTGGATAAATCGAGAAAAGGGTCTATTAGTAGATTAAATTGGAGCAAGACGAGGTAAGTCTCTTGTCTAATCTTGTGAGGGGAAAATTACCCCATAGGTAATTAAAGTAATAATTGTTGCCAATTGTGGGGGCTACGTACGCACGAGGTAACGAGAGTCCGTGCGTAGCTACTATTAATGCTAAAGTCCGGGTAGTTTAGGACTCAAAGCATGAATTACTTGTGTAAATTGTATTCTTTATTTAATTAATATTATTTGTTATATATATATATATATATATATTATGAATTGTTAGATAAAAATATTAAAAGATAAAAATCTCATATGCTTGATTTTCTATTTAAATTAATTAATTGTTAAGAAAAATTATTCTTCCTCCCGAATTTATCTTATAATAAATATACTCTCATTCCGGAGGTACATAAGAAAATGTTCTCATTTCTTATGGAGCGGGCCGAACTCCTCGGCAGGATAGATGCATCTATGGATCGCGCCGCACGTCCCTCAGCAGTGTACATGACTCTCTGGATCGGACCGTACGACCACGGCAGAAATCGTGCATAATAATAATAATTACACGATACTTTGATAGTTTATTGCAGCTTGTAATGCTAATTGATAAATTGAAAATTTATTGGAATTGAAGGAATTTAATTAATATATTGAGAATTGTTGCATTTGAAGGAATTTAAATATTTCTGTTGATTAAATAAAATTATTGTTGACTTTATGAATCATGTTGAGTTAAATAAATTCTATTTTATTCTATTTAATATTGTTGATCCTTAGTGAGTGTCAAAATCGATCCTCTCGTCTCTACCACTTCGAGATTAGGCTTGATACTTACTAGGTACACGTTGTTTACGTATTCATACTACACTTGCTGCACTTTTTGTGCAGGATCTAAGACAGGTACTAGTGGAGGACTTATCATCTCATATCCACATTATCCAGAGGCGTAGTGGTGAGCTACCTTTTTGAGTCGTTCTGCAGCTACCAGTGCCTCTTCTTGCATTTTTATTTTGTCTATTTTTATTTCAGACAGTATTTGGAGTTTTGTATAATCTACTAGATGCTCATACACTTGTGACACCGGGTCTTGGCACACACATTGGTATAATTTGGAATTGTATTATTTTCTTGGATTTAAGTTAATTAGTATCTTTTTAAATTTCTTTAATATTTCTAGAAAAATAATAAAATTACTTAGAAAATTATTCTGAAAATAATTGATATATATTTAATTTATTTGTTGGCTTGCCTAGCTGTAGTGTTGGGCGCCATCACGACCTATAGGTGAAATTGGGTCGTGACAACATGATATAAGAGCACTAGGTTCACGTAGGTCTCACAAGTTATGAGCTAACCTAATAGAGTCTTGCAGATCGGTACGTAGACGTCTGTACTTATTTTCGAGAGGCTATAGGGTGTTAGGAAACTATATTTCTTCATATTCTATTGTGCAATTAATGTAGTACTAAATATCCTTCTCTTATTCTCTCATAGATGGTGAGAACACGATCTAATGAGGTTCCAGACCAGGGAAGAGCTACTCCCCCAGTTGTTAGAGGCCGAGGCAGAGGCTGAGGGCGGGCTACAGCCCGTGGTAGAGGGCGAGGACGTCTCAGGACTGTTCCAGTTATGCCGCCAGTGGGTCCAGCAGTGAACTCCATTGTTGAGGAACAAGGTGAGGTGCCTGTGGCAGAGCCAGCTCTGGTGGATTTCACATTTGCACAGTGATTCCAGGATGTTATGGGTCGTATGCTGCGGTTCATGGACAATATGACTCAGGCCGGTTTATTTTCGGCAGACCCAGCCACATCTCAAGCGGGCGGGGGAACACAGACCCCTACCGCGCAGGCTCATGGACAGGCAACTGCTATATATCAGACCCAGGGTGCACTACTAGTGGGTGGAGCCCAGCCAGTGGCAGCAGCTATACCTGAGCCCACGCTAGCTATAACCGCTGATCCTCAGAAACTATTGGACAGATGGACTAGACTATATCCTCTTATCTAGAGCGACATGAGGATCCCTATGATTTCATTGATAGGTGCAAGGATAGACTGTACAACATGAGGATATTGAAGTCTCATGGGGTAGACTTTTCTACTTTTCAGCTAGAGGGCAGAGCCCGTAGATGGTGGCAGTCTTATGTTCTTGGCAGACCGGCAGATTCTCCTCCCATAACTTGGGATAGGTTCACCCCTATCTTCCTAGATAGGTATATTCCACCCTCCTAGAGGGAATAGTTGAGGTTTCAGTTTGAGCATCTCCAGCAGGGTCAGATGTCAGTGACCGATTATGAGGCGAGGTTTTCTGAGTTATCTCGCCATGCACTTATGATACTCCCTACTGAGGCGGAGAGAGTGCATAGGTTTGTTGCGGGTTTACATACTGGCATTTAGGCCACTATGTCTAGAGAGGTTGATGTGGGTACTTCTTATGAGCTAGTCGTGGAGATAGCCCGCAGGATTTGGCGTGTACGTCAGCGGAGCCGAGAGCAGGTTATGAGAGATAAGAGGTTCAAGTATTCTCGAGAGTTTAGAGGTGCTCCGTCTGGGGGCAGAGGTCAGTCCGTGAGAGGGCAGTCCAGTAGGCCCCCATATCCAGCACCACCGCCTCCTCGGGGTGTTCCAGTACGACCTTATTTCAGTGCTATACCAGAGAGTTCTTACCGCTCACCAGCTATTCAGGTTTTTTCCAGTAGGTATTCAGGTCACCAAGGCCAGATTTCTAGTCAGCAGCTTATCATACCTAAGAGTTGTTACGAGTGTGGGGATCCCAGTCACATACAAAGATTCTGCCCCAGACTTTGGGGTAGACCAGTGCAGCAGGGTCAACAGCCTATGATTACCGCACTAGTTGCTCCACCAGTCATCCGACCACCAAGAGGTTGAGGACAGGTGGGTAGGGGCCGTCCTAGAGGTGGAGGTCAGTCAGGTAGAGGCCAGCCAATTGGCACTCCAGCTCGGTTCTATGCTTTTTCGGCCAGACCAGATATAGAGGCCTCAGATGCCGCGATTACATGTATTATTTCTGTTTGCGACAAAGATGCCTCAGTATTATTTGATCCAGGATCTACATATTCATATGTGTCATCTCTATTTGCTCCATTCCTGGGTGTTTCTCGTGAGTCCTTGAGTACTCCTGTTTATGTGTCCACTCTTGTGGGCAATTCTATTGTTGTGAATCAGATCTATCGGTCCTGTATTATTACATTATGTGGTTATGAAACTAGAGCAGATCTCCTATTGCTTGAGATGACTGATTTTGAAATTATTTTAGGCATGGACTGGTTATCTCCATATCATGCTATTCTAGATTATCATGCCAAGACTGTTACCTTGGCTATTCCAGCATTTCCTAGGCTAAAATGGAAGGGTTCGTCTGTTAGTTCATTTAATCGGGTTATTTCTTTTATGAAGGCTCAACACATGGTTGAGAAGGGTTGTTTGGCTTATCTAGCCTACGTTTGAGATACTACTGTAGAGACTCCGACTATTGATTTTGTTCCTGTAGTTCAGGAGTTCTCCGATGTATTTCCTTCAGATCTTCCAAGTATGCCACCTGATCGTGATATTGATTTCTGTATTGACTTGGCTCTAGATACCCAGCCTATATCTATCCCACTGTATTGCATGGCTCCGAAAGAATTAAAAGAATAGCTTGAAGAGTTACTAGCCAAAGGGTTCGTCAGACCGAGTGTATCGCCTTGGAGTTCATTGGTATTATTTGTGAAGAAGAAGGATGGAACAATGCGGATGTGTATTGATTATCGCCAATTGAAAAAAGTCACTATTAAGAACAAGTACCCATTGCCGCGTATTGATGATCTATTTGACCAGTTGCAGGGTGCTAGGGTGTTCTCTAAGATAGACTTGAGGTCGAGGTACCATCAGTTGAAGATTCGGGATTCGAATGTTCCAAAGACTGCTTTTCGGACTAGATATGGTCATTATGAGTTTCTAGTGATGTTCTTCGGTTTAACTAATGCCCCGACAACATTTATGGATTTGACGAATAGGGTATTCAAGCCATATATTGATTCGTTTGTCATTGTCTTCATTGATGACATCTTGATCTACTCGCGCAGTAAGGAGGAGCACGAGCAGCATATGGGAGTTGTGCTTCAGACGCTACAGGAACAAAAGTTATATGCTAAGTTCGCTAAATATGAGTTTTGGCTAGAATCTGTAGCATTTTTGGGGCATATTGTATCGGGCGAGGGTATTAAGGTTGATCCCAAAAAGATTGAGGCAGTTCAGAATTGGCATCGTCCCACTTCGGCGATTGAGATCAGGAGTTTTCTGGGTTTAGTAGGTTATTATCGTCGGTTCGTGGAAGTTTTTTCATCTATTGCTGCACCTTTGACCAAATTAACCCAGAAGGGTGCTCCATTCCGATGGTCCGATGATTGTGAGGTGAGCTTTCAAAAGCTCAAGACAACATTGACTACAACACCAGTGTTAGTGTTGCCTTCCGATTCGGGGATGTATACAGTATATTGTGACATTTCACGCGTTGGCTTGGGTTGTGTATTGATGCAGGAAAGGCGAGTTATTGCATATGCTTCACGTCAGCTGAAGCCCCACGAGAAGAATTATCCAGTACATGATTTGGAGTTAGCTGCGATTGCTCACGCTTTAAAGATTTGGAGGCATTATCTTTATGGGGTGTCTTGTGAAGTTTACACTGATCATCGTAGTTTGTAGTATTTGTTCAAGCAAAGGGACCTAAATCTGAGACAACACAAGTGGCTTGAGTTACTAAAAGATTATGATATTACTATCATGTATCATCCGGGCAAAGCAAATGTGGTTGCAAATGCCTTGAGTAGAAAGGCAGAGAGTATGGGTAGTTTGGCTTTTATTTCAGCAGATGAGAGACCATTAGCTTTGGATATTCAGTCCTTGACCAACAGACTTATGCGGCTGGATATTTTAGAGCCCAGTCGAGTTCTTGCATGTGTTGTAGCTCAGTCTTCACTATTTGAACAAATCAAGGCTCGCTAGTATGATGATCCATACTTAATGGTTCTTCGAGAAACAGTACTACGGGGTGGTACCAAGGAAGTTACTATTGGAGCGGATGATGTTCTGCGACTCCAGGATCGTCTATGTGTTCCTAATATGGATGGACTGAGGAAAAAGATCCTAGAAGAGTCACACAGTTCTAGATATTCTAATTCATCCAGGTGCTACAAAGATGTATCGTGACCTGAGGCGGCATTATTTGTGGCGACGGATGAAAAAGGATATAGTTGAGTATGTAGCCAGGTGTCTAAATTGCCAGCAAGTTAAATATGAGCACCAGAAGCCAAGTGGCCTACTTCAGCAGATGACTATACCAGAGTGGAAATGGGAACGCATCACTATGTAATTTGTAGTTGGGTTGCCGTGGACCTTGCGAAAGTTTGATGCAGTTTGAATCATTGTTAATAGGTTCACCAAGTCGGCACATTTCATTCTGGTTGTGACTACGTATACTTCAGAGAGGTTGGCCCAAATTTATATTCATGAGATAGTTCGGTTGCACATTGTGCTAATTTCTATCATATCATATAGAGGTCCTCAATGTACTTCACATTTCTGGAGAGCAGTACAGAGTGAGTTGGGGACCCAGGTAGAGCTCAGCACAACTTTTCATCCGCAGACCGACGGGCAGTCAGAGCAGACAATTCTGATTTTGGAGGATATGCTTAGGGCATGTGTAATTGACTTTGGAGGTCAGTGGGATCGTTTATTGCCTTTGGCCGAGTTTTCTTATAATAATAGTTACCAATCCAGCATCGAGATAGTTCCATTTGAGGCTTTATATGGTCGGCGATGTCGTTCGCCCATTGGATGGTTTGAGCCCGGTGAGGCTAAGTTATATGGTATTGATTTGACGAAGGATGCCTTGAAAAAGGTAAAGTTGATTCAGGATCTTCTTCATACAGCACAGTCCAGTCAGAAGAGTTACGCAGATCAGAAAGCACATGATTTATCATTTATGGTAGTTGAAAAAGTTCTCTTGAAAGTTTCGCCGATGAAGGGAATCATGAGATTTGGGAAAAAGGGGAAATTGAGCCCAAGCTTTATAGGCCAATTTGAGGTGTTGAGACGAGTTGGGAAGGTTGCTTATGAGCTTGCATTGCCACCCAGCCTATCAGGAGTTCATTCGGTTTTCCATGTATCTATGCTCCGGAAGTATCATGCCGACCTATCACATGTGTTAAACTTTAGCACAGTTCAGCTAAATAATAGCTTAGGTTATGAAGAGGAGCTAGTTTCCATTGTTGATAAACAGGTTCGCCAGTTGAGGTCCAAGAGGATTTCTGAAGTAAAAGTCCAGTGGAGGGGCCAACCAGTCGAGGAAGCGACTTGGGAGGCCAAGGAAAACATGCGCAGCAGATATCCACACTTATTCAGCACTTCAGGTATAATTCTAAATCCGTTCGAGGACGAACGTTTGTTTAAGAGGTGGAGAATGTAATGACCCAACCAGTTATTTTGACTTTTAAACCCCGTCCCCCTAAATAAAATTTCCCGTATGTGCTTTTAATCATTTATGACTTGCGGGGATGGTTGGTTTGGGATTTGGAAGTGTTTGGGTTGAAATCGGAACACTTGCTTCCTTAAGTTGGCTTTAAAAGACCAAGTTTGACTTCAGTCAACATTTTGAGAAAATGACCCCGGAATAGAATTTTGACAATTCCAACAGCACCGTATGGTGATTTTGGACTTATGAACATGTTCGAAATTTTATTTGGAAGTCCGTAGTTAAATTAGGATTGAAATGGCTAAAATAGAAATTTAAGTTTGGAAGTTTCACTGGGAGTTGACTTTTTGATATCGGAGTCAGAATCCAGTTCTGAAAATTTTCATATCTCCGTTATGTCCTTTATGACTTGTGCGCAAAATTCGAGGTCAATCAGACTTGATTTGATAGGTTTCGACATCGAATGTAGAAGTTGGAAATTTTAATTTTCATTACTTGAATTGGAGCATAATTCGTGGTTTTAGTGTCGTTTTATGTGATTTGAGGTTTCAAATAAGTTCGTATGATATTTTAGGACTTGTTGGTATATTTGGTTGAGGTCCTGAGGGCCTCGGGTGAGTTTCAGATGGTTAACAGATCAAAAGTTGGACTTAAAATAGTTGTTGTAATTTTTCCTTTATGCTGGAAATTCTGGGCTGTGATCGAGCCCAAGATCGAGGCCCAATATCATGACCCAAGATCGAGGCCATGATTGAGGGTCATGATCGAAGGCAGGGCTCGAGGGTCATGATCGAAGGCCCATGCTCGAGAGCCATGATCGAAGACAAAGGCTCGAGGGCCATGATCGAAGCCACGATCGAGGCCGAGGATCGAGGCCATGATCGAGGCCGAGGATCGAGGTCATGATCAAAGACCCAGGCTCGAGGACCATGATCGAACCACGATCGAGGCCGAGGATCGAGGTCATGATCGAGGGCTGCTTGGGCAGAATTATAAAGGAGGGCATTCGTCCCATTCGCCATTTTTAACAAATTGAAGCTTGAGCAGAGGTGATTTTTGATATATTTTCAAGGAAAAGACATTGGGGTAAGTGATTCTAACTCGAATTCGGTCAATATACAAGAATATATCATTGTTTTCACAATTTAATTAGTGTTTTGTGATTTAAATTTGGAAAATATTTAGAAATCTCATAGAAACTAATTTTTGAGATTTCGGTATCGATTTGGAGTCGGATTTGAGTGAAACTGGTATAGTTGGACTCGTAATTGAATGGGTTATCGGTTTTCGTAACTTTTACTGGATTCCGAGATGTGGGACCCACAGACAAATTTGTAATTAGTTTTGGAATTATTATTGAAAATATAGTTATGAAATTGATTCTATAATTTTTGATGACTGTATCGAATTATTTTTTGTTAGATTCGAGCCATTCAGAGTTGGATAATCAAGGAAAGGGTCTACTAGTAGATTTAATTAGAGCAAGACGAGGTAAATCTCTTGTCTAATCTTGTGAGGGGAAAAGTTACTCCATAGGTAATTAAAGTAATAATTGTTGCTAATTATGGGGGCTACGTGTGCACGAGGTGACGAGAGTCCGTGCATAGCTACTATTAATGCTAAAGTCCGGGTAGTTTAGGATTCAAAATATGAATTACTTGTGTAAATTGTATTCTATATATATATTGTAACTTGTTAGATAAAAATATTAAAGGATGGTCTCATATGCTTAATTTTCTGTTTAAATCAATTAATTATTAAGAAAAATTGTTCTTCCTCCCAAATTTATCTTATAATAAATATACTCTCCTTCCGGAGGTACATAAGAAAATGTCCTCATTTTTTGTGGAGCGGGCCGAACACCTCGGCAGGATAGATGCATCTATGGATCGCGCCGTACGTCTCTCGGCAATGTATGCGACACTCTGGATCGGGCCGTACAACCTTGGTAGAAATCGTGCATAATAATAATAATTATACGATACTTTGATAGTTTATTGCAGCTTGTAATGCTAATTGATAAATTGAAAATTTATTGGAATTGAAGGAATTTAATTAATATATTGAGAATTGTTGCATTTGAAGGAATTTAATTATTTCTGCTGATTAAATAAAATTATTGTTGACTTTATGAATCATGCTGAGTTAAATAAATTATATTTTATTCTATTTAATATTGTTGATCCTTAGTGAGTATCAAAGTTGATCATCTCGTCTCTACCACTTCGAGATTATGCTTGATACTTATTGGGTACACATTGTTTACGTACTCATACTACACTTGCTGCACTTTTTGTGTAGGATCTGAGACAGGCACTAGTGGATGACCTATCATCGTACATCCGCGTTATCCAGAGGCGTAGTGGTGAGCTGCCTTTCTGAGCCGTTCTACCAGTGCCTCTTCTTGCATTTTTATTCTGTCTATTTTTATTTCAGACAGTATTTGGAGTTTTGTATAATCTACTAGATGCTCATACACTTGTGACACCTGGTCTTGGTACACATATTGGTAGAATTTGGAATTGTATTATTTTCTTGGATTTAAGTTAATCAATATCTTTTCAAATTTCTTTAATATTTCTAGAAAAATAATAAAATTACTTAGAAAATTATTCTGAAAATAATTGATATATGTTTAATTTATTTGTTGGCTTGCCTTGCTGTAGTGTTGGGCGCCATCATGACCTATAGGTGAAATTGAGTCGTGACAGTTAGTCTCCAACAGAATAAACTCCGAAATCTAGCAGCCGTCATCTCCGGGAGCACCTGGATATGCACACGAGGTGCAGAGTGTAGTATGAGTACAATCAATTCAATAAATAACAAGACTAATCTTTGGGCTGAATAAGTAATTCTGTGTTCCAAGACCTCATAAAGCACTAATTATCATTTCTCGACTTGCGTGCGCAGTCTGTAAAATTTTTTAGAAAGTTTTTATGTGAAAAATGGATTAAAATATGAAATAGAGCATTAAAACTCAACTGAGTTCACTTTGGTCAATATTTTGAGCAAAAGGACCCGAATAAGTGTTTTGACAATTTCGATAGGTCTGTATGGTGATTTGGGACTTGGGCGTATACCCGGAATCGAATTCCGAGGTCCCTAGCGCGAGATATGGAATTTGGATGAAAAATTAAAAGCTTGAAAGCTTAATGATTTTTAAGAAATTACTGATATTGGATTTATTAGCCTCGGGTCCGTATTTTAGTTTCGGAGCCCGGTATAGGTCCATTATAATATTTATGACTTGTCTGCCGAATTTGGTGAGAATCGGAGTTGATTTGACGTAATTCGGACATCCGGTTGCAAAAATATAACTTTTAAAGTTTTCTTGAAAATTTCCTTTGATTGGTGTCTGATTTGTAGTTCTAGGTGTTATTTTGGCGATTTGATCGTGCGAGCAAGTTCGTATGATATTTTAAGACTTGTGTGCATGTTTGGTTTGGAGCCCCGAGGGCTCGGGTGAGTTTCGGATAGGCTACGGGATGATTTTGAACTTAGAAAATCTATT
This sequence comes from Nicotiana tomentosiformis, assembly GCF_000390325.3. Lineage (NCBI taxonomy): Eukaryota > Viridiplantae > Streptophyta > Magnoliopsida > Solanales > Solanaceae > Nicotiana > Nicotiana tomentosiformis. Next base: position 91,001,546 of record NC_090822.1, on the reverse strand, counting down.
TTTTTAGCTTTTGCTTTCATCTGGTGCATTGTGCTTCGCGATCAAAATCTGTTTTTTTAGCTTTTGTTGTCATCTGGTGCATTGTGCTTCGCGATCGCGAAGCCATTCCTGCGATCGCGAAGAGGAAATTGTAAGTAGTGAGTTTTACACTTCGCGTTCACAAAGATAGGCACGCGACCGCGGAAGGTAAACTCCCAGTGCACTGCGAACGCAAGGGACCAACTGCGATCGCGTAGAAGGAAGGAAGCCAAAAGCTAGGCACGTCAATTGTGCTACGTGATCGCACAAGTAAGTACGTGATCGCGTAAGGATGAAAAATGTACTCCGCGATCGCATGACCATTTATGCGATCGCGTAGAGTTAAAAATTTGGGCAACCAAAATGTCATTCGCGATCGCGAATCCATTCCCGCAATCGCAAAGAGTAAAATAAACCTGCGCAAAAAGTTGTTCTACGCGATCGCGAATGAATTTCCGCGATCGCGATGAGTAAAAATCTGAAAAACAGAACTTAGGTTCCGGAAATGGGGTTTCGACCCATTTTCAACTCTTTTTCATTTTTTAGCTCGGTTAAGCCGATTCTTGGGCGATTTTCACGGAAAAATATTGGGGTAAGTGTTCTTTATCCTATATTGATTATATTTCATGATTTCATACTCATTTATATCATGAATTCGTGAATTTATGGAAGCAAAATCAGATTTTGTATAAAATCTTCCAAAAATGAAAATTTAAGATTTGAAGGTCCATTTGATATTGGAATTGGATAATTTTTATATGATTGAAATTATAGCGGAACGAGTGTTCGGATTTCGCAAGTTTTTTTGGGATTTGAGATGTGGGTCCCACTGTAAATATTTTTAATGAATTTTGGATTTTTATCCGGAAAATTAGTAAATTCATATGAAATTAATCCCTATGATTCGAATTAAGTATATTGAATTGTTTATGAATAGATTTGAAGCTTTTGGAGACAAATTTAAAAGGAAAAGCTGTGGTCGAGTAATTGATTGGAATTTGCAAAGCGAGGTAAGTGTCGTGGTTAACCTTGACTTGAGGGAATATAACCCTTAAATTATTTGTTATGTGAAATGCACGTGAATGACGTATAGGTGAGGTGTCAAGTGTCTATACGTCGTCAAATTAATCGTTTGCCTGCTTATTTGAAAAATCATAAATTATTTTAAATCATGAATTAATTATTATAATAATTATTTATCTCCTATTCTTTGTCAAATCTTAATTCTTGAATTCCTGCATTAATTGTTATATGCTATTTGAATTATGTCTCTTAATTATTATTTGACATTTAGCATATTAAATATTAAACTGCATATTTTCTCTCTGATTTCCATAATAATTTGCTATTTGCCTTTGTTTGTTTCATAATTAAATCATAATTATTGTATGCTTGTTGTCTTATAATTTTATATTAATTATTGTATTTATTGGGGAAATATTTTCTATAAGAACGGCTAAACGAATATGTTGGAGGAGCGGGTTGCACGCCGCAACAGAATTGATTATAAGAAATATATTGGAGGATCGAGTTGCACGCCGCAACAGAAATAATTATAATTAATATATTGGAGGATCGGGTTGCATGTCGCAACAGACTTACTAAAATTCCATATTGGAGGATCGGGTTGCACGCCGCAACAGACTTATTAAAAGTCCATATTGGAGGATCGGGTTGCACGCCGCAACAGACTTATTTAAAAGTCTATATATACTTGATTGAAATAAATATATGATAGACTTGATTAAAATGAGTATATTGGAGGAGCGGGTTACACGCCGCAATAGAATGGAATATGAATATATTGTGAGAGCGGGTTGTACGCTGCAACGAAAATTGATGGAAATGCTAATTGGTTATGACTGCTAAGTTGGCTTCAATTATTATAAATGAGTTACCCGATTTATTTCTATTATTTGTTATTGTTACTAATATTGCGTACAGATTAATGTAAGTGACCCGCCTTAGCCTCGTCACTATTTCGTCGAGGTTAGGCTCAGCACTTACCAGTACATGAGGCCTGTTGTGCTGATACTACACTCTGCATTTCTTGTACAGATTTCGGAGTTTGTCCTAGCGGCGCACTATAGACTTGCTCGGATTTCAGCTACCAGAGAAGACTTAAGGTATAACTGCATGGCGTCCGCAGTTCTGAAGTCCCCGTCTATTTTACTTTAGCTGTGTGTTTATTTCTAGACAACTTTATTTTATTCAGACCTTTATTTGTATTATTCTAGAAGCTTGTTCACTTGTGACACCAAATTCTAGGATGGCATTTAGACCCCGTTTGTTTTTATGGATTATTCACTACATTTCAGACTTCACTTTCGCATTTGTTCTTTGTTGTTAATAAATTAAAAAATTGTTTTAAAAATGGATAATATTATTCTAACGTTGGCTTTCCTAACAAGTGAAATGTTAGGTGCCATCACGGTCCGAAGGTAGAAATTTCGGGTTGTGACAGTTGGTATCAGAGCATTAGGTTACATAGGTCTCATGAGTCACAAGCAAGCTTAGTAGAGTTTGAAGGATCAGTACGGTGACGTCTGTATTTATCTCTAAGAGTCTATGAAGTTTAGAAACAATATCACTTCTTTCTTATTCTATCGTGTGATTTTACTCTATTATCAAAAATTGAAACATTCTACACTTATTCTCTCGCGGATGGTGAGAACACGTAATACCTCTACCGATGGACAGGGACCATAACCCCCGGTGGCAACTATGGCTAGGGGTAGAGGTCAAGGCAGAGGCTGAGGTAGAGCTCAGTCCAGAGCTTGAGAAGCTGCACCTGTTGTAGAACCTCAGGTAGACCTTCAGGACGAGGTTCCAGTTTAGAATGTACCAGTTGGACCAGTTCAGGTCCCGGAAGGATTCATAGCCACTCCGGTGCTTTAGGACGCTCTAGCCCGATTGGTGAGTCTTATGTAGGGCGTGGCCCATAATGGTACATTTTCACTGGCACCAGCCGTCTCACAGGCATGGGGAGGAGTACAAAATCCCAATACTCCCGCTCCGGAGCAGATGGCTCCCCAGAATCAGGCTCCAGTAGCCCCGCCAGTTGGGGTAGTTCAACCAGTTGTTGCGGTAGAGACCGGTGATAGGCCTGCCATGTCTTTTGAGGCCTTATTGAGACTAGATAAGTTTACTAAGCTCTTTCCAGTTCACTTCAGTGGTACACCTTCTGAGGACCCACCGGATTATCTTGAACGCTGCCACGAGGTGCTGCAGAAAATGGGTATAGTTGAGACCAATGTGGTTGATTTTGCTGTATTTCAAATGACGGGTTTTGCCAAGACATGGTGGAGAGATTATACATTGACCAGACCAGTTGGATCGCCTGCACTTCCCTGGGAACAGTTCTCTCAACTATTTCTGGAGAAGTTCCTTCCTATCACACTGAGAGAGGAATTTCACAAGCAATTTGAGCTTCTACAGCAGGACAATATGACTGTTACTCAGTATGAGTCCCGTTTTGTGGATTTGGACCGTCATGCTCTCCTTTTACTACCTATGGAGGAAGAGAGAGTGAGGAGGTTTATTGAGGGACTCACTCACCCTGTCAGACTTCAGATGGACAAGGAGACCGGAAGTGAGATTTCTTTTCAGGCGGCTGCTAATGTCGCAAGGAGGATCGAGATGGTTCTTGCACGCGAGAGGCCTCGTCAGTTCGGTGGTTTCAGTGTTGCCTCATCTGGAGGTAGGGGTAACTTTGGTAGGGGTCATCCTCATAGACCATTTCATTCAACACTTCATGTATCGCCCAGTGCTTCAAGGAGTCACGATCCTATTATGCCTTACTCTAGGCAGCCAGTATTCAGTACACATTCAGCTCCTATTAGTGCACCTCCACTCTAGAGTTACTAACATTGATTATCCGGCCCATTCGGGTCAGCTTCAGCTTCAGCAACCACGACATCAATATGGGTATTATGAGTGTGGGAATATTAATCACATCAGGAGGTATTGCCCTAGATTGGCGAGTAACAGATCTCATAATTATTATAATAATTGTTTCTCTCATATTATTTATCAAATATTAATTCTAGATTTTCGGCATTAATTGTTATATCTTATCTGAATTGTGTGTATTAATTGCTATTTGACATTTAGCATATTAAATATTAAACTGTCTATTTTCTCCCTGATTCCCATAATAAATTGCTATTTGTCATTGTTTGTTTCATAATTAAATCATAATTATTGTATGCTTGTTGTCTTATAATTTTATATTAATTGTTGCATTTATTGGGGAAATTTCTTCTATAAGAATTGATTGAAATGGATATATTGGAGGATCGAGTTGCACGCCACAACAGACTTATTAAAAAGTCCATATTGGAGGATCGAATTGCACGTCGCAACACACTTATTAAAAGTCAATATTGAGGGATCGGATTGCACGCCGCAACAGATTTATTAAAAAGTCTACATATACTAGATTAAAATAAATATATAACGGAACTAAATGTGAATATATTGTGAGAGCGGGTTGCACGCTGCAACAGAATTGAATGCGAATATATTGCGACAGCGGGTTCCACGCTGCAACAGAATTGATGGAAAAGATAATTGGTTATGACTGCTGAGTTGGCTTCAATTGTTATAAATGAGTTACCTGATTTATTTCTATTATTGTTGTTGTTATTAATATTGCGTATAGGTAATGTAAGTGACCCTCCTTAGCCTCGTCACTGCTTTGTCGAGGTTAGGCTCAGCACTTACCAGTACATGGGGTCGGTTGTACTGATACTATACTCCGCACTTCTTGTGCAGATTTTAGAGTTGGTCTCAGTGGCATGCCATAGACTTGCTCGGATTTCAGCTACTCCGAGAAGACTTGAGGTATAAATGTATGGTGTCCGTAGTTTTGAAGTCCCAGTCTATTTTACTTTAGCTGTGTATTTATTTTCAGACAGCTTTATTTTATTCAGACCTTTATTTGTATTATTCTAGAAGCCCGTGCACTTGTGACACCAATTCTCGGATGGTATTTAGACACCGTTATTTTTATGGGTTATTTCGCTATATTTCAAACTTTGCTTCTGCATTTGTTTCCTTGATTATTAATAATTTAAAGATTGTTTGAAAATTGGTAAATAATATTCTAATGTTGGCTTGCTTAGGAAGTGAAATGTTAGGCGCAATCACGGTCCGAAGGTAAAAATTTCATACCGTGACAGTTACGTACGCACGAGGTGACGAGAGTCGGTGCGTAGATACTAATATTGCTAAAGTTCGGATAGTTTAGGACTCAAATCATGAATTACTTGTGATAATTATATCCTTATTTAATTAAAGCAATAGAATTATGTTGTAAATTGTTAGAGGAAATGGTAAAAGATTGAACTCTTACATACTTGAGATTTTGTTAAGAATATTTAACTGTTATAGAAATTTGTACATCCTCCTGCGTTAATCTAAAAAATGTGTGTGTATATATATATATATATATATATATATATATATATATATATATATATATATATATATATATATATAAATTTGTACATCCTCCTGCGTTAATCTCAAAAATGTGTGTGTGTGTGTGTGTGTGTGTGTGTGTGTGTATAGATACATATTCTCATTATGGAGGTTCATAAGAAAATGTCATACTTTCTTGTGGAGCGGGCCGAATGCCTCGGTAGTATAGATGCATCTATGGATCGCGCTGTACGTCCCTCGACAGTGTACACGACACTCTGGATCGGGCCGAACGACCTCGGCAGACATTTTGCCTAATAATAATAATTACAAGATACCTTGATATTTTATTGTAGCTTGTGAAGCAAATTGATAAATGAAAAATTATTGGAATTTAATGAATTAATTATTTCTGCTGGTTAAGGAACATTATTGTCATTTCTATAAATCATGTTGATTTAAATATTTCTATTTTAATATTATTGACCCTTAGTGAGTGTCAAAGTCGACCTCTCGTCACTACTTCTTCGAGATTAGGCTTGATACTTACTAGGTACACGTTGTTTACGTACTCATGCTACACTTGCTGCACATTCTTGTGCAAGTACAAATATATCTAACGGCCTTATGGGCGCATATGTGTGGTTAAAATGCAGGAACTTAGGTGAGTTACATTCTATATAATGATCCGGAGCCAACAGAGTCTCCTTCAGAGTTATTTATATTTTCCTGTCTAATTTATATTTCGGACAGATGTTGTATTTTATTTTACTCTCTAGTTAATGATCAAGCACTTGTGACACCATATTTTGGGGGGGGGGGGAGGGGGCACTTATGACTTGTTCAGTAGTGTAGTTGGAAAAAAATTATCATGTACTTTGTAGATTTTATTCTTTATTATTTAATTGAAGAAAAATTTTGATTTCAAAAATACTAAAATGGGTAATTAAGTTAAATAAATTATGATTGACTTGCCTGACAGCGGTGTTAGGCGCCATCACGACCTTTAATGGGTTTTGGGTCGTGACATGTTATAACAAAACATGACATTTGGTTTCGAAAAAACTTAACTTTTATAGCGAAGTGCTGTTATATAAGAATGTTATTATAGAAAGGACCGACACATCGACATGGCATGCCATGTCATCGTGTCCATCCACTTATCTATATCTTAGCATTCCACTTTATTAAATCGTCCTGTGAAGTTATTTCCACATTGCTTTTTCAAAAGGATAACCATTCAAAATTTTACTCTATCTGACATCGGTTATTCGCCGTGGTTATTATTTTACTAATACAATAGAGCATTCACATAGTTTGTGACCATTTTAGTTAGGATGTAAACCCAAGTCGGACAAGATGTTGATGAACACCCCGATCTCCATAATACTTCCCTTGCTGCTCGACTCTTCTATTTTTTTTTTTCTATTAAGTTGCCTAAGAAAAATAGTATTTAATTGTTGTGGATGACAGAATTATTAGATGCAGCGCACATGAATTGATATTGTAGGACTATGTTACGTATATCTTAATTTAGCCTATTAAATTGTTTAATAAAGTAAGGACTAAAGTGTAATGATTAAAACTTGAGAAGTATAAACTTGCTCTATTCAATTTTATTGCAATTTTATATTCTATATTGTATCGATCCGGCCGGTCGTTTTGAGTATTACAATCCAGTTTCCCTCATTTACTGCTTAATTTATGCTTTACAGTTGATATGTGACTTGCTGGAGTGATTGGTTCGGGTCCGGTGAGGTTTTGGAATGAATTGGAACACTTAGTTCCAAGGTTTAAAGCTTAAGTTAAAATAGTGACCGGATAACGACCTATGTGTAAACGACCCCAGAATAAAGTTTTGATGATTTTAATAGTTCCGTATGGTGATTTTGGACTTAGGAGCGTGTCCGTAAAATTAATTGGAAGTCCGTAGCTAAATTAGGCTTGAAATGGCTAGAATAGAAATTAAAGTTTGGAAGTTTGACCGAGGAGTTGACTTTTTGATATCAAAGTCGGAATCTAGTTCTGAAATTTTTTATAGCTTCGCTATGTCATTTATGACTTGGGTGCAAAATTTGAGGTCAATCGGAATTGAATTGATAGGTTTTGGCATCGAAAGAAGAAGTTGGGATTCGTTAGTTTCGTTAAGCTTGAATTGGGGTATGATTCTGTCACGACCCGAAATTTCCACTTTCGGACCGTGATGACACCTAACATTTTACTTACCAGTCAAGCCAACATTAGAATAATATTATCTATTTTTAAAATAAATTTTAAATTTATTAACAACAAAGAACAAATACGGAAGTGAAGTCTGAAATGTAGTGAATAATCCATAAAACAAAAATGGTGTCTAAATGTCATCCCAGAATTTGGTGTCTCGAGTGCACGAGATTCTAGAATAATACAAATTAAGGTCTGAATAAAATAAAGTTGTATGAAAATAAACACACAACTAAAGTAAAATAGACGGGGAATTCATAACTGCGGACGCCATGCAGTTATACCTCAAGTCTGCTCTGGTAGCAGAAATTCGGGCAAGTCTATGGTGCGTCACTGGGACCAACTTCAAAATCTGCACAAGAAGTGCAGAGTGTAGTATCAGTACAACCGATCTCATGTACTGGTAAGTGCTGAGCCTAACCTCGACGAAGTAGTGACGAGGCTAAGGCGGGTCACTTACATTTAACCTGTACGCAATATTAGTAACAACTACAAATAATAGAAATAAATTGGGTAACTCATTTATAATAATTGAAGCCAACTCAGCAGTCATAACCAATTAGCATTTCCATAAATTTCCGTTGCAGCGTTGTCGGGTCCAAACACACTCACGCAAGTATACATGGTCGTCAAGTAATAAAGTAGTGAATAAAGTATCGTTCCCACGAAGACTTATGATTAACTTTTGACTAATTCAAACTCGAATAGCTTATTGATTCAAAATATTTCTGACAAAATATATAATTTTCTAAATTACTACCTAAAGACTATCAAATAATAAATTGCTAAGAATTAAACACAACACTTAAATAGTTTTGAATAACAAATCAATAGGATATAATATTCCAGGGTCACGGGTCATCTAACATTCATGTTGCATTCTTAGTTTAAAATAACTAAATGATTTATCTGAATTGTTGATTCACAGGGTTAATTTCACTCGTAAGAATCTGTCGAGTTCTTACTCGCCTATTCAAGTTAACTTAATACCTATATGTCTATGGAATTAAGTTTAACAAGAACGCATTTACAATTCCTGTATTGCAACTGAGTAAGGCAATTAGGTATATGTCTATCCTAATCGCGAATCCGTTCCCCGATGCCCGGGTTTGAGAATTTACTCTATTTACTTCTATATGCAATCTAGGGTTCCCACTTTCGAGTTCAACTCTAGATTCGTAGATAGTATTTCACTGTTAGCTCCTCAGCAAAATAATTAAAAACAGAATTAAATAAACAACCCAATATGATAAACCCAACGTCGTCAAATTAAACTTCAAACATCAACATTCATGTATACTCATGACCCTAGAACAATAGGGTTCTTAGCCACTCATATTCAGGCAATCATCTAAAATTTCATAAGAGAGCATAAGAATCAATAAAAGAAAGAGAGAATAAGAACTCAAGATGAATTTTGTGGTTTTAGAACTTGGTTATAGCTTCTTTTTCTTCTCCCATCTATCCGCCCCTAAAAAAAACATTTTTTAAGCTTATATATTGCGTCCAAAAGTCGTGGGCTAGAGTTCTCCTAACCCTAGTACAAATCGGCTTCAGGGGTTGATGCTAAGGTGGATGCGACGCATCCACCTCGTCCTCCATTTCTTAACTTTGCATGTGAGGGTGGACGCGACGCATCCACCTTCTCTTCTACTTCCCAGTTTTGCATGCGAGGGTGGATGCGACGCATCCACCCTTCTCTTCTACTTCCCAGTTACGGATGCTATGGCGGACGCTATGGGTCGACTTCACTGCTAAGGATGCACGAAAGATGATGTTTTTTTTCTAGGTTGGATGCGACGCATCCAACCCTTCTTCCTCTGGCTAGACCACCTTTTCTTCATATTTTTGCACTCCAAACACCTTAAATCGTCACACATAACTTAATTAGTCATAAAACCAATAATTAAACCATGTTGGGCATTTTAAAGATCAAATAACAACAAGAAGCGGTTAAAATATGGGCAAAGTAACAGCAACACATATCGAAATATGCCGAACATCACTACCCCACACTTAAACCTTTGTTCGTCCTCGAACAAACCATCATATAGTAGACGAAACAAAATTAAGCTCTTATCATTCAAAGCACACTGCACCTATGACCATGGTTATTTGCAACAATTATGCTCTAGACTATGCATCACATATCCTTCCCTTTTCTTATGCCCTTGTTCAAAAATATTTAAACAAGTCAACATGCTCATAACAATCCTAGCCTCAAAAACCAACTCATTGTCACAATGTACTCGTGGCTTGAACACCCAACATCCTAGAGAAGTCTAATAATATTGCCTATCCCTTTTGAAACCATGTGCCCTCACAAAAATAAAGAAAGTAAAATCAATCCACACATTCGAATCTCATGCTCATATATCAACGAAAATCGCTCACTCTCACAAAAGAAGTCACATGCATGTAATTGGTACCATAAGCTTTTCCTTAATGTAAATCTCTACTAATGTAAGCTCGCTCGATCTAAAATCAATTAGGACTTTTTCATGGTTGTAATGTGGGCTAAGGAACGGGTAGGATATATTTTAGGAATAGTGACTCAACCTCCTAAGCACTTTAACACATCACCAAATAACTTAAGCGCAAATTATTCAACCCCACTTCAATTTCACAAATAATATCACCCTCAACAATATTTCCTCTTTCTTTAAGCACTACTTTAATTCATACCCACTAACAAGAACAAGACAACAATTTATTCATCTATATTTATTCCAAATTATTTATATATAATTTGTTGTTTTTTTTTCAATTTCCGCTAGTGGTGTATTATTTTACAAAACAAGTGCACATTTCTTCCTTTCATTGGTTCCACTCAAAGACCACCTCACACTTAGTTCCTTCTTACTTCTTTTAGCGCTCATCTAACAATTAAAGTGCTTTAAGAGGTAAAAAGGATCAAAACAATGTCAATTCCAAATAAAAAGGGTATAGGCTTGTAATGTGGGTACCAAATAAAGTCAATAGGCTCAAATTGGTTAACTAGGGATAATTTTTATTTATGATAAGAAATAAGCTCAAAAAAAAATCAAAGAAAGCCTAAAATCATTTTTCAAACCGAGCATCACCTAAAATTTCGCTTCAACTCACATACCGGGCAAGTTCTAGACATAAGTACAATACATGGACTACACAAAAAATCTCACCACACATGGCACATGACTCATTAAGGACAGTCACATTCCGACTCTCAAACAATGCAAGTATTCACGAAGCCACAAGATATTAAACATTACGTGCAAAGTGAACATAAGTCATGTAAACGATACATAGGTATCACAAACATGCTATCCAATACATGAAGGCTTCATGATCAATTTCAAAACATAGGCCAAAGCTTGAATATGCTACTATCAAATAAGTCAGTAGCCCCCTCGGAATCTCATATTTCTTCCTCCATTTATTTTCTAACTCTAATCTATTCTAAAAGAAAAAGTTTCTACCCGGTTCAAAATACATCCCATGAAAAAGAATCGATGCACAAAGAAAAACCACAGGGGATTATTACTACCTACAAAGATACTATATATATATATATATATATATATATATATATATATATATATATATATATATATATATATATATATATTTGTTTTTTTACTTCAAGAATAAACTGAGAGTTACTCCATATAGATGAATTTACTGCTATTATATGCCATTAATCCAGTGAATATTTTAGTACATTCATCCATACAACAAAATATGAATAGCCCCCACCCCACACTTAGGACTGTGCGTTGTCCCCAATTCACACAAACAAGGTAAAGTAGGGTGAGAAGAACTCCCTCAAGTCAAGGTGGAGGGCTCATCCGCAGTCTGTGGAAGAGCATTTGCATCCATAGCATTCATCAGGACCCCCTCCGGCCTTTCAACATCATCCTCACGCATAGTGAGAGCTGTCATTGTCCTATCATCAACAACTGGAGCTGATTCTGTAGCAGGTGTTACAGCGACCTCAGTAGGCCTGTTTTGTGGAGCCTCAGTGACTATAGGAGGAACAGGAGTGGATGGTCCGGCAGTGGATGATGCAATCAGCTGTGAGATGTCTGTACCTACACATTGAACCAGAGCTCTGAGGAGTAATGATATCTCCTTCATCATCGTGGCCTGCTCGGTCTGAACTCGGCTTAGATCCGCACGAGTCTGTCTCAACTCATCCCTGGTGGCACTCAACTCGACACGAGTCGCTATCAGCTCAGCCCTGTTCTCTTGCATATCTGCTTGCATCTGCTCAAATAATTGTTGAATGGTGAGCTTAGAAGACCTTCCCTTGTTCGGCTCTAGAACATAAGTGACATCGTATGGTCCTGGAGCTTTAGCCTCAATGTCGTCATTCTCCTTGTCCCATAGTACTCCCATCTCTGTCAAGAAAGCCGATAGGGTATTAGCAAAGAACAGCCTTCACTTGTAATTCATCCTGGTGTGCTGCATTTGATCATACATGATGGCTCATAAGTTGAGCGGTATCCCCTCTAATAAAGCATATAATACTAGTGCGCGGTGACGAGGGACATCAGTTTTGTGTTGGCATGGCATCAGGCGGTTACATATGAAATTTAGAGCCACACGTGCTAACGCACTCATGAATTCCTTGGCTATAGAATGGTACTCCATACTCCCATGCTTCCACTCTGCATCCTTCCTGGTAGGGCATAGGACAGACTTAATGTGTGCATAATCTGGTGTTTTGCATATGGAGTCAAACCTATTTGTAAGTGTGTGTGGCACCCCTAAGAAGTTATTCAGAGCTTCAGCTGACACATTAATATCTACCCCTCTTATTCGCACAATGTTGCCCCTGGCGTGACGCCAATTGGCGTAAAGCTCTCTAACAATGGTGAGGTTGGCTTTGCCGTGACCGTTCAAGATGGGTCCCCATTGTTGCACCTCTCGAATTGATTTTAGAAACTATGAGTACTTTTTCTTAAGTGTTCCGATGTTGATCGGCTTTTCCGAAATATACTTCTTTGAAACCAGTATCTTCTTATAGGCTCGAAATGCCTTCTCATTAACAAAGTTTTTCTCCCAAGCAACTCGGTCTATGGGTTCACCCTCATCTTCATCACTCATGTAGACATGTAGGAGGTCATTATCCGAATCGGATTCGGACTCAGATTCTGTAGTAATCTTCTCCTTCCCTTTATCAGTCAGATCACTCTTTTTGGAGGTTTTTCTTTGGTATGTCACAGGCTCTCTTATCTCTATTCCTTTGCTTGGTGTAATACCCTTCTTCACTGTCCGCCTGACTAATGTTTCCTCTTCCTCTTGCTCTGAATCATCACTTAACTTCCTAGGCAACAATTCCATTTCCTTCTCCGTCCGCTTCCTTTTTTTCTGTGGATTTGGGCCGCCTGTTGCCCTTCCGGTAGGCTTTTTGGGGGGTTTCTTGTTACCATCTTTGTCTTGTTGCTTGGACGGTTTACTCGTTGCTGTCATTTTACGAATCTAAGTACCTGCAATGCAAAGAAATCAACAATTAGCATATGAAACAGCGAAGTTCAGCTTTAAAGCAGTTGCAACAGCTTGCACTTCCAATTATTCGTAAAGTCATGCCATTCAATACTTCATGGAATTATAGCTCATGGCTTTCAGCAAGTATGTGATAACTCTCTTCAATTTTACAAATAAGCATTGCGCTATATAGATATCGTTATGCCCAACATGAGGTCTATCCTAGCGACGCTCACTAACCACGGTCAATTTCACATAGCACCTCACTCGACCCCACACCTATTCTCAAGCATATACCAATGTTGCTCGGTTACTCAGACTTCGCCGACGCCTAAATTTTCCTCATGGACAATTCATCAAACATGTGATATGCAACAAGTGTGCCTAGTTTATTCTATCAGTTGGGTAATGCGACTACCCTCCCAAAATTTGACGAGATGAAGGGAATTATAGTTTATCATCTCGCAACCATTACAACTACCAAGAACGACAGCCCTAAACCCCAGGCTTTTTCAGTTCCTTTCTTAATTACATGTGTGATATTTGAAATTGCAAAACCTACTTGTTGCTACCATTGAGAGAGGGAAGAGAGAAGAATTAGGAGAGAAGCAAAAGAAAGAACGAAGAAGATGATGCGTACCTGTCGCGTTTGTATGCTTCGCAAGTTGAATTAAAGAGATTTGTATGCGTTTGTATGCGTCGCAAGTTCGATTAACGAATTTGTATGCGTTTGTATGCCTGACTTTTTTTTCTTAAGATGTGTTAAAATATATAGTACTTACCTGTGCGTGCGAGCTTAGACGCGACGCATCCCCTCTTCTTCCTTCAAAATTTGTTGGACGCGACACAGACGCGATAGGCAGACTTCACTGCCTTGAGCAATTGGCCCGTCAATGTTTTTCATGCTGAGGGGGATGCGACGCATCCGCCTTGTTTTCCCATATCTGGACAATTTGTTTTTTTTATTTGTTTTAATTTTTCTTTTATTTTATACATACAAGATCTAATTCCTACAAAACAATGAACTAACTAACTTGGGTGGCCTCCTAAGAAGCGCCTGATTTAACGTCGCGGCACGACGCAACATGTTCTTCATGCCTCCACTAAATCCATCGTGGTCTTGTGACGTGCAATGTCACCACCCCAATAGTGTTTTACTCTTTGGCCATTTACCAAGAATGTCGCATTGGACCCCTTATCACACAATTCTATCGCACCATGAGGTTTCACACTAACCACTTCAAACGGACCCGATCATCGAGATTTAAGCTTTCCTGGAAAAAGCTTTAGCCTTGAATTAAACAGTAGAACTTCTTGACCTAGTTCAAACTCACGATGTTGGATATGCTTATCATGCCATCTTTTGGTCTTTTCTTTATACAATTTGGCATTTTCATACGCATGCAATCGAAACTCATCAAGCTCGTTGAGTTGTAGCAATCTCTTCTCACCGGCCAAGTCCATCTCCATATTTAGCTTTTTAATCGCCCAATATGCTTTGTGTTCAAGCTCGACGGGCAGATGGCAGGCCTTCCCATAAACCAACCTGTACGGAGAAGTACCTATTGGGGTCTTGTATGCAGTGTGATATGCCCATAATGCGTCATCCAGCTTCCCGGCCCAGTCCTTTCTATTCATACTTACTATCTTTTCCAAAATCTGCTTTACCTCTCTGTTGGAAACTTCTATTTGACCACTCATTTGGGGATGATAGGCAGTGGAAACTTTGTGCTTAACTCCGTATTTAGCAAGAATATTATTCAGCAATTTGTTACAAAAGTGAGTTCCCCTGTCGCTTATCAACACTCTTGGAGTCCCAAAACGTGTGAAGATGTGCTTCTTTACAAAGCTTACCACTACCTTTGCGTCATTAGTAGGAAGAGCAATGGCCTCCACCCACTTAGAAACATAGTCGACCGCCACCAAGATGTATCTGTGCCCGTTAGAATATGGGAATGGTCCCATGAAATCAATCCCCCAAACATCAAAAAGTTCTACTGCCAGAATATTTTGCAAGGGCATCTCGTGCTTCCTCGTGATAGTTCCGGTTCTTTGGCATCTATCACAATTTTTAACGAAGGCATGTGCATCCTTAAACAATTTTGGCCAATAGAAACCTGATTGTAGCACTTTTTAGGCGGTTCTATCCCCGCCTTGATGACCTCCATATGGCGAAGCATGGCAGTCATGCAGTATAGCCTTCATCTCTTCCTCAGGAACACATATTCTCACCAACTGATCTGCACACTGCCTATATAAGAATGGCTCATCCCACATGTAGAACCTTACATCATGTAAGAATTTTCTTCTATTGTCAGGTGTCCATTCTAGTGGCGTCACCCCACTTGCAATAAAATTCACATAATCTGCATACCATGGGGATTCACCTGAGGTGACTGCTAATATTTGCTCATCCGGAAATGTTTCTTTGATTGACCCTCCTTCAGCTACATGGTCCCGACTTTCTAATCTGGACAAATGATCGACCACTTGATTTTCTGTCCCTTTTCGATCTCGGACCTCTAAGTCAAATTCTTGAAAGAGGAGGACCCAACGAATCAGCCTCGGCTTGGCGTCTTTCTTTTCAAATAAGTATCTGATAGCTGAATGATCTGTGTAGACAATGAATTTGGTTCCCACTAGATAGGATCTGAACTTGTCAAACGCCCACACCACTGCAAGCAACTCCTTTTCAGTAACTGTATAATTCATCTGAGCTGGATTCATAGTTTTGCTCGCATAATAAATGGAGTGAAATATTTTATCCCTCCTTTGCCCCAACACCGCTCCGATTGCTATGTCACTTACATCGCACATCAACTCAAATGGTTGTGCCCAATCGGGGCCAATGATAATTGGTGCAGTCACCAATCTTCCCTTCAGCTCCTCAAATGCTTTCAGACATGCATTATCAAACTTGAAGGTAACATCTTTCTCTAGAAGCATGTACAAAGGAGAAGAAATTTTCGAAAAATCTTTAATGAAACGACGATAAAAACCTGCATGACCCAAGAAACTGCGAATGCCTTTAATGGAGTCGGTGGGGGCAATTTTTCAATCGTCTCCACCTTTGCTTTATCCACCTGTAGACCATCTTCTGAAACCTTGTGCCCCAAAACTATACCTTCACGTACCATGAAATGACACTTTTCCCAGTTTAGCACCAAGTTCGTCTCTTCACACCTAGCAAGCACTTTATCAAGGTTCATCAAACAACTATCAAAAGAACATCCAAACATAGAAAAATCGTCCATGAATACTTCTACAAATCTTTCAACCATGTCAGTAAAAATAGCCATCATACACCTTTGAAAAGTCGCAGGTGCATTACAAAGACCGAAGGGCATTCTCTTGAACGCATACGTGCCATAAGGACATGTAAATGTAGTTTTCTCTTGGTCTTCTGGGGCTATAGCAATCTGATTATACCCCGAATAACCGTCCAGGAAACAGTAGTATTCCTGGCCAGCTAATCTATCAAGCATTTGGTCAATAAAAGGAAGGGGAAAGTGGTCTTTCCGGGTGGCATTGTTCAGTTTTCTGTAATCTATGCAAATTCTCCATCCAGTGACAGTTCTTGTAGGAATTAAGTCATTATTTTCATTAACTACTACGGTTATCCCCCCTTTCTTCGGCACACATTGAACGGGGCTTACCCATTTACTATCAGAGATTGGAAATACAATACCTGCATCAAGCCACTTAATCACTTCTTTTCTTACCACTTCTTTCATGATTGGATTTAGTCGGCGTTGGTGCTCTACACTTGGCTTGTGTCCATCCTCCATGAGGATTTTGTGCATGCAGAAAACTGGACTAATGCCTTTAATGTCAGACATTGTCCACCCAATTGCTCGCTTGTGCTCACGTAGCACCCTTAATAGCTTTTCTTCCTGTAATTTAGACAAGTGAGAAGAAATAATAACAGGTAAAGTCTCAGAACTTCCCAAATAAGCATATTGAAGGTGAGGGGGTAGGGGTTTAAGTTCCAATTTTGGAGCTTCTTCAATTGACGACTTTGATGGGGGGCCACTTGGCCTATTCAAGAGCTCAAACGGGATTATTCCTTGCATGTAAGCACATGATGCATCTAGGATATGCATCATCTCCTCAACCTCATCATCCATCTCCAAGCTATCAAACATCATGATTGCTTTTTCTAGAGAATCGTCTAGATATACACTCGTGTCAAGAAGTTTCTCATCCACCTCCACAACAGATATCATAGAGAGCTCCTCATAGTGGCGGGTAAGTTCGATTGCTTTGTAGACATTGAAGACTGCTTCCTCTTTGTCCACCCTCATAATCATTTTCCCTTCTCTCACTTTAATTATTGCATCACTAGTAGCCAAGAGAGGTCATCCCAATATGATTGGAACTTGTTCATCAGCCTCGAAGTCTAGAATAATGAAGTCAGCTGGGAAGATAAATTTTCCAATTTGCAGCAGCACATCTTCAATCACTCCTTCGGGGTAGGCTATGGACCTATAAGCTAATTGCAACATCACAGTGGTTGGTCTCGGAGCTCCCAGACCCAATTTCTTAAACAAGGATAAAGGCATCAGATTTATGCTTGCACCCAAATCACAAAGAGCACGTCCCACGTCAATATTACCAATTCGCACTGGAATGGTGAAGCTGCCAGGATCCTTAAGCTTTTGAGGAAGCTTGTTTTGGACCTTTGATGTGCACTCCTCAGTAAGTGCAACCGTCTCGAACTCAGTCAATTTCCTCTTGTGAGCCACTATGTCTTTTATGTACTTAGCATACTTTGGAATTTCACGAAGTACATCCACTAATGGAATATTTAATTGAACCTGACTCAACATAGAGAGAAATTTGTTGAACATGCGATCGTCATTCTTTTTCTGCAATCTTTGGGGGAAAGGTGGCGGTGGCCTTGTAACCTCCATTCGCTCTGAACTTGCATCATTTTCCTTTGACTCTTGTATTGCCTTAGGTATCAGCTCCCCCTCAGGTATAGGTTTTTCCTTTATCTTCTTTGGCACTTCCTCTAGTTCCCTCCCGTTTCTAAGTGTAACTGCATTAACTTGAGGGTTCTTCTCTGTATCACCGGGAAGTGAGCCTATAGGTCTAGTATTTTGGTTTGCTGCTAACTGCCCCATTTGCCTCTCAAGATTTCTAAAATCGATCCTGAGCTGTTTATTGTCTAGCAACAACTTTTTCAGCAAGTCATTCGTACTTTCTTCCATTTGTTGGGGTGGCTTCTGAGGTTGAGTAATATTTCCTTGAGGCCTATACTGATTCTGATTCTGTTGATTTCCGCCCCATGAGAAGTTAGGATGATTCCTCCAGTTTGGGTTGTAAGTGTTCCCATATTGTGCATGTTGATTCATAGAACCTCTATTTTGTTGCCCCACATAGTATATAGATTCAGGATTCGTGGGGCACATGTCAATCATATGACTGTCTCCGCATAGTTCGCAACAAATAGACATCTGCTGTACATGTTGCATTTGTTGTGTTGTCATTCTATTCATATGATTTGCCAATTTTGCTATATCGGCTCTCATGGCGGAAAAGTCATCAAGCTCAATCAACCCGGCTGCCTTCTGTTTAATTCCCCTTCTTGAATCCCCCTCTCCTTGCCAATTATGGTCATTAGCAGTGAAGTTATTTAGCAAGAGTTGTATTTCACTATACGGCCTTGCCATGCAACTACCCCCACAAGCTGAGTCAAGATTCATCTTTGATGCTTCATCTAACCCATCAACAAAAGTGTGACCCAATACCTCATCAGTTTGACAATGATGCGGGCAGTCTCTGAGTAGCTTCTTGTATCTTTCCCAAGCTTGACGAAGTGTCTCGCCATCCCGTTGTTGGAACCCAAGAATTTGGCTCCTCAGCGACTTTGTCTTCTTAGTTGGGAAAAACTTGATCAGGAATTTCCTTGCTAGATCATCCCAAGTGTGGATAGAGTTCGCGGGCTCCTTTTGCAACCATTCCTTAGCTTCCCCCAACAGTGAAAAAGGAAATAGTGTCAGCCTGACATAGTCCTTGGATAGTTCGGATAATTGTAAGTGTCCGTAATTTCCAAGAAGTTCTGAATATGCCTCTGCGGGTCCTCATGAGATAGACCCACATATTGTCCTGTGGACTGAATCAGTTGTACCATGTACTGTTTGAGTTCAAAATGCCTAGTGATATCAGGCTTCACAATAGCCTGAGTCATATTCGCAAGATTGGGCCTTGCGGCTTCAATCACCAGACGCTCTTCATTGCCTGCCATCTCTATTGGCTATGGTTGAACTACGATGTCCAACTCTCTTTCTATTCTCGTTCTAGCTTCGAGTTCCCTTCTCACTCTATGTAGTGTTCGTTCGATTTCTGGATCAAGAGGAATGAGGTTGTTTGCACTTCTACTCCTCTGCATTCGAGAGAAGATCCTGCGTTGATACAAACAAGGCAAACTGAAAATTAAAACTTGAACAAATATATAATAAAAGCTTAACTTAGTCACGTAGCTAATTTCTAAGTCCCCGGCAACGGCGCCAAAAACTTGTCGGGTCCAAACACACTCACGCAAGTATACGTGGTCGTCAAGTAATAAAGTAGTGAATAAAGTATCGTTCCCACGAAGACTTATGATTAACTTTTGACTAATTCAAACTCGAATAGCTTATTGATTCAAAATATTTCTGACAAAATATATAATTTTCTAAATTACTACCTAAAGACTATCAAATAATAAATTGTTAAGAATTAAACACAACACTTAAATAGTTTTGAATAAAAATCAATAGGATATAATATTTCAGGGTCACGGGTCATCTAACATTCATGTTGCATTCTTAGTTTAAAATAACTAAATGATTTATCTGAATTGTTGATTCACAGGGTTAATTTCACTCGTAAGAATCTGTCGAGTTCTTACTCGCCTATTCAAGTTAACTTAATATCTATATGTCTATGGAATTAAGTTTAACAAGAACGCATTTACAATTCCTGTATTGCAACCGAGTAAGGCAATTAGGTATATGTCTATCCTAATCGCGAATCCGTTCCCCGATGCCCGAGTTTGAGAATTTACTCTATTTACTTCTATATGCAATCTAGGGTTCCCACTTTCGAGTTCAACTCTAGATTCGTAGATAGTATTTCACTGTTAGCTCCTCAGCAAAATAATAAAAAACAGAATTAAATAAACAACCCAATATGATAAACCCAACGTCGTCAAATTAAACTTCAAACATCAACATTCATGTATACTCATGACCTTAGAACAATAGGGTTCTTAGCCAGTCATATTCAGGCAATCATCCAAAATTTCATAAGAGAGCATAAGAATCAATAAAAGAAAGAGAGAATAAGAACTCAAGACGAATTTTGTGGTTTTAGAACTTGGTTATAGCTTCTTTTTCTTCTCCCATCTATCCGCCCCTAAAAAAAACATTTTTTAAGCTTATATATTGCGTCCAAAAGTCGTGGGCTAAAGTTCTCCTAACCCTAGTCCAAATCGGCTTCAGGGGTTGATGCTAAGGTGGATGCGACACATCCACCTCGTCCTCCATTTCTTAACTTTGCATGTGAGGGTGGACGCGACACATCCACCTTCTCTTCTACTTCCCAGTTTTGCATGCGAGGGTGGATGCGACGCATCCACCCTTCTCTTCTACTTCCCAGTTACGGATGCTATGGCGGACGCTATGGGTCGACTTCACTGCTAAGGATGCACGAAAGATGATGTTTTTTTTCTAGGTTGGATGCGACGCATCCAACCCTTCTTCCTCTGGCTAGACCACCTTTTCTTCATATTTTTGCACTCCAAACACCTTAAATCGTCACACATAACTTAATTAGTCATAAAACCAATAATTAAACCATGTTGGGCATTTTAAAGATCAAATAACAACAAGAAGCGGTTAAAATATGGGCAAAGTAACAGCAACACATATCGAAATATGCCGAACATCAAGCGTGCAACCCACTCTCACAATATATTCATATTCCATTCTGTTGTGGCGTGCAACCCGCTCCTCCAATATACTTATTTTAATCAAGTCAATCATATATTTATTTCAATAAAATATATATAGACTTTTAAATAAGTCTATTACGCCGTGCAACCCGATCCTCCAATATGGACTTTTAATAAGTATGTTGCGGCGTGCAACCCGATCCTCCAATATGGACTTTTTAATAAGTCTGTTACGGCGTGCAACCCGACCCTCCAATATATTCATTATAATTAATTTTGTTGCGGCGTGCAACCCGATCCTCCAATATATTCCTTATAATCAATTCTGTTGCGGCATGCAACCCCCTCCTCCAACATATTCGTTTACCCGTTCATATAGAAGAAATTTCCCCAATAAATGCAACAATTAATATAAAATTATAAGACAACAAGCATACAATAATTATGATTTAATTATGAAACAAACAAAGGCAAATACCAAATTATTATGGAAATAAGAGAGAAAATATGCAGTTTAATTTTTACTATGCTAAATGTCAAATAATAATTAAGACACATAATTCAAATAGCATGTAACAATTAATGCAGGAATTCAAGAATTAAGATTTGACAAAGAATAGTAGAGAAACAATTATTATAATAATTAATTCATGATTTAAAACAATTTATGTTTTTTCAAGTAAGCAGGCAAACAATTAATTTGATGACGTATAGATACTCGTCACCTCGCCTATACGTCATTCACATGCATTTCATATAACAAATATTTTAAGGGTTCTATTCCCTCAAGTCAAGGTTAACCACGACACTTACCTCGCTTTGCAAATTCCAATCAATTACTCAACCACAACTTTTCCTTTTAAATTTGTCTCCAAAAGCTTCAAATCTATTCATAAACAATTCAATATATTTAATACGAATCATAGGAATTAATTCCATATGAATTTACTAATTTTTCGGATAAAAATTCAAAATTCATTAAAATATTCGACAGTGGGACCCACGTCTCAAATCCCGAAAAAACTCGCGAAATCCGAACACCCGTTCCGGTACGAGTTCAATCATATAAAAATTATCCAATTCCGATATTAAATAGACCTTCAAATCTTAAATTTTCATTTTTGGAAGATTTTATAAAAATCTAATTTTTCTTCCATAAATTCATGAATTCATGATATAATTGAGTATGAAATCATGAAATATAATCAATATAGGATAAGGAACACTTACCCCAATGTTTTCGCGTGAAAATTGCACAAGAATCGGCTTACCCGAGCTCAAAAATGGAAAAGAGTTAAAAATGGGTCGAAACCCCATTTCCAGAATTTATGTACTGTTTTTCAGATTTTTATTTATCGCGATCGCGAAAATTCATTCGCGATCGCGTAGAACAACTTTTTTTTCCAAGTTCATTTTACTCTTCGCGATCGCGGGAATGGATTCGCGATCCGAATCACATATTGGCTGCCCATATTTTTAACTCTACGCGATCGCGTAAATGGTAATGCGATCGCGGAGTACATTTTTCCAGCCTTACGTGATCGCGTACTTACTTGTGCGATCGCGTAGCAAAATTGACGTGCCTAGCTTCTGCCTTCCTTCCTTCTACACGATCGCAGCTGGTCCCTTGCGTTCGCAATGCACTGGGAGTTTACCTTCCGCAATCGCGTGCCTATCTTTGCAAACGCGAAAAGTAAAATTCACTACTTACAATTTCCTCTTCGCGATCGCGAAGCACAATGCACCAGATGACCACAAAAGCTAAAAAATAGATTTTTCTAAGTTCAAAATCATCCCTTAGCCTATCTGAAACTCACCCGTACCCTCGGGGCTTCAAACTAAACATGCACACAAGTCCTAAAACATCATACGAACTTGCTCGCGCGATTAACTCGCCAAAATAACACCTAGAACTACAAATCGGATACCAAATCAAAGGAAATTTTCAAGAAAACTTTAAAACTTATATTTTTGCAACCGGACGTCCGAATCACGTCAAATCAACTCTGATCCTCACCAAATTCGGCAAACAAGTCATAAATATTATAATGGACCTATACCAGGCTCTGGAACCAAAATACGGACCCGAGGCCAATAAATCCAATATCAGTAATTTCTTAAAAATCAATAAGCTTTCAAGCTTTTAATTTTTCATCAAAATTCCACATCTCGGCTAGGGACCTCGGAATTCGATTCCGGGCATACGACCAAGTTCCAAATCACGATACGGACCTACCGGAATTGTCAAAATACTGATTCGGGTGCTTTTGCTTAAAATATTAACCAAAGTCAACTCAGTTGAGTTTTAAGGCTCTATTTCACATTTTAGTCTATTTTTCACATAAAACCTTTTCGAAAATTTTTACGAACTGCGCACACTAGTCGAGGAATGATAATTAGTTCTTTTCAAGGTCTTGGAACACATAATTACTTATTTAAATTTAAAGATGACATTTTGGGTCATCACATTCTCCACCTCTAAAACAATCGTTTGTCCTCAAACAGAGTTAGAAAACAAAAAGTACCTGAGCTGGTGAATAAGTGTGGATATTTACTCCGCATGAGATGCCTCTACCGGCTGACCTCTCCATTGCACCCGAACTGAAGGATAACTCTTAGACCTCAACTATCGGACCTCTCGGGCTAGAATAACCACCGGCTTCTCCTCGTAAGTCAAATCTTTGTCCAATTGGACTGAGCTGAAATCTAACACATGAGACAGATCACCATGATATTTTCGGAGCATAAACACATGGAACACCGGATGAACTGCTGATAAACTAAGTGGTAATACAAGCTTGTAGGCTACTTCACCCACTCTTTCTAGAATTTCAAAGGGTCCGATATATCTAGAGCTCAACTTGCCCTTATTTCCGAACCTCATTACACCTTTCATAGGTGAAACTCGGAGCAATATTCTTTTTCCAACCATGAATGCAATATCACGAACTTTACGGTCGGCATAACTCTTTTACCTAGATTGAGCTATGCGAATTCGATCTTGAATAATCTTGACCTTATCCAAGGCATCTAGTACCAAATCGGTACCCAATAACCGAGCCTCTCCCAGTTCAAACCAACCAACTGGTGAACGACATCGCCTTCCATATAACGCCTCATAAGGAGCCATCTGAATGCTTGACTAGTATATTTTATTATAAGCAAACTCCGAAAGTGGCAAGAAATGATCCCAAGAACCTCCAAAGTCTATAACACAAGCGCGAAGCATATCTTCCAATATCTGAATAGTGCGCTCTGACTGCCCGTCTGTGTGTGGATGAAATGCTATACTCAACTCCACCCGCGTGCCTAACTCACATTGTATAGCCCTCCAAAAATGTGAGGTAAACTGCGTAACTCGATCTGAAATAATAGACATGGGCACACCTTGATGGCGGACAATCTCACGAATGTAAATTTCATCTAACCTTTCTGAAGAATAGGTAACTGCCACCGGAATGAAATGTGCTGATTTGGTTAACCTGTCCACAATCACCCAAATTGCATCAAACTTTCCCTGAGTCCATGGGAGTCCAACAACAAAATCCATAGTGATACGCTTCCATTTCCATTCAGGAATTTCTAACTTCTGAAGGAAACCACCAGGTCTCTGATGCTCTTATTTAACTTGCTGACAATTCAGACACCGATCTACATATGCAACTATATCCTTTTTCATTCTCCTCCTCCAATAATGTTGTCTAAAATCTTGATACATTTTAGTTGTACCTGGATGAATAGAATACCTGGAATTGGGTGCCTCTTCAAGAATTAATTCACGAAGCCCATCCACATTAGGAACACAAATATGACCCTACATTCGCAGAACTCCATCTTCCCCCACAGCATCCTGTTTGGCATCACCGTGCTTCACCGTGTCCTTAAGGACTAGTAAATAAGGATCATCATACTGCCTTTCTCTGATGCGCTCATATAAAGAAGACCGAGGGACTGTGCAAGCTAGAACCCGACTGAGTTCTGAAACATCTAACCTCACGAACTGATTAGCCAAAGTATGAACATCTGCAGCTAATGGCCTCTCACCAACCGGAATATATGCAAGACTGCCCATACTCACAACCTTTCTGCTCAAAGTATCGGCCAC
This sequence comes from Nicotiana tomentosiformis, assembly GCF_000390325.3. Classification (NCBI taxonomy): domain Eukaryota; kingdom Viridiplantae; phylum Streptophyta; class Magnoliopsida; order Solanales; family Solanaceae; genus Nicotiana; species Nicotiana tomentosiformis. The sequence goes on along the minus strand of NC_090822.1, from coordinate 90,976,368 downwards.
CATATTGGCCTTTCCGGGGTGATACAAAATGGTAATATCATAGTCTTTCAACAACTCCAACCATCTTCTCTGCCTTGAATTAAGATCTTTTTGTTTGAACAGGTACTGAAGGCTACGATGATGAGTAAATACCTCACATGAGACACCGTAGAGGTAATGCCTCCAAATCTTCAGCGCATGAACAATGGCTGCCAGTTCTAAGTCATGTACAGGATAATTCTTCTCGTGAACCTTCAACTGCCGCGAAGCATATGCAATCACCCTGCCATCTTGCATTAATACTGCACCAAGCCCAATGTGAGATGCATCACAATATACTATATACAATCCTGAACCTATGTGTAATACCAACACTAGAGCCGTAGTCAAAGTAGTCTTGAGTTTTTGAAAACTCAACTCACACTCGTCTGACCATCTGAATGGGACACCTTTCTGGATCAGTCTGGTCAATGGGTTTGCTATAGACGAAAACCTTTCCACGAACTGACGATAATAACCTGCCAAACCCAGAAAACTCCAGATCTCTATAACTGAAGTAGGTCTAGGCCAATTTTGAACAGCCTCAACCTTCTTAAGGATCCACATTTATGCCTTCTGCCGATACAACATGCCCCAAAAAGGCAACTGAGTCTAACCAAAACTCACATTTTGAAAACTTGGCATATAACTGATTATTCTTCAAAGTGTGAAGCACACTTCGAAGATGCTGCTCATGCTCCTCTCGAATGCTGAAGAAAATCAAAATATCATCAATGAATACAACCACAAAAGAATCCAAATAAGGCTTGAAAACCCGATTCATCAAATCCATAGATGCTGCTGTTGCATTTGTCAACCCAAATGACATCACTAGGAACTCGTAATGCCTATACCGAGTCCGAAAAGCTATCTTAGGGACATCAGATGCCCTAATCTTCAACTGATGGTAACCAGATCTCAAATCAATCTTCGAAAATACACTGGCACCCTGAAGCTGATCAAATAAGTCATCAATTCTTGGCAGCGAATATTTGTTTTTGATAGTGGCCTTATTCAACTGCCGATAGTCTATACACATTCGCATAGAGCCATCTTTCTTCTTTACAAATAATATTGGTGCACCCCAGGGCGAGACACTGGGTCTAATGAATCCCTGATCAAGCAAGTTTTGTAACTGCTCTTTCAATTCTTTCAACTCCGGCAGGGCCATACAGTATGGTGGAATAGAAATGGGCTGAGTGCCCAGAGCCAAATCAATACAGAAGTCATAGAAATACTTCTGGAAATTCACGAACAACTGGTACTGAGTCCATAGAAGGAACATCCGCACTAGGATCACGAATATAAGCCAAATAGGCGAGACACCCTTTCTCTACCATACGACGAGCTTTCATATAAGAAATAACACTACTGGCAGAATGACCAGGAGTTCCTTTCCACTCTAACCGAGGTAACCCCGGCATAGCTAGAGTCACTGCCTTGGCATCACAATCCAATATAGCATGATAAGGGGACATCCAATCCATACCCAAGATGACATCAAAATCTACCATATCAAGAAGTAGAAGATCCACACTACTTTTAAAGATTACCAATAGTAACCACACACGAACAATATACATGATCTACTACAACAGAGTCTCCCACCGGTGTGGATACACACATAGAAGCACTCATAGAATCACAAGGCACAACCAAATATGAAGCAAAATAGGAGGACACATTGGAATAAGTAGATCCTGGATCAAATAGAACTGAAGCATCTCTATGGCAAACTGGAATAATACATGTGATCACAGCATCAGATGACTCGGCCTCAGGCCTAGCTGGAAAAGTATAAAATCGGGGTTGGGCCCCCACCACTCTGAACTGCGTCCCTGGGACGACCTCTAACTGGCTGACCTCTACTTCTAATGGCCTGACCTCCACCTCTTACTGCCTGACCCCTACCTCTAGCTGGCTGAGCAGGTGGTGAAGCAACCGGTGCCGGTATGATGGCACAAAAATCTTAAAAATTCTAGTAGTTTTAGTACTGCTCAATGAAAAAGGCTGTCTCACATGCCTAGCCATTAGACAAACATCATAACTATCTATTACGGATTTGCAATCTTCCCATTTATATCCCAGCAGTTCCTTGAGAGATCCTCCAGATGCATTTCCTACCCTTTTGTGCCATAGAAATATATCCTTCTTTATTGTCCGTACACTTAGTCCTTTAACTGCTAGTGGTGTATTATTTCCAGCCTTAAGAGAAGCCGTTGGGGCCAACAAGTAAAGTCCATCTTTCTCCCTACCAATCCCCCTCACCTTCCTATTTGAGAGGTCCTGGAATAGGCAAAAATCAGGGTAAAAGGAGACAAAGCAATGTAAGTATCTTGTTATCTTGGACACAGAAAGCAGGTTGTATGCAAACTCAGGAACATACAGTACATCTTGTACTTTCCCTGTTTCTGTGATTTTACAATTACCAACATATGACACAAGTGTAAAATCTCCACTAGGCAAGTGAACTCTTTTGTCTCTAGTAGCAATAATGTCCTTAACATTTGTTAACATTCCTAAATCAGCTACCATATGGTTGGTTGCTTCTGTATCGACTATCCAATTTCCCTTTTCTATGTTAGCCATAAAGGAATAGGTTGTACCTGTCATGTTAGCCATTGCTTCCTTTGGAGGATCTTTATTGAGCAGCTTCATGATCTGATCATACTGATCTGCTGTGAGTTGAGGTGCTCTTTGCCATTTTCCTTCTCTTATTGCCTCTGAATCTCTCCTCTTCTATCATCAATACCTGCAAAGTTTGGGTTAAGATTCTCAACTTGAACATTGTATGTTATTTCATGTGAAAAAAATCACATTGTACATTCCAGTTTCTCTTTGGTTTCTGATGATTTTGGTAATTTCCTCCTTTACCAGCTAGCAAAGCAGCCAAGTCAATCCCTTCACCAACAACAGAGGCATTATCTACTGACCTTTGACTTTTCCACTCAACAAACATTGCATATGCTTTGTTGATGCTTGGTGTTGGACTGATCATAAAAATTTGGCTACGAGCCTGCTCATAGTTGTCATTTAAGCCCATTAGAAACTGCAATACCTTTTGTTTTTGCATGAATTCAATGAAGTTCTTTGATCTAGCACAGTCACATGGAGGAGGAACCATGCTGTGAAACTCATCCTACAAATATTTGAGCTTAGAGAAGTAAACTGAAACAATGTCTGCTCCCTAAGTTATTGTTGCTATAGCTTTGTGTAGTTGATATACTCGTGATGCATTCACTTTATCAAATCGTTCTCTCAGATCCTCCCACACTTTTCTCGCATTTCTTGCATTTAGTATCCCAGCAATCAATTCCTTTAATACTGAGCTCATAATCCACCCTAGGATAATAGCGTTGCATCTATCCCATTAATGACCTAGTTCCGTATTAAAATTCTCCTTTTTTAAAGTTCCGACGACTAACACTAGCTTGTTCTTTCCTAACAGCTGGATCTTCATCGCATGACTCCAGGTGGAATAGCTTTCTGATCCAGTCAACTGAATTGAGATGATCGGAGGTCCGGTGGTATCCGATGGGTGAAGAAACAATAAGTGATTATGGTCAAGATCAGTTTTCGCCGCCATTGTTAACTCTTATACACAAACTGCAATATGAAAGTTGAGATTGCTGTGAATTTGAATCGGATCAATGAATTCAACTTGCAATCGCGATTTTACTGCTCTGATATCATAATAAAACTTGAGTGAATCAACAAAGGAATCCCTAATCTAATAATGCCATAACCGAGTTTGAGAGAGAAGAGAAGAAGCAGAGTGTTGTATTGATAAATGAAATGAAAACGTGTACAGTTACATTGAGCTAACTACACATATATAGACAACTCACTTCCACTAACCGCCTAACTAACTTTCACGTGTACACATACTTACTATTAACAAAGTGAAATAATAATCTCCTACTGTTGTACACTAATGCTTCATGTAATTCCTAATTCATCATATACATGGGTAAGTCAGAGTATCATAGTAAGGCTATTACCTCTAAGAACCAATAATATAATAAGAAGAAAAATTGACGTTCGATACTCCGCGCTGATTCTTTCCCCAAACTTTTAATCACGATGATAATAACAGAACGATCATGCCAATAAGCATCCGTTGTTTGTTGCCAAAATTTGAATTCCGTTATTTACTTCAAAATATGCTACGAAACGTAGGCAAGTTTCCTCTAAACAAAGTCTGAAGCATTGTGTATGTTTGTATAATATTTTTTTTCTTCTAATAATTAGGGCAATTAGTATTTAGGAAGGACATTTAAGTAATTTAACTTTTAGAATTAGGGGTTCCTGCTTTTAATATAATACTAGTTTCTATGTACGTGCGTTGTACGTTAATAATGACACGTGATGATGTAATCAATTATTTATATGAAGGGATACCAAATTAAATTGATAAGAGAAATATCAATAATAAAACAACCCTTAAAATATATGTATATGTAATGCGGCCATAATTTAAAGTGCAACATATAGTCGTCCATACGAGAAAACATGTTGTGGGAGATACAATCCAACATTCGGAATTGTTTGTCCTTGTGTTTTATTATTGTCACTGCAAAATACAAGCGTTCTGGAAATTATTTACGGACAAATTTAAAAGGATATCCTTTATTTTCCAAAGGCGAAAGCTGAATTCTGGGATGAACACATGCTTGGAAGTATATTGACCAATCATAATTTCTGCATGTATAACGTTATTGTCAAAAACCTCTACATACCATCCTTGTACCATTGCATAAGCTATTTGACGGATCTAAATTTCTCAATAACATGATGGGTGCATTTTTCTTCAAAATCAACAGCATGGAAGGGAAAATCATTTTTTAGTTATTAAGATTATCATCAACTCTTCAGTTAGTACCTTGCACGAATATATTATATCGAATATTAGCAAAAGGTACTGTCAATAACAAGAATTGTAAAAATTATATTGGACAGAATTGTAACGTTTGGTTGTTAATTTTGCATGATACGCTAGTTAAATTGTAGTAGAGTGCAGTCTTGCCTTGACGAAGAATCTGCAAATTTGAGCTGCACTTCCCTTGATATTAGGGAATTAAATTCCTTCCCCAATTTAAATTCATGTTTCTTGGATAAGTCTTTCATCTAATACAACTCTCCCACCTAATAACGCTTATGTCCTCTTTTCATCGGATTAATTTGAATTTTTGTAGAATATAAAAATTGATGAATATTTGTTTAACTAAAAGTGAAAGTAAGGAACTAATAATATTTTATACACTCACTTCCTCAACAAGATCCATTAGAAAGGTTAGAGATCAACAAAAGAAAAGGTATGTGGAATACTATTGATTTAGACCGGCAGGCTTAAGCAATCGATAAATTAATGTGATTTTTGTTGACAAAAGAATATGAAACTATTAAGATCGATACATATGTTATCATAAACACCAAAGCATCAAAAAATATTCTTGACGCCTCCTTCGATTCTTTCAACTATATAGGATGTCATGGAAAGAGCCTTTCACTTGATAAGAGATCCTTCCCAACAACCTTATATAAACAAACATTTAAAGCGAAGACACAAGAACTGAACTTCTAGACCAAATATGATTATTATTCTAAAGCTAATTGGAGATCTCAGTAGTCTCCTTGTTTGAATAACCAACAGACTTCTATTAGGAGTCATGAACCGATGGTTTTAATTTATAAAATCTTGGAGTCTACAAAAACTACTTTTACCTTTTTGGACATTGATCTTAAAAATATAACTCAAATTCTGAAGGGCGTAAAAGTAAGTTAATATTTCAAGAATATTTTTGTCGTTCAACATTTAGTATAAAACAATCGTGTTTTTATATAATATATATATATATATATATATATATATATAGATATAGATAGATAGATAGATAGATAGATAGATTAGGGCAATTAAATATTTAGGAAGGATATTTAAGTAATTTAACTTTTAGAATTAGGGGTTCCAGTTTTTAATATAATATAGATATAGATAGATTATAGATTATAGATGAACAACGAAGCAGTATTTTAACCAAACGCTCCATTGGGCGTTGATCATTAGATAAAAACTGAATAACCGAACCAAAGTTGAACAAACTGAATGGAATAAATCTAAATCGTGAATAAAATAGAAACCAAAAAGAGAAAAAAAAATCGAATCATACTGAATTTAGTAGGTTTGATTTTTGTATAATATTATAAGAAGCCGAATATCGATAACACCAAAATCAAAAAATTTCATACTTATATTATCATCTTTTAACTTCAAAATTCACACGAAATAAAAAATATAGAAAAAAGAAAGTCATAATGTGAAGGTTAGAAAATCGTCGCCGTTAATAAATATTCAATAAATGTGAGAAATATAATTTAAAAATATTAAGCAACAGATTGAAAAATCTCGTATCCAATATGCATGTCATCTCATCTGAACTCACTTTAAGGTGATATACAGTCAAACTCCTCTATAACAATCTCGTTTGTTCCCGATATTTTTGGATGTTATAGCAAATTACTGTTATAGAGAACATATGTTATGTAAAGACCCAATCGGTCGTTTTGACTGTTAGAACCATGTTCCCCTAAATAAAACTCCCTGTATGTACTTTTACTAATTTATGACTTACGGGGATAGTTGGATCGGGATTTCGAAGTGTTCGGGTTAAAATCGGAGCACTTGGTTCCTTAGTTGGCTTTAAAAAGGGTGCATTTGACTTCAGTCAACATTTTTAGAAAACGACCTCGGAATTGAGATTTGATGGTTCCAATAGGTTCGTATAATGATTTTAGACTTGAGCGTATGTTCGGATCGGGGTTGGATGACCCAGAAATGTTTCAGCGCCTATTGTAGAAGTTAGCATTTTGGAAGAATTTTCTAAATTTGGGTTGAAGTGTATTTTAATGTTATCACTGTCCATTTGGAATTTCGAGTCTGGAAATAACTCCGTGTGATGATTCTGGTCTTAGGAGCGCGTCCGAACATTAATTTGGAAGTTCGTAGGTCATTTCGGAGTCATTTGGCGAAAGTTAGAAATTTGAAGGTTTTTAAGAAGTTAGACCGGGAGTGGACTTTTTGATATCAGGTTCGGATTCCGATTCCGAAAGTTGAAATAGGTCTGTATGGTAATTTAAGACTTGCACACAAAATTTGGTGTCAATCCGAGCAGTTTAAGTATGTTTCGGCGCGTTCGGAGTAAGTTTGAAGAATATGAAAATTCTAAGTTGAATCAATTTGTTTGAGATATGATTTGTGGTTTTGATATTGTTTGATATAATTTGAGGCCTCGAGCAAGTTTGTGTTAGGTTATGGGACTGGTTGGTGTGATTAGACCGGGTCCCGGGGGCCTCGGGTGTGTTTAGGGTTGGTTTTGGATCAAATTTGGATGAAAAGTTGTTGCTCGTTTGCTGGTTCTGGTTTTGTTCTTCGCGAACGCGAAGAGAGTCCCGCATTCGCGAAGAAGAAAAATGGTGGCTGTGATCTTGTACTTCACGAACGCGAAGAGGTGCTCGCGAATGCAAAGAAGGGCTCGCGAACGCGGAGGAGTGCTTGATGAACCTACGCAAACGCGATGGACGTCGCAAACGCATAGAAGAAAATGGAGGAGATGGTCCTGAGGTCGTTGGCCTTCGCGAAGGTGAAGTGTGGAACGCGAACGCGAACGCGAACGCGAAGAAGCAAGGCCAGCTGGCCATCGCGAATGCAACAAGGAGGTTGCCATCACGAAGAACAATTTTGGGGCAGGGCATTTGGCCTTCGCGAACGCGAAGAAGGGCGACAGTGTTGGGCAGTGAGTTGTTTTATACGGGATTTTGGCCATTTTCACTTAATTTCCGCCATGGGAGCCGATCTTGGAGCTCCATATTCATCATCTATGTCAAGGTAAGTGATTCCCACCTATTGCAAGTTCAATACTTGGATTATATATGGATTTAGATATGAAAATTTGTAGAAATTTGGGATTTTGAAGAAAAACCTAGAAATTGGTATTTTTGGATTTTAACCACGAAAATGTCTATGGAATTGGATGGAAATGGAATATTTGAGTTCTTGAGGTTATGGGTAACGATTACTTCCGAAAATATCCGGAATCCGGGCATGTGGGCCTAAGGTAAATTTTAGGAATTTTTCTATTTTGGATAGAGTAATTTATTTAATAGTCTAATTTCGAATTATTGAGCATGTACGTTTGGATAGTTTAGGAATTTTCGACACCGAATTGAGATTATTCCCGACATTATGATCGGGAAGTGGGCTTTGAGACAAGGTAAGTCTCTTGTCTAACCTTATAAGAGGAAATTTACCCCATAGGTGATTTAAATTAATAATTATTGCTAATTATGGGGGCTACGTACGCATGAGGTGACGAGAGTCCGTGCGTAGCTACTAATATTGCTAAAGTCCAGGTAGTTTAGGACTCAAATCATGAATTACTTGTGATAATTGCATCCTTATTTAATTAAATCAATAGAATTATGTTGTAAATTATTAGAGGAAATGGTAAAAGATTGAACTCTCACATGCTTGAAATTTTGTTCAGAATATTTAACTATTGTAGAAATTTGTAAATCCTCCTGCGTTAATCTCAGATATGTATGTGTATATATATATATATATATATATATATATATATATATTCTCATTGCGGAGGTTCATAAAAAAATATTCTCCTTTCTTGTGGAGCGGGCCGAATGCCTCGGCAGTATAGATGCATCTATGGATCGCTCTACACGTCTCTCGGCAGTGTACACGACACTCTGGATCGGGCCGAACGACCTTGGAAGACATCGTGCCTAATAATAATAATTATACAATACCTTGATATTTTATTGTAGCTTGTGAAGCAAATTGATAAATGATTTGTTTTTGAAATTTAATGAAATAATTATTTCTGCTGGTTAAGGAACATTATTGTCATTTCTATAAATCATGTTGATTTAAATATTTCTATTTTAATATTATTGACCCTTAGTGAGTGTCAAAGTCGACCTCTCGTCACTACTTCTTCGATATTAGGCTTGATACTTACTGGATACACGTTGTTTATGTACTCATGCTATACTTGCTGCACATTTTTGTGCAGGTACAAATATATCTAGCGGCCTTATGGGCGCAGAGGTGTGGTTAAAATGCGGGGACTTAGGTGAGTTGCATTTTATATTACGATTTACAGCCAACTAAGTCTCCTTCAGAGTTATTTATATTTTTCTATCTAATTTGCATTCCAGACAGATGTTGTATTTTATTTTACTCTCTAGTTAATGCTCATGCACTTATGACAACGGGTTTTTTTTGGGGGGGGGGGGGGCACTTATGACTTGTTCAGTAGTGTAGTTGGGAAAATATTATCATATACACTGTAGATTTTATACCTTATTATTTAATTGAAGAAAATTTTTGATTTCAAAAAAACTAAAATGGATAATTAAGTTAAATAAATTATGGTTGGCTTGCCTGACAACGGTGTTAGGCGCCATTACGACCTTTAATGGATTTTGGGTCGTGACAACATGGTATCAGAGTACTAGATTCACTTAGGTCTCACGAGTCATAAGCAAGTCTAGTAGAGTCTTGCAGATCGGTACAGAGACGTCTGTACTTATCTTCGAGAGGCTACAGGGCTGTTAGGAACACTTCCCTTCTTGATTCCTCATCGTGCGAATTGATTCCTTTGAGGCTTATGCCTTCGTTTCTTTCCTATTCAATCTTATGAGACGTGAAGTGCTTGTTATAAATTGGGAATCGAGGAAGTTTAATGGTACTACAGATGTGGTGCAGGATGTTTCTCCCTGCGTATTTGATTGAGCTATTGTCTTCGCCTTGCGGAAGGTCGCTCTGTCGTTTCAGCTCAGTATCAGTATTACCTAAGGTTTTGAGGTTTGGCATTGATTGTTATAACAATTCGTGCATTGCTATCGCATAGTGTTCGTGTAATGGTAGGAGGCTTGTTTATGCTTTGAGGCAGTGAATGACTTGAAATTATGTTTTACTCGGTGCATGATTCAAAGATTTAGTATTTTATTTTCGGCGGAGAAAAGTCAATCGGACTACGAATGCTCAGGTTTAGGTCGATGGGGTAACGAGACTTGGTATTTTCGAGCGTGGTGGAATTTTTCATCTGTGATGTGGGGACGTCATCCTTTATGGAATGTGTTAAGTTTTCCGGTGTTATGGTCCTCTTCAATTCGCCTTTGGGTCTGAGTATTGTGAATGATGCCGGGGAAGCAGCTGTTAGGGGTCGTAATGTGCTGTGGTTCAGAATCGAATCAGTGATCCTAATGTTGATGGCTCAAGGAAGATGATCTTCGGGGAGGTTTAAAGTTGGTAGCGATCAATTGGTTCAAATGCTACAGAGATAGATTTTGATTTAAGGCAACAACTGGACAGCGAAGGATGAGGAAGGACATGTGGGAGGTGTCTCACGGTGGTTAAACTTCTAGAAGGCCAAGCGTGACAAACATGAGTCGAGTAATTGCTTAAAGAAGTGAGTTTGACCAAAGTGGGAAAGTAGCAGAGTAGCATATGGGTTTTGTGGTAGAATGACTATACGTCTTGAGAAAAGTTTAGAGTGATTTGGGATTTATGGTGGACAATGACAGGGTCTACGGACTTAATTTAGAATATTGGCTATTATACGACGGAGGATTGGATGCGAGAGAAAGGAGTTGCGTGATATGAAGAAGGATACAACATAACTTTGGATTGGAATGTATTGTCGCACCTTTAGTGGATGTCCATGAGCAGTGAACTGACTTTTACAACTGATGAATGAGCACGAGCTCAGGATGGTTTATTGTTTTCGTGATAATTTTACTCGGTGCAGCGTGGTTGGAGGATGTCGGCATAGAATTTCCACAAGTGGGATATCTCCTGTGAGCTGGTTAGCGGTTGCGTGGTTGACAAAGTTTCTACGAAGAATTTTACTGGCTATCCAGTAAGAGTTCGAGCATGTAAATGTGGCTAGTGATTTAGAGTGTTCATGAAATGGTTAACAGGAAGATTTCGAGGAATTTGGCGAGTCGATTGTGCGAGGTCATGTCAATGAAGAAGAATAAATCTTGGTCAGTTCCAGGGTTATGAAATTGTAGCTTCAAGCTAAGTGGGAGAACCCCCACCGTCTATGATTGGATTGCATGGTTATCTACTTGTGAGGTTTCTGGTTATCTGCATATTGGTGAGCTATTACGACTAAGGAAAGAAAACGTCAGTGGTAGTTTAAGCGAAGGATTGGAGGAATGTGTGCTATACTTGGGCTTTATCGGTTCATGTTCAGTTTTGAGAAGACTCAGGGTTTATGCTTCGTGCGGAGGTGATATACAAGGAAAGTGATCCAGCCGGGTGCTTTTTGAGAGGGTGTTCATGTGCTAGCAGGGCCTTGGAGTTTGATTATAGTCGAGACCAAGTTAGGGTGAGTCACTCTCAATAAAGGTCTTAGTGGATGCAGAAATTTAAGTGTTGTGCCTAAAGATTTCGAGTCCGCAGTATGGTTAAGCATCGAGCTTTTGCGGCAGATTATGAAAGGGGCTTGGAGTGTTCTACGTTATCTTTAGGCTGCGATGTATCATTGGAGGAATGAAAGAAAATGACTTCAGTTTCATAGAGGAATTATCACAATGGGTGTACCAGTTGTGGATGTAAACGTATGCACAAAGAGGATATGAGATGGTACGTGGGTTTTGACGCAATGTGGGCTCGTGAAATGGATTCACTCGAGGCGAGTGCGGATTGAGTTCGATATAATTTAAATGGAGCTATTGTTATTTCTAAGGAAAATCTAGGGTAAAATTAGAAGAAGTCGGATCGGTTAGCAATGGTTGAATTAGCAGGATGGTGGCAATGATCAGTTCCTTCGGCGTGTTAAGTTATACATGTGGTTGGTGGAGGTACGTGTGAGGCCCGATGGCCGCCGTAATTTATTTTATTTGGAGTCACTTGAGTATTATGGCATGTTATGTGTAGATGGATCCCGGAAGAGTTATGGTGGTTTAGACCACTACTTGAGGATTGTATTTTCTGCGGTTATAAGAATTCAGTTGCGTGATGCAATAGTTCTCCTGAAATGTGTTAAGTAAAAAGTTGCTATGTGATGGAGTGTTTAGTCTATTAGTGGATCAGGATTCATGATGGAATTCATGTACTCTCACGTATAGGTATGTTAGGTGCAATGAGCGACATGGAAAATTGGAAGCTGAGGATCAAGATTGCGGTTCGGTGTTGACAGGGATGTCACGAGATCGGACGAGAAGGGAAGTATTCATATGTTTAGATTAATATGGTATTTTCTTTTGCATCACTGAGATCGGTGTCATGGGTAAGAGGCTTTGTGTACTGATTTGCAGACTTTCGATTCACTTTACAACACCGTATGACTGGTGGCCTGGATGTGCAGACTTTGCTACCTGATGCGGAAGGTCGTGGGAGTGTACCCCATGGGGAGATTGTATAAGCATCATTTAGTCACTTGATTGATTAAATATTTAAAACCAAGTATGGAGATTATGGTACTATCGCTAATGTGAGAATTTATGCCTGAAGGACTCTCAGTTTGTTTGGTTTTGGAATGTGGAAGTTTGTTTCAGATTCGACAGTTGTTCTTGTGTGTCATGGGAAAAAGGGTTATTGTGGATCCTTGAAAGGTTATTAGCCCAGTGCGGTACGATCAGAAATCAGCTTGAGGTCCGTTGATGGATCTAAATATGAATGTGGGCTCTATATCAGGCTGGATTTGTTCATTTCAGCATAACGTTATTTTCAGAGAGGTCTTTGGGCCTTGGATGTTATTTCTGTTGTCGGCCCTTCTGTGTGGTCTCTATTGTGCCATGTGAGTTGTGAGGCGGTTTGATTATTTGCACTCGTATTGAAATCCCGTATAGGTTGCGGTGTTATATGAGCAGGATGGCTCTCAAGATACGGGTCATTTATTGCACCTTAGTCGTGCTTGACTTTTGTAGCGTATGGTGCAATCTGATGGTATTGTACACTTGGCGTGCTTGTGGTTGACATTCGGGTACTTCGTAGGTGTAAGCATTTTGGCTTGATGGGTACTTCCATATTTATTGTCAGGTATGGATCGGGTGGCACGCCGCCACGGGTATGTTGTTTGGATTGGGTTGCACACCGCAACAGTATCATGTGTGGATTGGGGTGCACGCCGCAACAGTATGATGTTGAGTACAGTTCCCCATACCTATTCTTGCGTGTCTTATTTCTCATGTTCTGAGGAAGGTTCATTATACTTTTTCGGTTGTTTAAATTGCCATGTAGGTTGAATAGTTCTTTCCAGAGTTCGTTTTCCTTATAAATCGCATTCGAGTTGTGGCTTGTTGGCACATGGTGGCATCATATGAGACTTTTGGTAGTGATAGTGGTGGCTTTTACCGAAACGACTTGTACTGGGTGAGGCGAGATTTTGGACCTGGGATCAGTGCGAACGGATTTATATGAGGCATGTTAATGAGCAAATATCGTTATTTGGTTCATAATGAGGTAATGGTTCCTATTAGGAGGAGGGACTAAATGATTTGTTGACTATGTAGTTCGTTATGAATTTCTACACATCTCTTCCATCGTGGCAGTACTGTAAGAGTTGGAACAAGACTTATATGTATCATGAGGTGTGTTGTGAGCATCAGATTCATGAAATTACGGCTATTGTTGTCAAAGGATGTTATTGTGGTCATGTGAATAATGCGGTGCATGGTGTGAATTCAGTGAGAGTAGACAATCATGTAGTGGTACATCGTGTAGTGACTGAAACGTTGTTCGTATGTTGGAAGCAGGCCTAGTAGAGAATTTTGGATGTTGGAATTTGGCTATAAGGCTTATTTGCCTAAATAAAGGGGAGGATCTTCAGATTTGCTCGGGATATTTGCTCAACTGATTTGTGGTATCATGGGTAGGTGCACGAGGGGCTGGGCAATGATTTGAGCAAACTCCGGAGCAGTTCTTAGCACGTTCGAGGACGAACGTATATTTAAGTGGGAGAGAATGTAACGACTCAATCGGTCATCTTGACTGTTATAACCTCGTTCCCCTTAATACGAATCCTCGTATGTGCTTTTACTAATTTATGACTTGCGGGGATGGTTGGTTCGGGATTTAGAAGTGTTCGGGTTGAAATCGGAGCAGTTGGTTCCTTAGTTGGCTTTAAAAAGGGTGAGTATGACTTCGGTCAATATTTTTAGAAAATGACCTCGGAATCAAGATTTGATGGTTCCAATAGGTTCGTATGATGATTTTGGACTTGGGCGTATGTTCGGATCGGGTTTTGGATTACCTGGGAACGTTTCAGCGCCTATTGTAGAAGTTGGCATTTTGGAAGAATTTCATAAATTTGGGTTGAGGTGTATTTTAATGTTATCAATATCCATTTGTGATTCCGAGCCTGGGAATAGCTTCATGTGATAATTTTGGTCTTAGGAGCACGTCCGGATGTTAATTTGGAGGTTCGTAGGTCATTTCGAAGTCATTTGGCGAAAGTTAGAAATTTGAAGGTTTTTAAGAAGTTTGACCGGGAGTGGACTTTTTGATATCGTGTTCGGATTCCAATTTCGGAAGTTGGAGTAAGTTCGTATGGTGATTTAAGACTTGTACGCAAAATTTGGTGTCAATCCGAGTAGTTTAAGTATGTTTCGGCGCGTTCGGAGTAAGTTTGAAGAATATGAAAATTCTAAGTTGAATCAATTTGGTTTGAGGTATGATTTGTTTTTTTTATGTTGTTTGATGTGATTTGAGGCCTCGAGCAAGTTTGTGTTAGGTTATGGGACTAGTTGGTGTGATTAGACGGGGTCCCGGGGGCCTCAGGTGTGTTTCGGGTTGGTTTCGGATTGAATTTGGATGAAAAGTTGTTGCTGGTTTGCTGGTTCTGGTTTTGTTCTTTGCGAACGCGAAGGGAGTCCCGCGTTCGCGAAGAAGAAAAATGGTGGCTGCTATCTTGTGCTTCGCGAACGCGAAGAAGGGCTCGCAAACGCGGAGGAGTGCTTGATGAACCTACGCAAATGCGGTTAGCCAGTCACGAACGCATAGAAGGAAATGAAGGAGATGGGCATGAGGTCGTTGGCCTTCGCGAATGCGAAGTGTGGAACGCGAACGCGAAGAAGCAAGGTCAGCTGGGCATCGCAAACACGACAAGGTGGTCGCGAACGCGAAGAACAATTTTGGGGCAGGGCATTCGGCTAAATAATTTTTTCTTGAGCCGAGGGTCTTTCGGAAACAACCTCTCTACTCCTTTGGGGTAGGGCTAAGGTATGCGTACACACTACCCTCCCTAGACCCCATTAGTGGGATTCTACTGGGTGGTTGTTATTGTTGTTATTGTTGTTTGCATTTGGCCTTCGCGAATGCGAGGCATTGGTCGCGAACGCGAAGAAGGGAAGACAGTGCTGGGCAGTGAGTTGTTTTATACGGTAGTTTGGCCATTTTCACTTCATTTCCGCCATAGGAGCCGATTTTGGAGCTCCATCTTCATCATCTATGTCAAGGTAAGTGATTACCACCTATTGCAAGTTCAATACTTGGATTATATATGGATTTAGACATAAAAATTTGTAGAATTTGGGATTTTGAAGAAAAACCTAGAAATTCGTATTTTTGGATTTTAACCACGAACATGGCTATGGAATTGGATGGAAATGATATATTTGAGTTCTTGAGGTTATGGGTAATGATTACCTCCGAAATGTTTTGAAATCCGGGCACGTGGGCCTAGGGTAAATTTTAGAAATTTTTCCGTTTTGGATAGGGTAATTTATTTAATAGTCTAATTTCAAATTATTGAGCATATATTGATTATTTTATATAACGTTTGGATAGTTTCGAAATAAATACAAATAAAGGTCTGAATAAAATAAAGTTGTATGGAAATAAACATACAGCTAAAGTAAAATAGGCGGGGACTTCAGAACTGCGGACGCCATGCAGTTATACCTTAAGTCTCCTCTGGTAGGTGAAATCCGAGCAAGTCTATGGTACGCCACTGGGACTAACTCCAAAATCTGCACAAGAAGTGTAGAGTGTAGTATCAGTACAACCGACCCCATGTACTGGTAAGTGATGAGTCTAACCTCGACGAAGTAGTGACGAGGCTAAGGCGAGTCACTTACATTACCTGTACGCAATATTAGTGACAACAACAATAATAGAAATAAATCAGGTAACTCATTTATAATAATTGAAGCTAACTCAGCAGTCATAACCAATTATCATTTCCATCAATTCTGTTGCAGCATGCAACCCGCTCTCACAATATATTCATATTCAATTCTGTTACAGCGTGCAACCCGCTCTCTCAATTTATTCACATTCGGTTCTATTGCGGCGTGCAACCCGCTCCTCCAATATATTCATTTTAATCAAGTTTGTTGCGGCGTGAAACCCGATCCCCCAATATATATATGTATGTCGACTTTTAAATAAGTTTGTTGTGGCGTGCAACCCGATCCTCCAATATGGACTTTTAATAAGCCTGTTGCGGCGTGCAACCCGATCCTCCAATATGGACTTTGAATAAGCCTATTGTGGCATGCAACCTGATCCTCCAATATATTCATTATAATTAATTCTATTGCGGCGTGCAACCCGATTCTCCAATATATTCATTATAATCAATCCTGTTACGGCGTGCCATAGACTTGCTCGGATTTCAACTATTCAGAGGAGACTTGAGGTATAACTGCACGACGTCCGCAGTTCTGAAGTCCCCGTCTACTTTACTTTAGCTGCGTGTTTATTTCCAGACAGCTTTATTTTATTCAGGCCCTTATTTGTATTATTCTAGAAGCCTGTGTACTTGTGACATGAATTCTGGGATGGTATTTAGACACCGTTGTTCTTATGGATTATTCACTATATTTCAGACCTTACTTCCGCATTTGTTCATTTGTTATTAATAAATTTAAAAATGGATAATATTATTCTAACGTTGGCTTGCCTAGCAAGTGAAATGTTAGGCGCCATCACAATCCGAAGGTGGGAATTTCAGGTCCTGACCGTAGGTATCAAAGCACTAGGTTACATAGGTCTCACGAGTCACGAGCAAGCTTAGTAGAGTCTGAAGGATCGGTACGGAGATGTCTGTACTTATCTCTCAAAGGCTATGAAGTTTAGGAACAATATCACTTCTTTCTTATTCTGTCATGTGATTTTATTCTATCATCGATGATTGAACCATTCTACTCTTATTCTCTCGCAAATGGTGAGAACACGTAATACCTCTACCGATGGATAGGGACCAGAACCCCCGGTGGCAACTATGGCCAGTGGTAGAGGTCGAGGTTGAGGTTGTGGTAGAGGCCGAGGTAGAGCTCAGTCTAGAGCTCGAGCAGCTGCACCTGTTGAAGAACCTCAGGTGGACCTTCAGGAGGAGGTTCTAGTTCAGAATGTACGAGTTGGACCAGTTCAGGTTCCGGAAGGATTCATAGCCACTCCAGTACTTCAGGACGCTCTAGTCCGTTTGGTAAGTCTTATGGAGGGCGTGGCCCAGAATGGTACATTTCTAGTGGCACCAGCCGTCTCACAGGCTGGGGGAGGAGCACAAACTCCCACTACTCCCGCTCCAGAGCAAATGACTCCCCAGAATCAGGCTCCAGCAGCCGCGCCAGTTGGGGTAGTTTAGCCAGTTATTGCGGCACAGATCAGTGATAGGCCCACCATGTCTTTTGAGGCCTTATTGAGACTGGATAATTACCAAGCTCTTTCTAATTCACTTCAGTAGTACACCTTCTGAGGACCCACCGGATTATCTTGAACGCTGTCATGATGTGCTGTGGAACATAGGTATAGTTGAGACAAATGGGGTTGATTTTACTCTATTTCAGATGACGGATTCCGCCAAGAGGTGGTGGAGGGATTATACATTGACTAGACCAGTTGGATCGCCTGCACTTACCTGGGAGCAATTTTCTCAGCTATTTCTGGAGAAGTTCCTCCCTATCACACTGAGAGAGGAATTTCGCAAGCAATTTGAGCGTCTACAGAAGGGCAGTATGACTGTGACTCAATATGAGTCCCGTTTTGTGGATTTGGCCCGTCATGCTCTCCTTTTACTACCTACAGAGGGAGAGAGAGTGAGGAGGTTTATTGAGGGACTCACTCACCCTATCAGACTTCAGATGGCCAAGGACACCGGAAGTGAGATTTCTTTTCAAGCGGCTGCTAATGTCGCAAAGAGGATCGAGATTGTTCTTGCATAGGAGAGAGATCATAGGTACGATAAGAGGCCTCATCATTTCGGTGGTTTCAGTGGTGCCTCGTCTAGAGGTAAAGGTAATTTTGGTAGGGGTCATCCTCCCAGACCGTTTCATTCAGCACATCATACATCTCCCGGTGCTTTAGGGAGTCACGGTCCTATTATGCCTTACTATGGGAAGCCGGCATTCAGTGCACATTCAGCTCATATCAGTGCACCACCACTCCAGAGTTACTACAGCGGTTATTCGGCCCATTTGGGTCAGCTTCAGCATCCACGGTATTAGAATGGGTGTTATGAGTGTGGGAACATTAGTCACATCAGGAGGTATTGCCTAGATTGGCGAGTAATAGATCTCGACAAGATTCTCATGCCATCATACCGGCACCGGTTGCTTCACCGCCTGCTCAGCCAGCTAGAGGTAGGGGTCAGGAAGCTAGAGGTGGAGGTCAGTCTATTAGAGGTGGAGGTCATACCGTTAGAGGTGGAGGCCAGCCAGTCAGAGGCCGTCACAGGGATGCAGTTAAGAGTGGTGGGGCCCAACCCCGATTTTATGCTTTTCCAGCTAGGCTTGAGGCCGAGTCATCTGATGTTGTGATCACATGTATTATTCTAGTTTGCCATAGAGATGCTTCATTTCTTAAGCTGATATAAACATAATTCAATGGAATAGAACAGACAATTAGGTCTGACAATGGTAGAGAGTTTGTAAATTCAGCAATACAAGACCTATGTAAGTCTATAGGAATAGTTCACCAGAAAACCTGTGTTTATACACCACAACAAAATGGTGTAGCTGAAAGAAAATACAGACACCTGCTTGAAGTTATAAGAGCTTTCAAGTTTTAAGGTCATATCCCAATGGAATTCTGGGGACACTATCTTGGCTGCAGCATATGTTGTTAACAAGCTACCATCACATGCACTTGATGGTAAGTTACCATATGAGTTGTTCTTTGGCAAAAAGCCTTCTATTTCTCATCTAAAAACACTAGGATGTTTATGTTTTGCAACTGCCCTACCCAGGACTGATAAGTTTGCCAGTAGAGCTATCAAGGCAGCTTTTATTGGATGTTCTAGTGTCACTAAGGGATACATCCTCTATGATTTAGATAGACACAAGTTCTTTGTCAACAGAGATGTGGTGTTAAGGGAATCTGTGTTTCCCTTTAAAGTTAAAAATGATGACTTAAGGAAGCAAATCTGTCCCTGTATTCCCAACACTACTGATGATGAGTCTGGTTTTGAAGGTGCAAATACAAATGATCCTATTGCTTCAACTGAGCAGATGTATGTCTCATATGAAAATGCATATGAGATTATTCCTGATCTAAAGCAGTTGCATGATTCAGACAGTATTGCATATGATTCACCTGTTGCTGAAGACCAACCTTCTATTACCACTGAAAGCTCCTCCTCTATAATCAGTGATTCAGAGGCTATCACAGCCTTCCCTTCTCCTTCTATTGCAGACACATATCCTAATTCCTTAAGAAGATCACATAAGGAATCTAAGGAACCTGTTTGGCTGACAGATTATGTCACCATAAGGAAATCAGTTAACAATGTCTTATATCCCATCCATAACTATGTTTCCTATGATTATCTTTCTCCTTCTTACGAGGCATACTTAGGTGTTTTCTCTTCAGTTGTTGAGCCCAAAACCTTTCAGTAAGCTTCTAAGGATACAATATGGGTTAAAACTATGCAAGCTAAGATTCAAGCCTTGCAAGATAACAAGACTTGGGAACTAGTTCCTTTGCCTCAAGGAAAGACATCAATAGGTTGCAAATGGGTATCCAAGGTCAAACTCAAGGCTAATGGTGATGTGGAGAGATTCAAAGCTAGGTTGGTAGCTAAAATCTACAATCAAATAGAGGATCTTGATTATAGTGAGACCTTCTCCCCTGTAGTAAAGATAACCACTATGAGAACTATACTTTCCTTGGTAGCAATGCACAATTGGCCAGTCCACCAGCCAGATGTATATAATGCATTTATGCATGGTGATTTACATGATGAAGTTTATATGCACTTGCCACAGGATTTTACAAGTCATGGGGAGTCTAGGTTGGTATCTAGACTTGTAAAATCTCTCTAATGTCTGAAACAAGCAAGCATACAATGGAACCTAAAGCTAATATAGGTCCTGGTGCAGTCTGAGTTCAAACAAAGCAACCTAGATCATTCATTATTCATCAAGAGGAATGGAGCAAATATAGTGGTAATACTGATATATGTGGATAATATGTTGGTTACAGGAAACAACATGCGGTTGATTGAAACCACCAAGGTCTCCTTACAACACGCCTTCAAGATTAAAGACTTAGGTGAATTGAAGTTCTTTCTTAGCATGGAGTTTAGCAGGTCCAACAAGGGTATTTTGATCAAACAAAGAAAATATGCACTAGAAATAATATCAAATTTGGGATTAGGTGGAGCAAAACCAGCCTGGACTCCTTTAGAGGAAAATGTCAAGCTGACAATTCCATAACTGGACCAGTTGGTGGGCACAACTGGAGATCAAATGTTGGAAGATCAAGGTCAATATCAGAAACTAATTGGGAAGCTATTGTATCTAACTGTGTCCAGGCCAGACATTGCATTCTCAGTACAGACTCTTAGCCAGTTTATGCAACAACCAAAGAAGTCTTATTGGGATGCAGCTATAAGAGTGGTGAAATACATTAAAAGGGAACCAGGACTAGGGATCTTATTGAGCAGTCAAAGTTTAAATAAGCTCAATATTTTTTGTGATGCTGATTGGGTCTCATGCCCTAACACTAGGAAGTCAGTGTCAAGATATCTAATTAAGTATGGAGAATCTCCAGTTTCATAGAAATCCAAGAAGCAAAACACAGTCTCTAAAAGCTCAACTGAAGCTGAGCATAGAAGTATGAACATTGCAGTCTCAGAAATTGTTTGGCTAACAACATTGCTAAAGGAGTTGGGAACAAAAGTAAAACTAACAGTACATGTGCCTGGTGATAGCACGGCTGCTATGCAAATAACATCAAATCCAGTGTTTCACGAAAGAACAAAACACATAGAGATCGGCTGTCATTTTATTAGACAGAAGATACATGAAGGGTTGTTAAAGACTCAGTATATCCCTTCAAAGGAGCAGCTAGCAGATGTTCTAACTAAAGGCTTGGGAAGACCACAACATGAGTATCTAGTTGGAAAGCTGGGAGTGCTCAATGTGTTTGCACCCACCAACTTGAGGGGGGGGTGATGAATTAGGTATTACATGAAGCATTAGTGTACAACAATAGGAGATTATTATTTCACTTTGTTAATAGTCAGTATGTGTACATGTGGAAGTTAGTTAGGCGGTTAGTAGAAGTGAGTTGTCTATATATGTGTAGTTAGCTCAATGTAACTGTACACGCTTTTATTTCATTTCTCAATACAACACTTTGCTTCTTCTCTTCTCTCTCAAACTCGGTTATGGCCTTTTTTGATTAGGGATTCCATTGTTGATTCACTCAAATTTCTTCTGTATCTGTTGAGCAAAAGGCACGATTTGTTGTCTGATTCTAATTACCAATTTATTTCTCATGGTTAGAGGGCATGAAATATTACTTTAGGTGATAAGTTCACGGGTGTTGGGTTGGTGTAGAACTTTTATCATTCCTAGAAATCCTTTTCATCCCAAGTATCCTCTAGCAAAAAATATGAGAAAGTAGAGGCATGAATATTTAGGAGGAGAAGTGTCACGACCCAATTTAGGATCGTGACTGGCGCTTAGAAGCAAGTGCTCCCAAGAAAGCCTTATCAGTATTTTACAGAAAAAATGGACAGAGTTTCCCCTATTTTTGGACTATCCCAAAAAAACATTCTGTCTCAAAATCATCAACCAACCATCCTAATATCAACCAAACAATCAACAACTTATCAATTAACCAAAACAAGTCTCCACCATCATTAATCAACCCATTAATAACCAGAAATACTAATTTATCTCCAAATTCGATAAGAAAGTACAATACTCATCATAAGTCTATAATAATGAAAGAATACTCCCGACACTAATAAGATAATGATGGAGCAACTCTAAGAGTTCAAATAAAAAGACTATAGCAAAAAAATAAAACTCTCGCCCACGCGAACGATTGCGGGGCTCACCAAGAAGTATCAACCTGCGCGCTCTAATTAACAAAACATTCGCCTGCATCAACTGCTGTCTCTGTAAAAAAATAATAGCGGGGAGTGAGTCGCTAGTTCAGTGAGTAATAACACTTAACCACAACCGTTTCTTTTTGGGACAAGTTAGAAAACATACTAGTATATTAAACAGAAAATATCATAAAAGGCCCTTTCAGAAACAATAAATAATTTTCAGTCTCATCATATTTTTCTTGTAGTATAATACAATTAATAATTCAGTAATAAGCTCAGTAACCACTGTATAATATCAATATTCATATTTGGGAGATTTCAATGAACGGATCATGTAATCGATATAAATGTGAACTTCTTCGCAAGAAGTCAAATATAACGGTAGTCCATACTCGAGGGAAATCAGTAACGGTATGCTAGTTCTACCTTCCCACTAGCGAGGGCTATAACGGTAATTAGTAATTACATGGTGCACCAGGTCTAACGAAGCCGTCGTTAGCTACGGAATCCTTCAAAGTCTACTTTCATTTATACTTATCTCTATAATCCGTATATACTCATAAGAAAATATTTTTAAAAAATATAGGGCATTTCAGTTCTTAACAAATCATGTAATTTCATTTTGATTACCGTAAATTCAAGTAACGGTAAAACATATCTAGTGACAACAAGAATATTTAAAATAACGGTAATCATCTCAAATAACTATTTTAGTATGATATCAAGTAAAAGACTTATCCCACATGTAACTCAAAATAATCGGCAACATATTCATATTAAAATTATGTATAAATCATATAAGTTATAAAAATACCAATTGCGGTAAGATTACTACTCACAGTACTCGTGCCGAAATACCAAATGCTTCACCTCGAGTAATTCGTACAACTTCCTCTAATCAATCTATAATTACATGATATTGATCTCATGTTAATTTCCATGTTTAGGTTAATTCATAGCTAATTTAGAATGCCCAACCCTCAGAGTTTAATGTTTGGCTCTTAATTCGTCGAATTATAATAACCCAACAAATCCCTCTTATTCTACTTGAAATATCAAGACCCATTTTAGTATCCCAACTCACTGCTATCAAAATTACATTGTAAATTTTTCCAATATCATCAATATTAGTAGCAATCATATTTAATTACCAATCACTAACGAAACAGAAAGGTTTTTGAAGGAATATCCCTTCTTTTTTTTTTTTATAGGCATATATAGAATATATAAGTTTATACCCCAAACCTATAATACCAATTCATGAAAAATTCCATAAACTCCATTATTTCATTAATACAAATTCCAACTCTATAGCCATGGAATTTATGAATCAAATCTATGAATTAAGTTTTCAAGAATTTACTTTCTTCTTCTTTGTTTAGTTAGTTTCCTTTTGTTGAATTTTTCGGGTGCTCTTCAATGGAAGAAAAGTGCCAATCTCACGGTTTCTTTTATTCTCAAAAGTGGCTACCAAGCTTTTCACCAAACTTTCCCTTAACTTATTGTTGCCCGTGAGTTTTCCCTGTGTTAGAATCCTTCTACTACCCAAAGCCATCCTTTTCTTTTCTTTTGTGTTTGTCGTGAGTCCTTCCCCTTCCCTTAATCCTTTTTTTGCTTTTCCTTTTTGCCAGATTGTAATCTGGTGGGTTTCGGCCCTTTTATTTTTTGTGTATTATTCTTTTTTTTATTTGTTCAATGACCAATATGTCCTTTTTGAAATTTATGGGCTATTACATCCTCCCTACCTTATAAAATTCAGTCCCCGAATTTAACTCAAGAGCGTACCT
The DNA here is from genome assembly GCF_000390325.3 of Nicotiana tomentosiformis. Lineage (NCBI taxonomy): Eukaryota > Viridiplantae > Streptophyta > Magnoliopsida > Solanales > Solanaceae > Nicotiana > Nicotiana tomentosiformis. The sequence goes on along the minus strand of NC_090822.1, from coordinate 90,952,253 downwards.
GTAGACTGAAATAAATGAGGATATTTGGCGCGCATATCATCTTCCATTTCCTAAGTAGCTTCTTCAACGGTATGATTTCTCCATTGGACTTTCACGAACATAATTTTCTTTGACCGTAGCTTCCTCACTTGTCTATCAACAATAACCATCGGCTCCTCCTCGTAAGACAACTTCTCATCAAGCGGTATAGTTAGCGCTTCAAGCACCTAAGATGAGTCTGATATATATTTTCTTAGCATTGAGGCATGAAACTCTGGATGAATAAAAGACAACTCATGAGGAAGTGCCAAACGATAAGCTACAGCTCCCACTCGGTCTATATTCTCATACGGTCCTATAAACCTGGGGCTAAACGTGCCTATTTTCCCAAATCGCATTACACCTTTCATAGGAGAGACTCGTAGGAACACTTTGTCTCTAATTGCGAACACTAAGTCTCTTCTTCTCTTATCAGCATAAAAAAAATTTCTGCTTTGAGCTGTAAGCAATCTCTGTCTGATCAACTAGACTTTGTCCATAGCTTCTCTTACTAAGTCGGGTCCCCATAAGTTAGTCTCACCAGCTTCAAATCATCCGATAGGAGAACAAAATCTTTTACTGTACAATGCTTCGTACGGTGCCATTTGAATACTGAACCGGAAGCTATTATTGTAAGCAAATTCAGTTAAAGGTAAATAAGCGTCCTCACTACCTCCAAACTCAAGAATGCAAGATCTCAACATATCCTCCAAGATCTATATAGTATGTTTAGACTGCCCATCTATCTGTGTGTGAAATGCAGTACTAAGATCTACTCGTGTACCCAATGCTTCTTGAAAAGATTTCCAAAAGCATGAAGTGAACTGTGATCCTCTATCAGAGATGATGGATACTGGAACTCCGTGAAGTCGGACAATTTCATTCATAAATATCTGTGCATATCTTACTCCACTATATGTAGTCTTCACTGGCAAAGAGTGTACTGATGAAGACTTAGCCTGAACATAAGCCAACAATGCCTCTGAATTTCTGACACTAAATATGATGCATGTACCCTCTAGTCTATGAATATCTTCAACCAAAGGTCTCCGTGTAGGAATTATATGTGCCAAACTTCCCATAGATTATCTGATCAATGCGTCAGCCACGACATTGGCTTTCCCAGGATGATACAAAATAAAACAATCATAGTCCTTGAGTAGTTCCATCCACCGACACTGCCGAAGCTTTAGGTCCCTCTACTGAAAAATGTATTTCAAACTCTTATGGGCAGTATAAATCTCACAAGTTTCACCATATAGGTAATGCCTCCAAATTTTTAAAGCAAATACCACTGCAACCATCTCCAAATCATGTGTAGGATAGTTTTGCTCGTGCCTTTTCAATTGTCTCAAAGAATAAGCTATAGCACGACCATTTTGTATAAGAACACATCCTAATCCCACCTCGAGGCATCATATAATACTGTAAATCCTCCAGAACCTGATGGTAAGGCTAATATTGGTGCAGTTGTCAAACATGTTTTGAGTTTCTGAAAGCTCTGCTCACATTCCTCTGTCCACTGAAACTTTGCATTTTTCTATGTTAGCTTGGTCAGTGGCACTGCTATTCTGGAGAAATCCTGCACAAAATGCATATAATAGCCTACCAAGCCTAAAAAGCTACGAATCTCTGTAGGAGAAGTAGGTCCGGGCCATTTCTGCACAACTTCTGTCTTCTTAGGATCTACCATAATTCCATCTTTGGATACAACATGAACCAGAAATGCTACTGAGTCTAGCCAAAATTCACACTTCGAGAACTTATCATAAATCCGATGTTCTCATAATGTCTGCAACACAGTCCTGAGGCGATTCTCGTGTTCTCCTTGGCTACGAGAATATATCAGGATATCATCAATGAATACTCTTACAAATCTATCCAGAAACGGCTTGAACACCCTATTCATTAAATCCATGAATGTAGCTAGAGCATTAGTCAGTCCGAATGGCATCACAAGAAACTCATAGTGCCCATATCGAGTTCTGAAAGCAGTCTTAGAAATATCTTCATCTTTGATTCTAAGTTGATGATAACCAAAATGGAGGTCAATCTTTGAAAAGTGGGCAGCTCCTTGTAACTGATCAAACATGTCATCTATACGAGGCAAAGGATATTTATTGCGTATTGTCATCTTGTTCAACTCCATATAGTCAATGCACATTCTCAGGGATCCGTCTTTCTTCTTTACAAAGAGTATTGGTGTACCCCATGGAGATATATTCGGTATGATAAAACCCTTATCTAACAAATCCTACAATTGTTGTTTTAGCTCATTCAACTCTACTGGTGCCATCCGATATGGGGGTATTGATATGGGCTGTGTGTTAGGTGGAAAATCAATACCAAAATCTATTTCTCATACTGGAGGCAATCCTGGTAAATTCTCATGAAATACATCAGAAAATTCTCTCACTACTGGTACATTTTCTATACTAATTGTTTCCTTTCTTGTGTCTTTTACAATAGCTAAGAAACCTAACCAACCTTTTTTCAGAAGTCGTTGAGCCTTCATAAAAGATACGACTTTGCAAGTCTCTGGAACCTGACCCCCTTTTAGAACAAAATTGAGTTCGTTTGGTATCTCAAACTTAACCATCTTTGCATGACAATCAACGATAGTATAGCAAGAAGATAACCAATCCATTCTCATCAGCATGTCAAAGTCAATCATATCAAGTACAATAAGGTCAGCTAGAGTATCCCTACCCTCAACCCGAATATGACAAGCACGATACACAATACACGTATTCAATAGCTCAGGTTGTCTACTAAACCTCGAATCAAAGTACGAGGACATATATGAGTAAGTAGATCTCGGATCAATCAACACAAGTGCATCAAATTAACAGATAGAAAGAATACCTGTAACCACAACATTCGAGGCCTGAGCATCCTGTTTAGTAAATGCAAAAACTCTCGCCTGACCTCTACCAGCATTCCCTTGTCCTTGATTTATAGTATCACGGTCTCCAGCACTTCGAACTCTATTTTTTCTGTACATGTAGCACCTGAAGTATTACGAGTAGTCTGAGTAGGTGCAGCTAACTGAATAGAAGCCTGGTTGAAATTCCGCAGAGGCTGAGGGCAATCCCTCAAATTATGTCACAACTGGCCACATCGAAAGCACTCTCCAGTTAGAACACGACACTGGCCCAAATGTGATCTACCACATGTCTAGCAGACTAGAGCAGTGGCATATATTCGCCTAGAATTACGATGTTCAGATGATGATGATGATGGTACCCTAGTACCCTGTCTGTAATGTGGTCTGTATGCGGACTGTGAAGACAAATGTGTCCCTATCTGAGAACCCTACTATTGTTGTCCCTGATTTCCTGCTATGCGATTTTCACAAAAACCACCATTGAAATATCCTCCTGTCTTTGCCTTCTTACGTAATTCACTAGCTGAAGGCTTATCATGTCCTTTATTTTCAATCTTTCTAGCGAGATTGACTGCATCAGTGTAGGACAAAGTCTTCATCTGTGGGGCTACTGTTGTGTATAGACGACCAACCAACCCATCAACAAACCTCCGAACTCGAGCTTCATGGGAAGGCACTAAGTAAGGAGCATATCTCGCCAGATTACAAAACTTCGTGTTGTAGGTTGTCACATCCATATCTGGAGTCTGAACCAATCTCTCAAAGTCTCTAGCATATATTTGCCTCAGGCTATCTGGCAAAAAATGATCTATAAACAACTTACTAATCCCGTCCCATGTCAGTGGGGATGCTCTTGCTGGCCTTTCTAGCAATATAGTTTCATACCATGTGTTAGCCATATCCTCTAGTTTGTATGCTGCAAGCTCCACAACCCTCTCACTAGAATATCCTAGAGCACGCAATGCCTTGAGTGTCCCATCCAAGAAACTTTAAGGATCTGCTGAATTATCAAAACCTGTGAATTTTGGTGATTTCAATTTCAGAAACTCTTTTAGGGATTCTTCCTTATACCCCGAAAGTCTGAGTCTGTGCAGGTGCCTGTGTCTGTAAAGTAGCATGATGTGATGACCCAAAAGGTCATATTTAAATTTAATAATTATTTTTGTGTTTTGAGACCTCAAATAGCACTATTCATCATTTTTCAACTTGCGTGCGAAGTCCGTATAATTTTCTAGAAAGTTTTTATATGAAAAATGGATTAAAAATGTGAAATAGAGCTTTAAAACTCAATTAAAGTTGACTTTCGTCAACAGTTTTAGCAAACGGACCCGGATCAGTGTTTCGACAATTCCGGTAGGTCCGTATCATATTTTGGGACTTAGGCGTATGCCTGTAATTTAATTTGGAGATCCCTAGCTCAAGTTATGGCCATTTAATAGAAACTAGAAATTTAAAGGCTAAAGTTTTCAAATGTTCGACCACAAAATTGACTTTTTGATACCGGGCTCGGAATCCCATTCCGAAAATTAGAATAGCTCTGTTACGTCATTTATGACTTGTGTGCCAAATTTGAAGTCATTCCGGATTCATTTAACATGTTTTGGCACAAGATTTATAAATGGAAAAGTTTGAAACTCCTAAGTCTGAATCAAGGTGTAAATTGTAATTTCAATATTATTTGATGTGATTTGAGACCCCGAGTTAGTATGTATTATGTTACAGGATTGGTTGGTATGATTGAACGGGATCTCGAGTGGCTCGGTGAGCTTCGTGGTGAGTTTTGAGCGAGTCCAGGCGTTTTGGCACTCTAATGTTGTTCTTGAACTTTAGAAGAAAAGTGCGGATCGCAGAGGACAAGTGCGGACCGCACAATTTTGTGTGCGGCCACACTTCAGGGGTTCTGCAAGTTCGATGGTCTGACTTCAGAGACTTATATCGTTTAATCCACAATGAATTTGGAGATGATTCAAAAACGAAAGTTGTAGCCCTTTGCATCTAGTTTCCAGAAAGGTGTAGGATAAATCATTTGGACATTTGTACAGAAAGTTATGGGCATTTTACTGAAGCCTGATAAGCTGTCACAGTGAAGTGCGACCGCACTCAAAATTGTGCGGCCGTAGAACTTGAAAATGTGCGGACCGCACATTGAAAAATCAGAATTTTGTACTATATAACCGAGGATTTGGGTATTATTTCACATTTTGGACTTTGGGAGCTCAGTTTCTGATGATTTTTCGTGGGTTTTCAAGAAATTCATTGGGGTAAGTGTTCCTTATCCTATATTGATTATATTCCGTGATTTCATGACCATTTATATCATGAATCCGTGAATTCATGGAAGAAATATCAGTTTTTTATAAAATCTTTAAAACATATAAAATTTAGATTTGAAGGTCAATCCGATATCGGAATTCGATAAATTTTGTATGGTTGAACTCGTATCGGAACGGGTTACGTGGGTCCCACTATTGACTTTTGAGATGAATTTCGGATTTTAATCCAAATAATTTGTAATTTCATACGAAATTAATTTTTACAATTTGTATTGAGTATATTGAATTGTTTATGACTAAATTTGAGGATTTCGGACACAAATTCGCGAGAAAAAGGTTTATTGGAATCTTGAATTTGGTTGCAAGCAAGGTAAGTGTCATGATTAACCTTGACTTGAGGGAATGCAACCCTTGAATTATTTGCTATATGAAATTCATGTGAACGACGTATAGGCGAGGTGACGAGTGTCTATACGTCATAAAATTAATTGTTTGCATAATTATTTCAAAATCATAAATTATTTTAAATTATGAATTAATTATTATATTAATTGTTTCTATCATACTCCTTACTCAATATTATTCCTTGAATCCATGCTATATTTGTTACATGCTTGTTTGATTTATGTGACTTAATTTCTACTTGACATTTAGCATACTAATTATTAAATTGCCTATTTCGTCCTTAATTTTCACATTAATTGCTACTTGTCATTACTTATTTCTAAATAGATCATAATTATTGTATGCGTGTTGTCTAATAATTTCTTATTGTATGTGGTATTTATTGGAGTATTTTTATTACCTTTAAGAGTTGTTAATTTATAATATTGGAGCAGGTTGCACGCCGCAACGGAAATAAAAATGAATAAATTAGGGGATCGGGTTGCACGCCGCAATGGATTGTATTTTAAGTTTATATTATTGGAGCGGGTTGCACGCCGCAACAGAAATGAAAATGAATAGATTGGGGGATCAGGTTGCACGCCGCAACGGATTATAATTTAAGTTTATATTGTTGGAGCGGGTTGCACGCCGCAACAAAAATTTATTGAAGAATTGTATTGTTGGAGCGGGTTGCACACCATAATGGAAATTGATTAAAATAATAATTGGTTATGACTGCCAAGTTGGTTTCAACTATGGAAATGAGTTACTGTTTTATTTATATTGTTGTTGTTATTACTATGATTGCGTACAAGTTAATGTAAGTGACCTGCCTTAGCCTCGTCACTACTTCATCGAGGTTAGGCTCGGCACTTACAGAGTGCATGGAGTCAGTTGTACTCATACTACCCTCTGCACTTCTTGTGCAGATTTCAGAGTTGGTCCCAGCGGCGTACTGTACATTTGCTCGGATTCAGCTACCAGTGGAGACTTGAGGTATAGTTGCATGGCGTCCACAGCTCTAAAGTTTCCTTATACTTTATTTTAGCTGTGTTCTTTCTTTCAGACAGTTTTATTTTATTCAAACCCTTGTTTGTATTATTCTAGAAGCTCGTGCACTTGTGACACTAGTTCTGGGATGGTATTCAGACATCGCTATTATTATGGATTATTCACTTTATTTCAGACTTTATTTCCGCATTTGTTTCTTTGTTACTAATTAATTTTAAAAATTGTTTTGAAATGGCTAATATTATTCTAACGTTGGCTTGCCTAGCAAGTGAAATGTTAGGCGCCATCACAATCCCGATGGTGTGAATTTAGGGTCGTGACAAGTTGGTATCAGAGCACTAGGTTACATAGGTCTCAGAAGTCACGAGCAAGCTTAGTAGAGTCTGAAGGATCGGTACGGGGACTTATGTACTTATCTTCCAGAGGCTACAGAGTTTAGGAATAATTCCACTTATTTCATTCCTTATCGTGCGTCATTGATTCAGCTTGAAACATATATCTCATATTCCGTTGTATCCACTCGTGTATGACATTGCGCACTCGGTATCAGTTGTGCGTCGACAGTTCGTGATGCCGCAAATGGACTACAAGGGGACCAGAGATGCTCAAACGTTGCCTCAACGTGTGTTTCTAATTGAAGATACGGACGTATTGAGAGATCATCCAGTGAATCATGTGGGGGGTGTAACGGACCTTAGCGTCTGGTTAATTTATACGAGCTGTGAAGGTTAATATTATGGATCATCGGACGTTGCGACCTATGACTTCGCGCCAAGGGGGGGAGTCCACTATCAATGGATGGATTGTGGGGTCATGTGTTATATCCGTTTTGGCCTGAAATGTATATATGTGGTACTGAAAGGTTCCCCAAAATTTACACATGTTTAAGGCCTAACATTTTGTAGATGATAAGGTTGGGACTTGCGGTATGTTCGCCTCCTTAATAATCCTATACTTCAGTACCAAAGGAGTTAGAGAAACAACTTTAAATTTACAGAAGGTCTACTTAGCGTGGATGTCACAGTTGCGGATTTTGGGGTGCTTCGGAGGAAGTACAGTGGTTGACGAGATTCTGGTCTATGACGTTCGTGCCAAGATTTGTCTGTATGGAGCTCTACTTTTGTTATCGTTGTATATAAATAAGGGTAAGGGTTACCCCAAAGAAGAATCGAAGTGTATGTTAAGAAATGGGTCAGCTCAGCAGTGTTGAATCAGCACAACAAAAGAAGAAATTTTCCTTGGGAGAGATAATTCGTCACTGGTGTTCGTGGCAAGCCTATGAAGGGGGCAGACCAGCCAATGCAACACTGCCACTTGGCTCAGTTCTCAAAAATGCTTTTGAAAGAATTTGTTTTTCGGACTCTCCATAATGCGTGGTGCATAGGGTTTGAACGGTTGTGTCAGGTAACCATGACGGTGTCAGAATATTCCATCAGGTTTAATAAGTTAGCCCGTCATACTTCTACTTTGGTTCCTACAACTAGAGAGAGAGTCCACAGACTCATTAAATGACTCAATTATGATCGTAAAATTTTGTACGACTAGGGAGCTACAGGCTGATACTTCATTTTCGCTAGTGGTAGAAATTGCCAAGATATTAGGACGTGTTCGGGTTGAGGAAAAAGGAAAGTAATGAGACCAAGAGGTCTCGGGGTTCTGAAGGATTCAGTGGATTCTACTCTGCAAGTATGAATCATTATGGTAGGAGCTGGGGCAGTCAGTCAGCTCAGTCCGTACATCAGATTATTGAGGGTGCTACAATAAGTTCTTTTAATGCACCACCGACATGAGTTTCCTACAATGGTTATTCCAGTTATCTGGCAGAGACTCAGTATAAGCAGCCAAACCTGCAAAGGGGTTGTTATGAATGCGGAAATACTAGGCATATCATGAGAAATTTTCCCAGACTTGGGAGAGACATATTTCATCAAAGCACTCAGGATACATGCCCTATTGCAGTTACTACACTACCTACACGACAAGTTAGAGGGTGTCTTAAAGGTGGAGGCCCAACCGTTGATATATATTTTTTTTATGGCATGGCAGAGGTCGCTATATCAAATGGTGTCGTTACAGGTACGACCTTGATTTAAAATAAAGGAATAATTTTCTTAACTTGATTCAGTTCTGAATATCAAAACGAGTCCTCCTATTGTGCTCCACTTATGAGTGAGCTTCGTAATTCTATAATCTACTTATGTGTTTACTCATGTTGGGAGATTCTATGGAGATAGCTATGCATGTCATTCTGTGTTGGTCACTAATAAGAGTTGCGAGACTAAAGGTAGCTTTCTGTTACTCATTTCGGTAAGTTTTGATGTAATTTTCAGATAATTAATTACAAATTTGTGAATTATATGCCCTACTGGTGTGGGTTTCATTATGTCTTGTGATTTTGTTTAACGGGAATGATTTAAAAGGAGAAAAATGGGAAGTTTCGATTGGCACGATGTGCATATTACTTGTGATTCAGAACTGAGGATGAGATCCTCACATTTTAATATAAATTGATATGTTTAAACCGGGCTATGAGCCGCGGTGGAAGTTATATAAGGACGAGATGCTTGTGATGAAAATTCTTGTGTTTAAGTTCTCCATTGTGAAATTAAATTTGTACTATAGTACTAATAGGGAGTCATGCTTGTTAGGCTTATTTGAAAATTCTTGTATGAAATTCTATGTGCATACTTGCCAAATTCGTGTTGTAATTATTTAGTTTTAACCTATGAGGTAGGTGCCCGCCCAGGTGGTGTTAAATGTGACTCGTTAATTCGGGTAAATAATTATGAGGTCTTCATGCCTCACATCTCGTTATTAGTATTGTGAAGGTTTGAACGAGATTTTTGTTAACATGAAGTTAACTGACGATTCTGTAGTTTATTATGAACAACTATTAAGACCAAATTGATCCAGAAGGGTGCTCCATTCAGGTTGACTGAAGAGTGTGAGGAGAGCTTTCAAAAGCTCAAGACAACTTTAACTACAGCCGCAGTATTAGTATTACTTACAGGTTCGGGGTCTTACACGGTGTATTATGATGCATCTCGTATTGGACTTGGTGCAATATTAATGCAGGATGGCAGAGTGACTGCTTATGCATCGCGACAGTTGAAAGTTCACGAGAAGAATTATCTTGTTCATGACTTAGAATTGGCAGCCATTATTCATGCGCTAAAGATTTGGAGGCATTACGTTTACGGTGTCTCATGTGAGGTATTTACTGATCATCGTAGCCTTTAGTATCTTTTCAAACAAAAAGATCTTAATTTGAGGTAAAGAAGATGGTTGGAGCTGCTAAATGATTATGATATCACCATTTTGTATCACCCAGAAAGGCTAATGTGGTGGCCGATGCTTTGAGTAAAAAGGCTGTGAGTATGGGATGCCTTGCTTATATTCCGGTTGGTGAGAGACCATTAGCTGCAGATGACCAGACTTTGGCTAATCAGTTCGTGAAGTTAGATGTTTCAGAACTCAGTCGGGTTCTAGCTTGCATAGTCGCTCGGTCTTCTTTATATGAGCGTATCAGAGAGCGACAGGATGATGATCCTCATTTGATTGTCCTTAAGTACACGGTGCGACATAGTGAAGCCAAACATGTTGCTATGGGGGAAGATGGAGTTCTACGGATGCAGGGTCATATTTGTGTGCCTAATGTGGATGGGCTTCGTGAATTAATTCTTGAAGAGGCACACAGTTACTGGTATTCTATTCATCCGGGTGCCGCCAAAATGTATCAAAATTTGCGGCAACATTATTGGCGAAGGAGAATGAAGAAGGATATAGTTGTATATGTAGCTCAGTATCTAAATTGTCAACAAGTCAAGTACGAGCATCAGAGACCTGGTGGTTTGCTTCAGAAGTTAGAAATTCCTGAGTGGAAGTGGGAGCGTATCATTATAGATTTTGTTGTTGGTCTTCCACGGACTCATAGAAAATTTGACGCAGTTTGGGTCATTGTGGACAATTTAACCAAGTCAGCACATTTTATTCCAGTGGCAGTTACCTATTCTTCAGAGCGGTTAGCTGAAATATACATTTGTGAGATTGTCCGCCTTCACTGTGTACCCGTGTCTATCATTTCTGATCGAGGTACGCAGTTCACCTCACACTTCTAGAGGGATATACAATGTGAGTTAGGCACGCAGGTTGAGTTGAGTACAATATTTCATCCACAGATAGATGGACAGAAAGAGCGCACTATTCAGTTATTGGACGATATGCTTCGCGCTTGTGTTATAGACTTTGGAGGTTCTTGGGATCAGTTCTTGTCACTTGCGGAGTTTGCCTATAATAATAGCTACCAGTCGAGCATTCAGATGGCTCCATATGAGGCATTATATGGAAGGCGATGTCGTTCGCCAGTTGGCTGGTTTGAACTGGGAGAGTCTCGGTTGTTGGGTACCAATTTGGTACAAGATGCCTTGGATAAGGTCAAGATTATTCAGGATCGACTTCGCACGGCTCAGTATAAGCAAAAGAGTTAGGACGACCGTAAAGTTCATGATATTGCATTCATGGTTGGAGAAAGAGTATAGCTCCTCCGGGTTTCACCTATGAAAGGTGTAATGAGATTTGGAAAGAAGGGCAAGTTGAGCCCTATGTATATAGAACCCTTTGAAATTCTTGAAAGGATGGGTGAAGTAGCTTATAGGCTTGCATTACCACCTAGTTTATCAGCGGTTCATCCGGTGTTCCATGTGTCTATGCTCCGAAAATAGCATGGTGATCTGTCCCATGTGTTAGATTTCAGCTCAGTCTAAATGGACAAGGATTTGACTTGTAAAGAGGAGCCGGTAGCTATTCTAGCCCGACAGGTCCGGCAATTGAGGTCTAAGAGTTATCCTTCAGTTCGGGTGCAATGGAGAGGTCAATAAATTAAGACTGCTACTTGGGAGTCCAAGTCGGACATGAGGAGTAAATATCCATACCTTTTCACCAACTCATGTACTTTTCTAATTTCGTTCGAGGACGAACGTTTGTTTTAGAGGTGGAGAATGTGATGACCCAAAAGGTCATCTTTAAATTTAATAATTATTTTTGTATTCTGAGACCTCAAATAGAACTATTCATCATTCCTCAACTTGCCTTCGCAGTCCGTATAATTTTTCGGAATGTTTTATATGAAAAATGGATTAAAAATGTGAAATAGAACTTTAAAACTCAATTAAAGTTGACTTTGGTCAACATTCTTTAGCAAATGATCCCAGATCAGTGTTTCGACAGTTTTGGTAGGTACGTATCATGTTTTGGGACTTGGGCGTATGCCTAAAATTTAATTTGGAGATCCCTAGCTCAAGTTATGGCCATTTAACAGAATCTAGAAATTTAAAGGGTAAAGATTTCAAAAGTTTGACCACGGAATTGACTTTATGATATCGGGGTCGGAATCCGATTCTAAAAATTAGAATAGCTCCATTATGTCATTTATGACTTGTATGTCAAATTTGAAGTCATTCCGGATTCATTTAACATGTTTCGGCACAGGTTTTGTAAAGGGAAAAGTTTGAAACTCTTAAGTCCGAATCTATGGTGACCCAAAATTTCGTGGTTAACCTTGACTTGAGGGAATAGAACCCTTAAATTATTTGTTATGTGAATTGCATGTGAATGACGTATAGGCGAGGTGACGAGTGTCTATACGTCGTCAAATTAATTGTTTGCATGCTTACTTGAAAAATCATAAATTATTTTAAATTATAAATTAATTATTATAATAATTGTTTCTCTCCTATTCTTTGTCAAATATTAATTCTTGAATTCATGCATTAATTGGTACATGCTATTTGAATTATGTATTTTAATTGTTATTTGACATTTAACATATTAAATATGAAACTGCCTATTTTCTCCCTGATTTTCATAATAATTTGCTAATTGTCATTATTTGTTTCATGATTAAATCATAATTATTGTATGCATGTTGTCTTATAATTTTATATTAATTGTAACATTTATTGGAAAAATTTCGTCTATAAGAATTGGTAAATGAATATGTTGGAAGAGCGGGTTGCACGCCGCAACAGGATTGATTATAATGAATATACTGGAGGATCGGGTTGCACGCCGCAACAGACTTATTAAAAGTCCATATTGGAGGATCGGGTTGCATGCTGCAACAAACTTATTAAAAGTCTATATTGGAGGATCGGGTTGCACGCCGCAACATGCTTATTAAAAGTCCATAATGGAGGATCAGGTTGTACGCCGCAACGGACTTATTAAAAGTCCATATTGGAGGATCGGGTTGCACGCTGCAACAAACTTATTAAAAGTTCATATTGGAAGATCGAGTTGCACGCCGCAACAGACTTATTAAAAGTCCATATTGGAGGATCGGGTTGTACACCGCAACAGACTTATTTAAAAATCTACATATATATATATATATATTAGGGGATCGGGTTGTACGCCGCAACAGGCTTGATTAAAATGAATATATTGTGAGAGCGGGTTGTACGCTGCAATAGAATCGAATGTGAATATATTGTAAGAGCGGGTTGCACACTACAACAGAATTGAATGTGAATATATTGTGATAGCGGGTTGCACGCTGTAACAAAATTGATGGAAATGATAATTGGTTATTACTGTTGAGTTGTCTTCAATTATAATAAATGAGTTACCTGAATTATTTCTATTATTGTTGTTGTTACTAATATTGCGTACAGGTTAATGTAAGTGACCCGCCTTAGCCTCGTCACTATTTCGTCGATGTTAGGCTCAGCACTTACCAGTACATGGGGTCGGTTGTACTGATACTACACTCTGCACTTCTTGTGCAGATTTTGGAGCTGGTCCCAGCGGCGTACCATAGACTTGCTCGGATTTCAGCTACCAGTGGAGATTTGAGGTATAACTGCATGGCGTCCGCAGTTCTGAAGTCCTCGTCTATTTTTACTTTAGCTGTGTGTTTATTTCCAGACAGCTTTATTTTATTCAGACCTTTATTTGTATTTATTCTAGAAGCTCGTTCACTTGTGACATCAATTCTGGGATGGTATTTAGACACCGTTGTATTTATGGATTATTTCACTATATTTCAAACTTTGCTTCCGCTTTTATTTCCTTGATTATTAATAGTGTAAAGATTGTCTAAAATTTGGTTAACATTATTCTAACGTTGGTTTTCCTAGCAAGTGAAATGTTATGCGCCATCACGGTCTGAAGGTGGGAAATTCGGATCGTGACAGTTGGTATCAGAGCACTAGGTTACATAGATCTCACGAGTCATGAGCAAACTTAGTAGAGTCTGAAGGATCGGTACGGAGACGTATGTACTTATCCCTCATAGGCTATGAAGTTTAGGAATAATATCACCTCTTTCATTCCTTATCGTGCAGCATTGATTTTGCTTGAAACCTATATCTCACATTCCTTTGTATTTACTCATGTGTGACATTGCACACTCGGTATCAGTTGTGCGTCGACGGTTCGTGATGCCGCAGATGAACTACGAGGTAGCTATGGATGCTCAAACATTGCCTCAACGTGTGGTTTCCGACTGAAGATGCGGACGTATAAAGAGATTACCTAGTGAATAATTTGGGCGGTGCAACGTACCTTGGCATCTGGTTGATTTATACGAGTTGTGAAGGTTAATATTGTGGACCATCAGACGTGGTGAACTATGACTTCGTGCCGAGTAGGGGAGTCCACTATCAATGAATGGATTGCGAGTCATGTGTTATATCAGTTTCGGCCTGAAATTTTTATATGTGGTACTGAAAGGTTCTCTCAACAATTTACATGTGTCTAAGGCCTGAGATTTTGTAGAGGATAAGTTTGGGACTTGCGGTACGTCCGCCTCCGTAATAATCTTATACTTCAGTACCAAAGAAGTTAGAGAAACAACATTAAATTTACAGAAGGTCTACTCAGCGTGGACGTCACGGTTGCGGATTTTGGGGTGCTTTGGAGGAAGTACAGTGGTTGACGAGATTCTGGACTAAGAATTGTCGGTTGCGGATTTTGGGGTGCTTCGGAGGAAGTACAGTTTAATGAACACATGTTAGGGTAGACAAACCAATTATGATTTAAAATGCATAAGTATATCATTTTTTATATTAGTGAAGGCTCAAATGTTTTTTATATGCATATGATGTCTTCTAATGAGAAGTATAAAGACCCATTTGTTTATAAATATTTTTTCCTTTTTTCAGAATTTTTTTAATTTCAAAACGTGTTTGTCCATGAAAATTTGTAAGTTTTTGAAAAACTTTTAAAACCAAAAAGTGGGTCAAGTTCTTCGGAAAAAATCTTTTTCCCCACCCACAAAATTACAATATTTTTTCAAGTGAAACACATGTCCAAACACAATTTCAAATTCCAAATACTATTTTTCAACGTAACTCCAAATATTACTTTTTTCCCTTCAAAAATCATAACTTTTTTTATGTCCAAATGCCTACTAAATTCGTAGTATTTTGTGCATTATGCTTAGGAACATCTATTCAAACGACATACTCTAACAATAATGTTTTCTGGAAGAAGTAGTTTTGTGATCTTCGATTATTTATAAAAGAATAAATTAGATGTGAAAATAATTAAATAATATGAAGCTGAATACTGTTCGATTTAGACAAAAGGCTAATGGAAGTACGAACATTAATTATTATTATTATTGTGTCCTCTTGAACATTATTATTTTTATCTTAATTGATCATGTCATTTTATCTTTATAGGACAAGAAAAAATTGTACTCCACATAATATTCATAGGGTGAAAGAATATGCTACATCTAATGCAGGAGAGTTAAACATGGAAAATAATGATAAACGCGAACATAGGAAACATGCAAGTCCAACAAAATTTTTGTTATCGCTAATATTTTACATTTGCCTTAATTACTAAAATCATCACATGATAAATTTGACAAGAAACACATAAAATAAATTGTAATATTAGACGTACTTGATAAAGATGTAAGTAGTACTACAACCTAAATATAATAGACCATTAGTGAGATAATTTATATCTAAAAACTAAAATAAAATCACTTAAACATCTACAAAATTATGTATTACATGACTCGGCTTACACGTGCAACACGTGCCGACAGACTAGTCTATATTATTATAAAAGCACGAATAATTTATGGTAAATGTTGAACGACTAAAATATCCTTGAAATATTGATCGGCTTTTATGCCCTTAAATATTTGTATAATTTAAGGATTTAAGTGTAAATTACCTAATGCTGGAATTCTTTTTCGATTTAAACTACACAAACTTGAAACGTAGGCCCTATAAAGTTGATCCTACTTGAATTGAAAGGCACTGTCACGACCCGAAATTCCCTCCTTCGGACCGTGATGGTGTCAAACATTTCATTTGTTAGGCAAGCCAAAGTTAGAATAATATTAAATAATTTTTAAATAATTTTTAAATTATTAATAATCAAGAAAATAAAAGCGGAAGCAAAGTTTGAAATATAATAAAATAATCCATAAAAATAACGGTGTCTAAATACCAACCCAGAATTGGTATCACAAGTGTACGAGCTTCTAGAATAAATATAAATAAAGGTCTGAATAAAATAAAGCTATCTAGAAATAAACACACAGCTAAAGTAAAATAGACGGGGACTTCAGAACTACGGACGCCATGCGGTTATACCTCAAATCTCCTCTGGTAGCTAAAATCCGAGAAAGTCTATGGTACGCCGCTGGGACCAACTCCAAAATCTGCACAAGAAGTGGAGAGTGTAATATCAGTACAACCGACCCCATCTACTGGTAAGTGCTGAGTCTAACCTCGACGAAGTAGTGACGAGACTAAGGCGGTTCACTTACATTAACTTGTACGCAATATTAATAACAACAATAAATAATAGAAATAAATCAGGTAACTCATTTATAATAATTGAAGCCAACTCAGCAGTCATAATCCATTATTATTTTAACTGATTCTGTTGCAGCGTGCAACCCGCTCTCACAATATATTCACATTCAATTCTGTTGCAGCGTGCAACCCGCTCTCCCAATTTTTTTCCTTTTTAATCAAGTCTGTCATATATATATATATATATATATATATATATATATATATATATATATATATATAGAGAGAGAGAGAGAGAGAGAGAGAGAGACTTTTAAATAAGTCTATTGCGGCGTGCAATCCAATATCCCAATATTGAATTTTCAATAAGTCTATTGCGGCGTGCAATCCGATCCCCCAATATTGACTTTTCATGACTTTTCAACAAGTCTATTGCGGCATGCAATCCGATCCCCCAATATTGACTTTTCAGTAAGTCTATTGCAGCGTGCAATCCGATCCCCAATACTGACTTTTCAATAAGTCTATTGCGGCGTGCAGTCCGATCCCCCCAATATTGACTTTTCAATAAGTCTATTGCAGCGTGCTATCCGATCCCCCAATATTGACTTTTCAATAAGTCTATTCCGACGTGCAATCCGATTCCCCAATATTGACTTTTCAATAAGTCTATTTCGGCGTGCAATCCGATCCCCCAATATATCAATTTCAATCAATTCTTATAGAAGATATTTCCCCAATAAATGCAATAATTAATATAAAATTATAAGACAATAAGCATACAACAATTATGATTTAATCATGAAACAAACAATGACAAATAACAAATTATTATAGAAATCAGGAAGAAAATAGACAGTTTAATATTTAATATGCTAAATGTCAAATAATAATTAAAACACATAATTCAAATAGCATGTAACAATTAATGCAGGAATTCAAGAATTAATATTTGACAAAGAATAAGAGAGAAATAATTATTATAATAATTAATTTATGATTAAAAATAATTTATGTTTTTTCAAGTAAACAGGCAAACATTTAATTCGATGATGTATAGATACTCGTCACCTCGCCCATACATCGTTCACATACAATTCACATAACAAATAATTTAAGGGCTCTATTTTCTCAAGTCAAGGTTAACCCCGACACTTGCCTCGCTTTGTAAATTCCAATCAATTACTCAACCACAACTTTTCCTTTTAAATTTACCTCCAAAAGTTTCAAATCTATTCACAAACAATTCAATATATTCAATACTAATCATAGGAATTAATTCCATATGAATTTATAAATTTTTCGGATAAAAATCTAAAATTTATTAAAATATTTGTTAGTGGGACCCACATCTCAAATCCCGAAAAAACTCACGAAATCCGAACACCCGTTCCGATACGAGTTCAACCATACAAAATTTATCCAATTCTGATATCAAATGGACCTTCAAATCTTATTTTTTCGTTTTTGGAAAGTTTTACAAAAATTCTAATTTCTTCCATCTAAATCCGAAATAAATGATGAATATAGACATAGATTTGTGAAATATAATCACTTTTGGTTAAAGAACACTTACCCAACTCAAAGTCGTGAAAATCCCCCATGAAATCGCCCAAATCTGAGACTTAAAACTCAAAAATGAGTAAAAATAACGACTTTCTAATTTATGGGTTCTGCCTAGTCATTTTCGTATCTGCGGACAAAAGTTTCACATTTGCGGACTCGCATTTGCGATGCCAGGCTACCAGGTGAAGTTTCGCATCTGTGGACACTCCTGTCGCACCTGCGACATCCGCTTCTGCGCAAAAAGGCTGCACCTGCGGAGAACCCAAGCTAGCCCAGTCCCACATTTGCGATGGAAGGCTCACTTCTGCGAGCTCGCACCTGCGGTCAAAAATCCGCAGGTGCGATTACACCAGAACCCAAAATTTCAGATTTTGCTTAAGTCCAATTTTTGTTCCGATTTCGATTCGAATCACACTCGGGGTACTAAGGACCCGTCCGAATATACCAACAAGTCCCGTAACATAATACGGACTGACTCGGGGTCTAAAATCACGTCAAACAACACTAAAATTACAATTCACACCCCGATTCGGATTTTGAGTTTTAAACTTTCAATTTGTAAATCTCGTGCCAAAACATATTAAATGAATCCGGAATGACTTCAAATTTGGCACACAAGTCATAAATGACATAACGGAGCTGTTCAAATTTTTAGAATCGAATTTCGGCTCCGATATCAAAAAATAACCCCGTGGTCAAACTTGGAAATCTTTAGCCTTTAAATTACTAGTTTCGTTAAATGGTCATAACTTGAGCTAGGGACCTCCAAATTAAATTCCGGGCATACGCCCAAGTCCCAAATTACGACACGGAGCTATCAAAATTGTCAAATTATTGATCTGGATCCGTTTGCTCAAAATGTTGATCAAAGTCAACTCAATTGAGTTTTAAGGCTCTATTTCACATTTTAATCCATTTTTCACATGAAAACTTTCCGAAAAATTATACAGACTGTGCACGCTAGTCGAGGAATGATAAATAGTATTTTTTTGAGGTCTTAGAATACAAAATTACTTATTTAATTTAAAGATGACAATTTGGATCATCACAGACACTTCCATAATTTCCTCTCTTTCTTCTATTTACGTAAGATGCTACATAAGCATATAATCAAATTACATACATAGAGTTTAACCTCTTTTTGTATTGTGATTTATTTTATTTTATCCTTGTAATGTCGATCTAATTTGGTAAAGTTCTTAATTTTTATATATTATTGGAGATTATCTAGCTATTGAAAATTTCCCTGTCTTTGCTTGAAGAACAATGATTTCAGGTAATTGTTTGATTTCTCTATCTATCTAACACAATGCACGGTAAGCATAATTACATTTGATTGTTTGCATCACACAACAAATCTAATTAGCAGTGCTGTCAAGCCGATAGTAAAAAATATCATTGTTATTTTTTTGAGGTTAACATAAAAAAGATTTTTAGATTTCTATTATAGTGAGTTATTTCCTCAAATTCTTAATTGAACTCAAAGATCCTCCGTCAAAATTATTAACATTATCTACCAACTTCTCTCAACCTTCACCTGTCAAAGTAAACCGCAAGGATTGCAGATCATAACACCCAATCAAGAATTGCAAATACTTTGAGATTGACGGGGACAAGAAAAGAAAGGGAACCTCTCTTACTAAATAGCATGTGCAGCAAAAAGCAAAATATTTTTTTTCCTCTTGCGTTTTTACGCTATTTTGATTATTTGGCAATTCAGGATCATATGTTTCTCAGGGGAGTCTCTTTTGAAATAGATAGGATCAAAATTTGTGCATTGTTGTTACAGAGCTTCTATGAATATCTAAGTTTTTGTGTGAATTTGTTGCTACTCGAAAAAAATTAAGTCATTATGTCTCAAATAGGGAGGAAAAAAGCGAAATAAAAAGCTTAAAGCTTTGACTAAACCAACCAAAATTAAATTATTCATCTTCAAAGCATAAACGCTTACATAGAATCAATTATTTAGAATTTAAAGGTTCTTACATGCAGAAAATTTTTATTATACCTCCTTAATTGATGGAGTTTTATATCTTATAAAAATATAAATTATTCCCTCGAGTAAGTAGTAGATGAGTTTTTAACGTATAAGAGACTTACTATATGTACAAGTCTTTCGGGGATTTATATATAGTATATAAACAACTAATTAAAGAGACATACTCCTATTTTTATAGGACTTTCTAACCAGTCGTATTTAGCGTAGAACAAAGATAGAGAGGATACAAGTGACGAACTATACCAAGGGAGCAACCGGCCACATGCCTTCTGGCATTAATTTGATGAATGAGGGCAAATTGAAGTTTATACATTTAGATTTCTATTTTATAGTTCAACTAAATTTATTTTGAATATTAATACAGTAAAAAATATAACTATTTCTGACATAAAAATTCTACTAAATGACAATAATTCTATAGACGGCGTGGCAACGCACATCTATCGAGACTAGTTATTAAAAAAGTGGAAAACCCTAAACTTAAAATTTAAATTACTAAAATACCCCTATGAACTAATTAAATATCTCAATAAAAACAAATATCACGTTTATTTGAACGTCTGTAATCTTTCACATTAATTACTTATATTCGCAATAGCTTTAAACTAATTGTTCCTATTTTAAATTTGTTTTCCAACCGTTGCTAATTTCTTTTTACAAGCATTCAACTTTTTCTTTCACAAATCACATAGATGTATTTCAAACGAGAAAAAAGAATATCCAATGTTCGAGTGGTTGAAATTTTTATCAAGAAAACAGGGGATAATTGAAGTTTTCACTATGAAAAAGTTGACGTCATTGTGATTTGTAGAACAAAGGTAAGAACGGAAATATAGTCATATTCTTGCCTTCTTGGGATAGAAAGAATTCCTAACAATTAGTAAGAATCTACAATTGCACTTCTTTTTTTGTCCATTTCTGATACTATTCTTACAATAATAACGTATCTTTCATTCTTCAATTATAAACAAGGAGGTGTTTTTTTCTATAATTGGTGAAGCAAAAAAAATATAAAAATAAAGGAGAATTTGTTCCATAATAAAACTTTCTCTATTGTTTTAGGCTTCCATGCTTGTTTTTATTTTATGTAGACAAGAAACAATATATTGAGCTTAAGTCGTTCATCATTAAATTCAAACACCAACCATGATGCGTATAGCTAAAAGAATATAATTGGCACCTACGCATAGGTTTTTAAATCTCTAAATTCAAACACCAAGAATATGTTCTATTAACAAACATTTTCTTAAAATTAATTGACAAGTAGATAATTTCAATTATTATTTCTTTCTTTGTATTTAAAATCAGAATTTTTGTAATAACATTTAGCCGTATGAAAACAAGTGCGGCTAATTTTAATGTAATGCTTCTAAAGAAGCCTTCTTATTTCTTTTAAAAAAATAAAAAAGAGTCGTGCCATTCACAATAAATAATTACTACTTATATTAATTGTATTTAAAGTTTTTTTCATATTCAAGTTCCATGGATATTAAATAGCCTATAAAATTGTGTTTAAATTGTAAAAGATAAAGAATGAATTAATACTTTAACGTCAAAAGAAAAGAAAGAAGACATCTTCAAAAAATAATCTCAAAATATGGTATTTAACATTAATTATCGAATACGATATTTCAATATATAATTCTTTTAATTAATATTGTAAAGTTTTTCGGTGAAAGATAAAATTACCAACATAATAGGTTTTGTTTCGTACATTATTGCTGTGAGGACATTAGCAATGAGCTTATGTTTCATGTTTGTTTAGCCAGTGAACCACATTTACATATTACATAATGTTGTTTGATTTAAGTGAATCGTCTGTTTATAGTGCTTGTTTAGGACGAACTTTTTAAAATATAGTGTTTGTATTAACAAGCTTTAATTTGAAATTGTTATTCTTATTGTTACAATTTTAAAATTGCATTAAATTTAGTTCTTTTGTACTTTTATTTTTCACCAATTAAAATTATTTTAATATACAAACTAAATAATACTTATTGCCAATGCAAGATGTTAAAGTTATTTAAAAATTTAATTATTGTCTATTACAAATAAGAATGTTAATCAAATAGAAAGTATATAAACTATATACTATTACTATGATGGGAGTACTATATTTTGCTTTGTTCACCTAGCCATCTCAGATTCAGTCAATATGGCAACCACTGTAAAATTACAAAACAATTAATGTATACTTATTAACAAAATACAAAAATATTCATCTGGCTGGGTGGTAAAGGTATTAGTAATTCAAATAGGTTAAGTAGAATAAATAAATGTCACGATCCAAAATCCTAACCTGTCATGATGGCACCTAACGTGGTTTTAGACAAGCCGACTTCTCACAAATATTTCCAACACTTTTAACAAGAATGAATTAAAACAGATTTAATAGCAAAAGGTCTCATAAACGGGATAGAAAACCCAAAACATAACGCGGAATTCCCAACTATCAGGGTGTCACAGAGTACATGAGCATCTAAAATCATAAGTTTGGAAAATACGGTCTATAATAGTCTAAGACCAAATACAGTAAACAAGAAGATAGGGAAGGAGAGACAAGGTCTGCGAAGCACCGACAGCTACCTCGGAATCTCCGGAACATCAAATGTGCGAAGGAATCAACACCCACTGTGTCTGGGAACACCTGGATTTGCTCACGAATGCACAGTGTAGTATGAGTAACACCAACTCAGTAAGTAACAATACTAAATAAAGAACTGAAAGTAGTGACAAATTTCACAGCTAAGTTCAATTACAGTTTCCAACACAAAAGGGGCAGGCATGCTTTCAACTTCAACATTTAAGACCCAAACATTAATTTCATATCAGGTTCAACTGAAACAGAAGATAATATCTCTCAGAAATTTATCCAAAAATAGTGATATATGACAACTGAAATGCAAGAATAATGAAATCAATGCATTCTCTCAGATCAATAGTCACTCAGTCCTCCCATTCATTCCAACCTCACGATTACTCTTTCCTTACAATCACTCCTTCCTCTCAATCACTCAGCACTCGGCACTTGCACTCAGTAGGTACATGTGCTCACTAGGGGTATGTACAGACTCCGGAGGTGCTCATTCAGCCCAAGCGCTATAACAAGCCAATCATGGCATATAACAATGAAACATGTTGTGACGTGCAGCCCGATCCCATAAATATTCTCACAATCAGGCCTTCGGCCTCACTCAGTCATCAACCTCTCTAATCTCTCGAGCTCTCAGAAATCATGATAAGCAGCCCAAATAGAAATGATATGATGCATCAATAATAAATAATAGAGTCTAAGATGTAATATGCAGTAAAATCGTGACTGAGTATGAAATAACAATTTAGCTGATAATTCAACATGTAGACGACCTATGTGGGTCCCCAACAGTGTAAACACATGATTTAAATATGATTTATAGTTCAATTTCTCTAATATGTGAAAAATATATGGATATCAACAGATTATTCAACTACACAGTTCCATGGAATTGACCAAGTCACAATTCCTATGGTTCACGCCTACACGCCCGTCACCTAGCATGTGCGTCACCTCAAAACCAATCACATAACACATAATCCGGGGTTTCATACCCTCAGGACTAAATTTAGAACTGTTACTTACCTCAAACTGTGTAATTCTTTATTCCGCAATGCTTTTGCCTTACGAATCGGCCATCAAATGCCTCGAATCTAGCCACAAATAATCCGATTCAGTCAATAAAAATTATAGAAATTTATTCTATATGAAAATACAAATTTTCATCAAAATTCAAAATTTCACCCAAAACTCGCCCGTGGGGCCCACATCTCGGAACACGACAAAAATTATAAAATATGAAAGCCCTTTCAACCATACCAAAATTACTAAATTCCGACATCAACTCAACCCTTAAATCTTCAATTTAAACTAAGAGGATTTTTCTAAATCTTCTGACTTAAATCACCAATTAAATGTTAAAAAGAACCATGAATTCGGCTAATTTGACCAAAATTAAGTTAAGAACATTTACCCCAATATTTTCCTTGAAACATCTCCTGAAAATCACCTCACCCGAGCTCTTAAAATTCACAAATGGGTAAAAATAGCCAACCCCCGAATTTAATATGTTCTGTCCAGGGCTTTTCGCACCTGTGACTAACTTAGCCATTCCTGCGGTCGATCAGTCCCTTCTGCGACCTCGGCCTCAACCCATGCATGGTCGCTTCTGCGACCTCAACCTCAACCCATGCCTGGTCGCTACTTTGGACCATCTGCTCGCTTCTGCGACCTTGGCCTCAACCCACGCCTGGTCGCTTCTTCGGACCATCTGCTCGCTTCTGCGACCTTGGCCTCAGCCCATGCCTAGTCGCTTCTTCAGACCATTTGCTCGCTTCTGCGACCTCGTCCTCAACCCATGCCTGGTCGCGACCTCAGCCTCAAACTAAACCTGCGAGCTAAATTCTGCAGGTGCGATTGTACCAGAAGGCTAAAATTTCCAGCAACTGTTTAAGTCCAAATTTCGATCCTTTAGCCATCTGAAACTCACCCGAGGCCCTCGGAACCTCAATCAAATACACCAACAAGTCCTAAAACAACATACGAACATAGTCTAAACCATAAATCCCATAAAACAACGCTAAAACCACGAATCATATCCCAATTCAAGCTTAATGAAAACTAACAAATTCCAACTTCTACATTCGATGCCGAAACCTATCAATTCAATTCCGATTAACCTCAAAGTTTACACACAAGTCATAAATGACATAACAGAGCTATGAAAATTTTCAGAACTGGATTCCGACTCCGATATGAAAAAGTCAGCTCCCCGGCCAAACTTCCAAACTTAAATTTTTATTTTAGCCATTTCAAGCCTAATTTAATTACGGACTTTCAAATAATTTTTCAGACACGTTCCTAAGTCCAAAATTACCATATAGAGCTATTGGAATCATCAAAACTCTATTTTGGGATCGTTTACACATAAGTCGACATCCAATCACTATTTTAACTTAAGCTTTAAACCTTGGAACTAAGTGTTCCAATTCATTCCAAAACCTCACTGGACCTGAACCAATCACCCGACGAGTCACATAACAATTGTAAAGCATAAATAGAGCAATAAATGGGGAACGAGGTTATAATACTCAAAATGACATGCCGTGTCGTTACATTCTCCCCCTCTTAAACAAACGTTCGTCCTCGAAAGAGTTTAGAATTATACTAGGAGTCTCAAATAGGTGTGGATATTTGCTCAGCATTTCCCGCTCAGTATCCCAAGTAGCTTCTCCGACTGGCTGACCTCTCCACTGTACTTTCACTGAATCTATGTTCTTTTATCTCAACTTTCGAACCTACCGGTCCAAGATGGCCACCGACTCCACATCATAAGTCAAATTACCATCCAACTACACTGTGCTGAAATCCAAAACATGAGGCGGATCCCCGACATACTTCCAGATCATAGATACATGGAACACTGGATAAACACCTGATAGACTAGGTGGCAAAGCAAGTTCATAAGCCGCTTCTCTAATCTTCTTAAGTATCTCAAAAAGCCCAATATACTGAGGGCTCAACTTGCCCTTCTTCCCGAACCTCAACACACCCTTCATGGGTGAAATCTTGAGTATAAACTTCTCCCCAACCATGTAATCAACATCACAGACCTTCATGTCCGCATAACTCTTCTGTCTAGACTGCACCGTGCGAAGCCGCTCCTGAATTAATTTAACCTTCTCCAAAGCATCCCGAACCAAGTCAGTACCCAATAGCCTAGCCTCGCCCAGTTCAAACCAACCCACCGGAGACCGATACTGTCTCCCATATAAGGCCTCATACGGAGCCATTTGAATGCTCGATTGCTAGCTGTTAATATAGGCAAACTCTGCCAGTGGCAGAAACTGATCCCAAGAACCCCCAAAATCAATGACACAAGCACGTAGCATATCCTTCAATATCTGAATAGTGCGCTCGGACTGTCCGTTAGTCTGAGGGTGAAATGTTGTACTTAATTGAACCTGTGTGCCTAATTCTCGCTGCACTGCTCTCCAAAACTGTGATGTAAACTGTGTTCCCTAATCTGAAATGATGGACACTGGAACACCGTGTAGGCGAACAATCTCGCGGATATAAATCTCAGCCAACCGCTCCGAAGAATAAGTAGTACCGACTGGAATGAAATGTGCGGACTTAGTCAACAGATCTACAATCACCCAGACAACATCAAACTTCCTCAAAGTCCGTGGGAGCCCAACTACGACGTCCATGGTAATACACTCCCACTTCCATTCCGAAACTTCAAGTTTTTGAAGAAATCCGCCCGGTATCTGATGCTCGTACTTCACATGTTGATAATTCAAATACCGAGCTACAAACCCAACTATACCTTTCTTCATTTTTCTCCACCAATAGTGCTACCTCAAGTCCTGGTACATCTTAGCGGCACCTGGATCAATGGAATACCACGAAATGTGGGCTTCCTCAAGAATCAATTCACGCAGCCCATCCACATTAGGCACACAAATCTGACCTTACATCCTCAATACCCCATCATCCCCAATAGTAACATCTCTGGCATCACCATGCCGAACTTTGTCCTTAAGGAGAAGTAAATGAGGTCATCATACTGACGTTATCTGATACGATCATAAAGAGAAGGCTGAGAAATCACACAGGCCAAAACTCGACTCGGCTTATAAATATCCAATCTGACAAACTAGTTGGCCAAGGCCTGAACATCCAAGTCTAAAGGCTTCTCTGCTACTGGTAAGTATGCTAAGCTGCCCAAACTCTCCACCTTACAACTCAAGGCATCGGCCACCACATTAGCCTTTCCGGGGTGATAGAGAATGGTGATGTCATAATCTTTAAGCAACTCCAACCACCCCCGCTATCGCAAATTAAGATCCTTCTATTTAAACAGATATTGTAGACTCCGGTGATCGGTATAAACCTCACAATGGACACCGTACAAATAATGCCGCCAAATCTTCAAGGCATGAACAATAGCTACTAATTTAAGGTCGTGGACCAGATAATTCTTCTCATGTACCTTCAACTATCTGGACGCATAGGCAATCACCCTACCATCATACATTGGTACTACGCCGAGACCAATACGCGACGCATCACAATACACAGTATAAGAGCCTGAAGCTGAAGGCAAAACTAGAATTGGAGCTATAGTCAAGGCAGTCTTAAGCTTTAGAAAGCTCTTTTCACACTCATCCGACCATCTAAACGGAGAACCTTTCAGACTCAATTTAGTCAAGGGCAATGCAATAGATGAGAATCCCTCCACAAAGCGATGATAATAACCAGCCAAGCCCAGAAAACTTTGAATCTCCGTAGCTGAAGATGGCCTGGGCGAGCTCTGAACTGCCTCTATCTTCTTCGGATCCACCTTAATTCCTTCACTGGACACTATGTGTCCCAAGAATGCCACCGAACTTATCACGGCCCAATTTTCCCTCCGTTGGGTATCGTGATGGCACCTAGTCTTAGGGACTAGGTAAGCCTAACAATAATTAAAACAACAACATTATTTAAATAGAATCTCTTAAAATTCTCAAAACCGGTAGTACAAGTCATAAGCTCTATAGAGTGTTTGCTAGAAAACTTATAAATACAACTGTCCAGAAATAAGAATAAACCGTGCAGAACGAAAACTGGAAGGTGACTTCGAAGCATGCGAACGCAGCAACAGGTTTACCTTAAGTCTCCACAGCAACAGTCCACACAGCTAGCTAACGAACAAGTACCTGGATCTACACAAAAATGTATAAAAGAGTAGCATGAGCACACCACAACAGTGCCCAGTAAGTATCAAGACTAACCTCGGTGGAGTAGTGACGAGGAACAGTCAAGACACCCACTGGTCTAATAAACGGAACAAATATAAGTACATGAATAACAAAAGTATGATGTCTACATAAAGACTATGCAATATGGCACACAATACAGTAATGACATTAAAGAAAGAAACAACAAGTATCAGCGGAATATCATGAAAATGACGCAGACAAAGTGAATGGAACACAAGCTAAATCCGGAATCATGAATACATCAAGGACAAGTAATAACTCAGTAATTACAATCGCTTTTACATTAGGTTTTAGTCAACAACTCCACGAGGTACCGAACTTCGGACGATTCATAGCTCACGAGTCTCAATACCTGAACCCTAACACTTGGCATCCTGTGCCCTCCTAACATCTCATAACCACACTGACGACTCACGTGCCAATAGAGCCATTCTCACATAGAAGGCAAGTAAACAGGGGTGAGTATCTATGCTCAACAATATCAAGAACACCTCTTATCCGATAAGAGTGCTTAACTATGTGTATGCTTGTGCAAGTGTCCAAACATAGTCCATACCAGCAAATAAGCATAAGGAAGAAGAAGAACGGACAACACGTAGAATATTTTCTCATAACTTTCACAAGATAAAGCTCACACAGGTACGTATACCACTACACAAATATCAACAGCAAGAATGCCCCCAGGCCATAAATCATCACAAATCAATCCTTGACACATCCCACCTTGTCTCGCCACGTGTGCAATAGCAACATAAATGCCCGCCTTATCTCATCACACGTGCATAATAATGTTCCCATCTTGTCTCGCCACATGCGCAACCCATATATATATATATATATATATATATACACACACACACACACATATCCCGCCTTGTCACGCCGTATGTGCAAATATCAATGGTAACAATAGCACGGCAGAAACCTCGTGCAACCCCATAATAACAACCGCACAGCAGAAACCTCGTGCATCACCACAACAAGAACCACATTAACAATGACAATAATACAAAGTACGACAAGTAAATCAATTCGAGAACTTTAATTCACAAAGAAACGGTAGTACCAATTCACAAGGAATAACCACAATAAAGAATGCTAGGCATAAAGAGAATAACTCAACAAAGGGAAACTAATGTGTATCAACGATCCCACGATATACATTTCAACAACAATGAAACTAACACGAGTCAAATAATTCCAACTAAAACAAGTCGACTAGGATATAGGATATCTAAAACTTCTTTTATGGTTGAGGAATTTCTAAGGATTTTCAATAATTTAATTAAGGATAAGCAGCGGTAAGATAATCATAACCTCAATTAAGACGGAACATATTATAAGATGATATAATAATAATTTCAAATAAAGATAAGCAGTTATGAAAAGATAGCATGACAATAGAGGAGGTAAAATCTTCAGTGAAGTCAAATAAGAGTCAAATAGGCAATAAGAGTGAATCCTGAAAGCAATTAATTGTAATTAAAGCTTGTAGAGGTGAAACTAGTAAATAGGAACTTAATCAAATCAAGAACAACTTAATACTCAGTGAATATAAGGGCCTAAGAATCCTAAAAGGCCAACTTTTCACAAATAAGTTCGAGCACGCACTCGTCACCTCGCGTGCATGGACTACAATCAACATAAAGACTCAAATCCTAAGGGAAAAATCCCCCACACAAGGTTAGGCAAGATACTTACCTCGAACCAAGCTCAAACAATCGGTCACAATGCCTTTCCACGAATATCCGGCTCTGAATGGCCCAAATCTAGCCAAACACAATTGCATAATATGAATACAACAATAATAGACTCATCTAATCAATGAAATCAATTTTTAACAAAAATTCCGAAATTCGCCCTAAAAAGTCAACCGGGGCCCACATCTCAAAATTGGGTAAAAATCAAAAAATATCAACACCCATTCACTCACGAGTCCAACCATATAAGAATTACTCAAATCCGACCACAAATCCCCTTTCAAAACTCGAAATCGTTTTTGAAGAAGTTCTTCCAATGTTTCCCAATTTCAACCCCACAAATCCAAAACTAGATGGAGAAAACAACTATAGATTAATGGAATACAACCAAAAACGAGTTAGGAATCATTACCCCAAAGCTTCCTCTGAAAATCACTCGAAAAATTGTCAAATTCCGAGCTCTTAAGTCCAAAAACGAAAAATGAAATCAAACCCTCGAATTTCTCTTTTATACCCAGGCGTGACCGCACCTGCGACATAATTAGCCGCATCTGCGTGACCACGGGTGCGCATGTCCAACCACACCTGCGCTTCCTCTCGCTTCTGTGTGCCAAAATCAACTTCTGCGGAGCCGCCGATGCGCACAAATTCTCCGCACCTGCGGAGACTGTCAAGTCCAGCTCTTCTCGCACCTGCGGTTCAATCTTCGCATCTGCGGGCATCGCAGATGCGGAATTTTCCTCGCACATCTGACCCCTGGCGCTCCTCCACATTTTCGCTTCTGCGCTTGTCCCTCCGCTTGCGCGCTCCCGCACCTGCGGTCTCTTCACCGCAGGTGCAAAAATACTAGAAGCCTGAAGACTTAGCAGCAAGACAAATCAAACTTTTAATCCGTTAAGCACCCGAAACTCACCCGAGGCCCCTGGGAACTCAACCAAACATACCAACCAATCCTAAAACACCATACGTACTTAGTCGAGCCCTCAAATCACATCAAATAATGCTAAAAATCATGAATCACCCTCCAATTCAAACTTAAAGAACTTGAAACTTTAAATTCCTACAACCGATGCCGAAACCTATCCAATCAACCCGGAATGATATCAAAATTTGCAAGCAAGTCCCAAATAACATAACGGAGCTGTTCCAACTCTCGGAATCGCATTCCGACCCCGATATCAAAAAGTCCACTTCTGGTCCAAATCTCCAAAAATTTAACTTTCGCCATGTCAAGCCTAAATCAGCTACAGACCTCGGATTTACAGTCCGGACACGCTCCTAAGTCCAAAATCACCCAACGAAGCTAATGAAACTGACGAAACTCCATTCTGGAGTCGTCTTCATAAAGTTCCGACTGCGATCAAAATCCTAAGACTTAAGCTTCCATTTTAGGGACTAAGTGTCCCAAATCACTCCGAAACAACCGGTAACCGAATTCAACCACGCACGCAAGTCAATACACATAATATAAAGCTGCTTAGGGCCTTATGCCGCCGGACGAGACTTAAATTCTCAAAATGACCGGCCGGGTCATTACATCATTCCCTTCTTAAACAAACGTTTGTCCTCGAACGTGCTAAGCGTCGCCTCGAAGTCTTGAAATCACTTAAAGTACATACCCAACACACAAATTGGATCATTTTCATCTCGGGACCTTTAACTTTTTTTTTACCCCAAATCCGTATAATCCTAATGACACCATCTCAACTGTAGTTTATCCTTTCTGCCAACAACGATAAGCTTTAGAGTAAAAAATTCTCACCTTTTATTTATCTTCAAAAGATCCGATTCTAAATCCATAACCGATATCAGTCTCAACCAGCAGTAACAACTCATGCCTACACCCATAAAGTACAACCACACAACAAGACACACCACATATAGGCCCATAATAACATTTCTGATCACAATAGCTCCCCGAAATCAAAACCAGCACCGGCAATTAGACCCATATCCGTTAGCAACCCGTTTCAAACCTCCATAATGCTGATAAAGATGCAAGAAACACGAAGACCTCATAACTATACTCCCGAATCAGCAAGTCAAAACTAACACCATTGGGCACACACCCGCAAGCCAAAACTTAAGAAGCACATAATGACAATGACTAAATATGTAAAGAGAAACACATAAGAGAAATATCAAATAAGCCCAACAGGCACAACTTTCTAACAATACCCTACTACAAATCAATTGAAAAGGAAAAATCAAAGTACATGAACAAATCATAAGGATCTCATCCTGGTATCACCCTCCACATCGACACACAACCCGGCTCAAACATATCAAATCACATGGAGTCGAATACACATCATACCAATGAAAATCCTCCACTAACTCAATTCTGCCAATAAAATCTTAACACTTGTTAAATTCTCACCCCGGTAGAGTATCAAATCACAAATTATAACCAATTTACTCAGGAATCACATCAAACCTACCATATTGGACAACATGAATTTACTTATAGTCTCGTAATAACGAATAGAAACAAACGATAAACACGGGCTACCACTCATAGAGTCTCCCAACAGGGCAAATACATGTACAGAATACTGAGTCATGAACTGACCCATAGGTGGAACAACAAATAGGGGAACTCATCTCAATAAGCAAAAACGAATCAAATACGAATAGTGCCCCTTTGTAACAAAGCAAAAGCATACATGTATTACATCAGCTGGCACAGTGACCTCAAGGCTACTATATGAAACACATAAACGGGTCGGGCCTTCCCCTCTTGGGCGCCCTCTACTCGCCTGAATGCTCCACTGTGACACACTTGTCCGGAGTCTAGGATAATCTCTCACCCTGTGGCTGGTATCTCCACACTCGAAGCAACCTCTCTACTGCCGTGGCTGTGGGAACTGTGCGGTATGGATACTCTGAGACCCATGAGCACCTGAAACACTGTGCAAAGCCTGAAGTGCAAACTGAACTGGCTGACCCACAAAACCTCCACCATGTTGTCCCCTGCCTCCAAAATAAGGACCAGTAGATCTCTCCGGTATACGAGGCCTCCTCACCTCCCTGTCCTCTCTCTCCTGATCCCACATGCCCTCTACACGGCGAGCGATCCCTACCACCTGCTAAAACGAAACATCTGACTCTAACTCCCGAGCCATGTTGGACCGAATATCATGTCTGAGTCCCTCAATGAATCTATTGGCATGCTCTCTAACTGTGGAAACCAAAGCAGGTGCATACCTAGCCAAATCACTAAATCTCATGGCATACTCTGACACTGACATAGTGCCCTGGCGCAGCTGCTCAAACTCCGCATGCCATGCATCTCGAAAGGACTGAGGTACAAACTCTCTCTAGAACATCTCTCAAAACTAGATCCATGTAAGTGAAGCTAACTTGGCTGGACTACCCAACTCATATTCCCGCCACCACTGATAAGCCGCTCCCCTAAGCTAGAATGTCGTAAAAGCAACCCCGCTCATATCCACAATACCCATAGTACGGAGAATGTAGTGACACTCCTCCAAAAACCCCTACGCACTCTCTGAAGCCAAACCACTAAATGTAGGAGGGTCATATTTCTTGAACCTTGCAAGTCTAAGTTGCTCTTCCTCATCTGCTGCTGCCCTGACCACAGGCTAAACTGAGACTACAAGCTGCGTCACCATGACACCTGGAACCTGATTAACATGAAGTAACTGCTCTGGGATGTGGGCGGCGGGAGTCTGTGATCCTCCCCCGGTCTGTGAAATAGCTGGTGCAACTGGAATCAACCCCGCCTGAGCAAATGTACCAAACATGCTCAGGAACTGTGCTAAGGTCTCCTGAAGTCCGAGGGTAACAACAGGCGCCTCCGGTACTTGCTCCCCAAATGGAACTACTGGCGGCTCCTCAACTGCTGCCCTGATAGATGCTCTGGTTATGGCACTTACTCCTCGTAGGCCTCTGCCTCTGCCTCTCCCTCTAGCGGTACCTGCTCCGGGAGCAGCGTCGTCAATAACTACATCTTGTGACCGCACCATCTGTGAGAGAATGGAATGATAAAAGTTCAAACCCCGAGATCAATAAGCTCGCATGATAGGGATGAAAGAAGTAAAATTGTCCAAATAGCTCCGTAGCCTCTCGAAGATAAGTACAGACGTCTCCGTACCGATCCGCAAGACTCTACTAAACTCACTTATGACTTGTAGCACCTATGAACCTAGAGCTCTGATACCAACTTATCACGGCCCAATTTTCCCTCCATT
Organism: Nicotiana tomentosiformis; assembly: GCF_000390325.3. Lineage (NCBI taxonomy): Eukaryota > Viridiplantae > Streptophyta > Magnoliopsida > Solanales > Solanaceae > Nicotiana > Nicotiana tomentosiformis. Next base: position 90,918,613 of record NC_090822.1, on the reverse strand, counting down.
GGGTATCGTGATGGCATCTAGTCTTAGGGACTAGGTAAGCCTAACAATAATTAAAACAACAATATTATTTAAATAGAATCTCTTAAAATTCCCAAAATCAGTAGTACAAATCATAAGCTCTACAGAGTGTTTGCTAGAAAACTTCTAAATACAACTGTCCAGAAATAAGAATAAACAGTGCAGAACGAAAACTGGAAGGTGACTTTGAAGCCTGCGAACGCAGCAACAGGTTTACCTTGAGTCTCCACAAGAACAGTCCACACAGCTAGCTAAGGAACAAGTACCTCGATCTGCACAAAAATGTGCAGAAAAGTAGCATGAGTACACCACAACGGTGCCTAGTAAGTATCAAGAATAACCTTGGTGGAATAGTAACGAGGAACAGTCAAGACACCCACTGGTCTAATAAACTAAATAGATATAAGTACATGATTAACAAAAGTATGATGTATACATAAAGACTATGCAATATGGCTCATAATACAGTAATGGCATTAAAGAAAAAACAACAAGTATCAGCGGAATATCATGAAAATGACGCAGACAAAGTGAATGGAACGCAACCTAAATCCGGAATCACAAATACAACAAGGACAAGTAATAACTCAGTAATTACAACCGCTTTTACATCACGTTTTAGTTAACAACTCCACGAGGTATTTAACCTCGGACAATTCACAACTCACGAGTCTCAATACCTGAACCCTAACACTTGGCATCATCTGCCCTCATAACATCTCATAACCACACTGACAACTCACGTGCCAATAGAGTCATTCTCACATAAAAGGCAAGCAAACAAGGGTGAGTATCTATGCTCAACAATATCAAGAACACCTCTTATCCGATAAGAATGCTTAACTACATGTATGCTTGTGCAAGCGTCCTAACATAGTCTATACCAGCAAATAAGCATAAGGCAGAAGAAGAACGGACAACACGTAGAATATTTTCTCACAACTTTCACAAGATAAAGCTAACACAGGTACGTATACCACTACACAAATATCAACAACAAGAATGCCCCTAGGCTATAATTCATCACAAATCAATCCGTGACACAGCCCACCTTGTCTCACCATGTGTGCAATAGTAACATAAATGCCCGCCTTGTCTTACCACACGTGCATAATAATATTTTCACCTTGTCTCGCCACATACGCAACCCATATATATATATATATATCCCGCCTTGTCACGCCGCATGTGCAAATATCAATGGTAACAATAGCACGACAGAAATCTCGTGCATCACCACAACAAGTACCACAACAACAATTACAATAATACAAAGAACAACAAGTAAATCAATTCGAGAACTTTAATTCACAAAGAAACGGTAGAATCAATTCACAAGGAGTAACAACAACAAAGAATGGTAGGCGTAAAGAGAATAACTCAACAAAGGGAAACTAATGTGTATCAACGATCCCACGATATACATTTCAACAATAGTGAAACTAACACGAGTCAAATAATTCCAAATAAAACAAGCCGACTAGGATATAGGATATCTAAAACTTATTTTAAGGTTGAAGAATTTCTAAGGATTTTCAACAACTTAATTAAGGATAAGCAGTGGAAAGATAATCATAACCTCAATTAAGACGGAACATATTATAATATGATATAATAATAATTTCAAATAAAGATAAGCAGTTATAAAAAGATAGTATGACAATAGAGGAGGTAAAATCTTCAGTTAAGTCAAATAAGAGTCGAATAGGCAATAAGAGTGAATCCTAAAAGCAATTAATTCTAATTAAAGCATGTAGAGGTGAAACTAGTAAATAGGAACTTATTCATATCAAGAACAACTTCATACTCAGTGAATATAAGGACCTAAGAATCTTAAAGGCCAACTTTTCACAAATAAGTTCGAGCACGCACTCGTCACCTCGCGTGCATGGACTACAATCAACATAGAAGACTCAAATCCTAAGGGGAAAATCCCCCACACAAGGTTAGGTAAGATACTTACCTCGAACCAAGCTCAAACAATCGATCACAAGCCTTTCCACGAATATCCGGCTCCGAATGACCCAAATCTAGCCAAACACAATTGCATAACATGAATACAACAATAGTAGACTCATCTAATCAATGAAATCAATTTTTAACAAAAAATATGAAATTCACCCTAAAAGGTCGACCGGGGCCCAAGTCTCGAAATCGGGTAAAAATCACAAAATATGAATACCCATTCACTCACGAGTCTAACCATGTAAGAATTACTAAAATCCATCCACAAATCCCCTTTCAAAACTCGATATCTTTATTGAAGAAGTTCTTCCGGTCCAAAATACTAGAAGTCTTCATCACAGGTGCCAAAATACTAGAAGTCTTAAGACTTAGCAGCAACACAAATCAAACTTTTCATCCGTTAAGCACCCGAAACTCACCCGAGGCCCCCGGGAACTCAACCAAACATTCCAACCAATCCTAAAATACCATATGAACTTAGTCGAGCCCTCAAATCTCATCAACTAACGCTAAAAATCATGAATCACCCTCCAATTTAAACTTAAAGAACTTAAAACTTTAAATTCCTACAACCGATGCCGAAACCTATCAAATCAACCCGGAATGACGTCAAATTTTCCGGCAAGTCCCAAATAACATAACGGAGCTGTTCCAACTCTAGGAATCACATTCCGACCCTGATATTAAAAAGTCCACTTCCGGTCCAAATCTCCAAAAATTCAACTTTCGTCATTTCAAGCCTAAATCAGCTACAGACCTTGGATTTATAGTCCGGAAATGTTCTTAAGTCAAAAATGACCCAACGGAGCTAATGGAACTGACAGAACTCCATTCCGGAGTATTCTTCACATAGTTCCAACTACGGTCAAAATCCTAAGACTTAAGCTTCCGTTTTAAGGACTAAGTGTCCCAAATCACTCCAAAATAACCGGTAACTGAATTCAACCACCCACGTAAGTCAATACACATAATATGAAGCTGCTCAGGGCTTTATGCCACTGAACGAGACTTAAATTCTCAAAACGACCAGCTGGGTCATTACAGAACTAAGCCATAACTCACACTTAGAGAATTTGACATACAGTCTCTTCTCTCTCAGCCTCTGTAATACAATACCTAAGTGATGTGCATACTCCTTCTAGTTACATGAGTACACCATGTTATCATCAATAAATACCACAATAAATGAATCAAGATACGACTGGAATACATTATTCATCAAGTGCATAAATGTTGGTGGGGCGTTGGTCTGCCCAAAAGACATCACGAGAAATTCATAGTGACCATAATGGGTCTTGAATGCCGTATTTAGAATATCCGAATCCCAAATTTTTAACTGGTGATACCCCGATCTCAAATCAATTTTGGAGAATACCTTCGCTCCTTGTAGCTGGTCAAATAAATTATCAATACGCGATAAAGGATACTTATTCTTGATTGTAACTTTGTTCAGTTGCCTATAATCGATGCATATCCGCATAGTAGCAGCTTTCTTTTTCACACACAGAACCGGTGACCCCAAGGCGACACACTAGGCCTAATAAACCCCTTATCAAGAAGTTCCTGAAGTTGCTCTTTCATTTCTTTCAATTCAGCTGGTGCCATATGATACGGAGGAATAGAAATGGGCTGACTGCTGGACACCAAGTCAATACCAAAATCAATATCCCTGTCGGGTGGCATACCCGGCAGGTGTGCAGGAAATATATCGAGAAAGTCTCGCACTACCGGTACTGAATCAATAGTAGGGGTATCTGCATCAACATTTCTCACAAAGGCCAAATATGACAAACACCCCTTCCCAACCATACGTTGGGCCTTCAAACAAGAAATTACCCTAATAGGAACATAATCTAGATAACCTCTCTATTCGATCCTTTGGCAACCCCGACATCGCCAACGTCACGGCTTTTGCGTGACAGTCCAGAATAGCATGACATGGAGACAACCAATGCATACCCAAGATTACATCGAATTCAACCATACTAAGCAATAAGAGATCAACTCTACTCTCCAGTCACCCAATAGTTACCACACATGACCAATACACATGGTCCACAATAATAGTATCGCCCACCGATGTGGATACACGAATAGGTGAAACTAAGGACTCACGGGGTATATCCAGATAATGAGTAAAGTACGATGATACATACGAATAAGTAGAATGAGGGTCAAATAATATAGAAGCCTCCCTATGGCACACTGAGACAATACCTGTGATCACCGCATCTGAGGCAACGACATCTAGCCTGGCATAAAAAGCATAAAATCGGGCATCACCACCACCTGATTAGACTCCCCCTCTTAGGCGACCCTTAGCTGACTGAGCACCACACCGAGCTGGGTGGGTGGGTGGTAAAGTAACTGGTGTTGAAGTCGTAGTCTGACTCTTCTGATGCACTGGACCTATCGGGAGACGAGGACACTGCCTCCACATATGCCCAAACTCTCTGCACTCAAAGCAGTTCCCCGGTACTGGTGGTGGTGCTGACTGAATCGGGCCCCGAGAACCAGAATAACTACTAGAAGCACTAGTGCAAATGAACCCTGAACTGAAGGGGCACATGATAAACTCTGGGCTGGAAGGGCACCGAGAGATAGTTGACCCTGATAAGAGCTGTATAAACCATGGCTGGATGATGCACCACGGTGAACCGGACGACCAGTTTGAGCATGCCTGTAAGGACGACCCCTGCCGCGGTAAAACTGACCCCCTGAAGGAACACCGCTAAAATCACCTTGTCCACGAGGCCTCTTGGCCCCCCTCTCACCATGCTCCTGACTACAAACTACCTCTATCTGCCGAGCAATGCCAACTACCTCATCAAAAGTAGCACCAGATACCCTCTCCCGAGTCATAAGTAACCGAAGCTGATATGTGAGGCCATCAATGAACCTCCTAATCCTTTCCTTATCAGTGGGAACCAACCAAACTGCGTGATGAGCCAACTCAGAAAATCTCATCTCGTACTGCGTCACAGACATGCCATCCTAACGTAATTGCTCAAACTGTCTGTGCAACTCCTCTCTGCGAGACTGCGACACAATCTTCTCCAAAAAGAGAATGGAGAGCTCCTTCCATGCAAGTGGTGCTGCACCAATCGTTCTGCGCCTCTCATAAGCCTCCCACTCTCTGAAGGCAGTCCTAGAAAACTGAAGAGTAGTGAACGAGACCCTACTAGTCTCTAGAATACCCGTTGTCTGAAGCATCTTCTGGCACTTATCCAGAAAACCCTGAGCATCCTCTGACTCAACACCGCTAAATGATGGAGGTCGAAGCCTTCCAAATCTCTCAAGTCTCATTTGCTCATCGTCTGCCATAACGGGGAATATTAGGGCCTGAGGAGTTGCAGCCGACTGGGCTTGTAATGCCCCCTGTATATGAAGTCCCTACACTACCTGATCTGGAGTACGGGCGATAAGGGTATGAGTACCTCCCTCGGCCTGAGAAGTGGTTGGTGCAGCCTAAGCCGAAACCACCTGAGCAAGGCCAGTGCAAATAGTCAATATCTGGGCTAAAGCCTCCTAAAGGCCTGGAATCACAGTAGGCATAGCTGGTGCTTGAGCTGGTCCCGCCGGCTCAACTATATCTGGAACTTGCTCATGAGTTGGAGCAACTCGTGGTTCTACAAGTGCTGCTCTAACTACTGTACGAGCTACACATCGACCTCTACCACGACCTCAACCTCTACCACGGCCTCGGCCTCTTGTGGCCTTAATTGGTGGCACTAATGGCTGACCGTCCAATTCGGTAGTACGTGTCCTCACCATATATGGTAAAATAAAATAACATAATTTTAGTTTTCGGAATCAACAAATTCGCATGAAAGAATACAAGAAAGTGAAATTTTTCCTAAGAGTCCGACAACCTCTCGAAGATAGGTACAGACGTCTCTGTACCAATCCGTAAGACTCTACTAAACTTGATTATGACTCGTGAGACCTATGTAACCTAGGCTCTGATACTGTCATGACCCAAAATCCCACCACATGCGTCGTGATGACACCTAATCTCTAAGACTAGGTAAGTCGATTTCAATTACCTTTTGAAGCCATTTTTTTTAAACTAACAGCGAAAATAATTACAATATACAACCTCCCAAGATTGGTAGTACTGAATCACGAACTCTAACTGAATACATGGATTGATCACGAGGACCGAATATGCAATAATGTTTGATTAAAAATTAACAGTACAATGAAATGAAAAGACTCCAAGGGACTACGACGACCAAGCAGCTCTACCTTGAATCTTTATTATCCCGCTTTAACTCTGCTCAAGTACGGTATCTCCAATAAATCGAACTCGACCATACCCGTGGGTCATAATACATATTACAAAGCTGCTCGAGACCTTAAGTCACCGAACGTGGCATAAACTATTAAAACAACAAGTTGGGTTGTTATATTCTCCACCTCTTAAACAAACGTTCGTCCTCGAACATTCTATAAATTATTCTGAGGTTACCAAATTGATGGTTTTACTTTTACACATATACTCACGGTTGAAACCACACTACCACATTTGAGATAAGCCTCACAACATCATCTCTTTTGAGTTTATTTCTTTTATCCATATTTGTAAAATTTAAGATCAATTTTTTACACTCTAAACATTTCAAAAGTCTGATTTTCACAACAACGCACGGTATTAGTCTCAACTGGCTATAGCAACTCGTGCCTACGCACACATCAATTTTTCTTGATAGTGTTGAAGTACTTCAAAACTTTCTCTGGAGTGCTACATTCTTCCCCGCTTAGGGTCATTCACCCTCAAACACATAACATATTTATCTCTTCCTTTGCAAATCCCAATCCTCCAAATGTTACTAACTCCTAATTTTTTCAGAAATTTCGACAGAGTCTCCCCTATAATTGGGCCTAATCACCTACCAGAGTAACACCAAATGACTCCTAACAACACATCCATAATCCAACAAGGCACCACAATGTATATATCAATAACACTAATCTCAGCATTACAAGCATTGTATTATCACAATGATATCAGGACATGCAGCACATCATATGTATGCTTATCACCACATCTCTAGTCATAAAAGTCGTTCATAATTAATTCTCGCATCAACATTAATCTCATATGCTTATCACCACATCACCATCTGTGACAGAATATGAGGCATGAAGACCTCATGATTACTTATTCGGATTAATGAGCCGTATTTAACGCCACCTGGGCACTCATCTCATAGGCTAAAACTCAATGTTTACAGCACGAAAATGGTTGAATATGCACAGAAGATATAAGAATTATCAAATAAGCCTAATAAGTATGACTCCCTATTAATATTATTGTACAAATTAAATTTCACACATGGAGAATTTTAAACTCATAAATATTTCACCACAAGGACATTGTCCTTATATAACTTCCACCGTGGCTTGTAGCCCGATTTAAATATTTCACATCATATAAAAATGCGAGAATCTCGTCCTCAACTCCGAATCACAAGTATTTTGCACATCGTGCCAACTGAAATTTCAATTTCCTTTCTTTTCTTTTCAATATATTTCATAAACAGTTTTCACAACACATAATGAACCCTCATACCGGTAGGGCATATAATTCATAAAATTGGAATCAATTATTCTGAAACACATCAAACCCACTGTAATGAATAATAAAAATTACTTTTGGATTTATAGCCCTCAATGGTGCCCAAAAATAAAATGATAGACACGGGATAACATCATCAAACCTCCCAACAGGGATAAACATATAAGTGGTTCATAAAATTACGATGCTCACCCATAAGCGGAGCATAATAGGAGAACTCGTCTCAATATTCAGAACCGAATCAAATTAAGGAAAAATATCATTTTATAACAAATCAGGATCATACCTGTAACGACACCATCTGGTGTATCGGTCTCAACCAAATCATAGCGATTATATTATCGGGTTGGGCCTCCACCTCTTAGGCGCCCTCTACCCGTCTGTCCTCCACCCCTAACTGGTTGTGCACGAGGGGTAGTAGCTGCACTGGGGACCATAGTCTGAGTGTTGTGATAAAATCCACACCTCCCAAGTCTGGGACAATCTCTCATAATGTGCCTAGTGTCACCATACTCATAACAGCCCCTCTGAGGTCGCGGCTGATCTTACTGAGTGTGTGCCGGATAAATGGAATAACCACTATAAAAATCTCGTGTCGGTAGTGCACTATAAGAACTTACTGGGGCACCCTGAGTAATCTGATGTGCGGACTGAGCTGGCCGATTGCTTGAACCTCCGCCATAATAAGTCATAGCTGAAGAGTAAAATTCACTGAACCCTCCAGAGCTTCGAGACCTTTTGGCCTCCTTAAACTCCCTTTCCTCACCTAAAACACCCTCAATCCTCCTCGCAATTTCCACTACTTGCTGAAATGGAGTATCAGTTTGCAACTCTTAAGCCATGCATATTTTAAGATCATAATCGAGCCCCTCAATGAATCTGCAGACCCGCTCTCTGATGGTTGGAACCAAAGTAGGTGCACGACGAGCTAACTCACTAAACCTGATGTCATATTCTGACACTGTCATGGTGCCCTGACGCAACCATTCAAACTCTATGTGCCATGCATCTCGGAGGGTCTGGGGAACAAATTCCTTCAAAAATATCTCTAAAAACTGAGCCCAAGTAGGTGGTATTGTGTCGGCTGGTCTACCTTCTTCATAGATTTTCCACCATTGATACGTTGCGCCTGACAGTTGAAATGTAGTAAAGGCAACTCCGCTCACCTCCACAATACCCATGGTGCAGAGAATACGGTGACAATTTTCTAGAAATTCTTGGGCATCCTCTATAGTTGTGCCACTGAAAGTAGGTCGACTATACCTCTTAAACCTTTCAAGTCTCTTTTGTTCTTCTTCTGATGCCTCGAGCCTACCTCAGGACGAACAGGAATAATAGGTTATACTGGTATTGCACCCGGAACCTGACCAACATGAACCTGCTGCTCTGGAGTTATGGTAGGAGTCTGAGCTACTCCCCCAATCTGCGAAATATTTGGTGAAACAGAGATCAATCCCGCCTGAGTTAATGTACCAAACATACTCAGGAACGGTGCTAAGGTCTCTTGAAGTCCGGGGGTAACAACAGGTGCTTCCGGTACTTGTCCCCCAACTGGAGCTACTAGTGGCTCCTTAATTGTTGTTCTGACAGGTGCTCTAGTCGCAGCACGTGCCTTTCCTAGACCTCTACCTCGGCCTCGGCCTCTTGCAGCCCTAGCAATATGTGTGGATGCTTGTTCAGCTGACCCGGTAGCACTTGTCCTCACCATCTGTGACAGAATAGAGATACAAAGGCTCAAATTTCCAAATTCAACAAATTTTGCACGACAGGAATGAAAGAAATGGAAATTTCCTAACAGTTTTGTAGCTTCTCGAAGATAAGTACAGACGTCTCTGTACCAATCCTCAAGACTCTACTAAACCTGCTCATGACTCGTAAGACCTATGTAACCTAGGCTCTGATACTGTCACGACCCAAAATCCCACCACAGGTGTCGTGATGGCACCTAGTCTCTAAGACTAGGTAAGCCGATTTCAATTACCTTTTGAAGCCATTTTTTTTAACTAACAGCGGAAATAATTACAATATACAACCTCCCAAGATTGGAAGTACTCAATTACGAACTCTAACTGAATACATGGATTGATCACGAGGACCGAATATACAATACTGTTTGATTAAAAATTAACAGTACAATGAAATAAAAAGACTCTAAGGGACTGCGAGGACCAAGCAGCTCTACCTTGAATCCTTATAATCTCGCTTTAACTCTGCCTAAGTCTGATATCTCTAATAAATCAAACTCAACCATACCCGGGGTCATGACAAGTCACAGAACAAGACATAAATTCTTAAAATGACAAGTTGGGTCGTTACAGATACCAACTTGTCACGACCCAAAATTCGCATGTCGTGATGGCACCTAATGTGGTACTAGGCAAGCCGACTTCTCACAAATATTTCCAACACTTTTAACAAAAATAAATTAAAACAAATTTAATAGCAAAAGTTCTCATAAACGGGATAGAAAACCCAAAACATAACGCGAAATTCATAACTATCAAGGTGTCACAGAGTACATGAGCATCTAAAATTACAAGTCTGGAAAACATGGTCTATAATAGTCTGAGACCAAATACAGTAAACAAGAAGATAAGGAAGGAGAGACAAGGTCTGCAAAACACCGGCAGCTACCTCGGAATCTCCAAAAATTCAAATGTGCGACGGAATCAACACCCATTGTGTCCGGGAACACCAGGGTCTACACACTAAGTGCAGGGTATAGTATGAGTACAACAAACTCAGTAAGTAACAATACTAAATAAATAACTGAAAGTAGTGACGAGCTTCACAGCTAAATCCAATTACAGTAATTTCCAACATAAAAGGGGTAGGCATGCTTTCAAGTTTAACATTTAAGACCCAAACAGTAATTTTATATCAGGTTCAACTGAAACAGAAGATAATATCTCTCAGAAATTTTTCCAAAATCAGTGATATATGATAGCTGAAATCAATGCATCCTCTCAGATTAACAGTCACTTAGTCCTTCCATTCACTCCAATCTCACAATCACTCTTTCCTCACAGTCACTCATTCCTCTCAATCACTCAGAACTCGGCACTCAACACTTGGCACTCGCACTCAGTAGGTACATGCGCTTACTGAGGGTGTGTACAGACTCCGGAGAGGCTCCTTTAGCCCAGCGCTATAACAAGTCAATCATGAAATATAACAATGAAACATGTTGCGGTGCACCGCCCGATCCCATAAATATCCTCACAATCAGGCCCTTGTCCTCACTCAGTCATCGACCTCTCCAATCTCTCGAACTCTCAGAAATCATGATAAGCAGCCCAAATAGAAATGATATGATGCATCAATAATGAACAATAGAGACTGAGATGTAATATGCAGTAAAATCGTGAATGAGTATGAAACAACAATTTAGCGGATAATTCAACATGTACACAACCTCTGTGGGTCCCCAACAGTGTAAATCACATGGTTTAAACATGGTTTATAGTTCAATTTCTCTAATACGTGAAAAAATATACGAATACCAACAGATTATTCAACTACACAATTTCATAGAATTGACCAAGTCATAATTCCTACGGTGCACACCCATACGCCCGTCACTTAGCAAGTGTGTCACCTCAAAACCAATCACATAACACATAATCCGGGGTTTCATACCCTCAGGACCAAATTTAGAAATGTTACTTACCTCAAACCGTGTAATTCTTTATTCTGCAATGCTTTTGCCTTACGAATCGGCCATCAAATGCCTCGAATCTAGCCACAAATAATCCGATTCAGTCAATAAAAATTATAGAAATTAATTCCATATGAAAATATAATTTTTTCATCAAAATCCAAAATTTCACCTAAAAATTGCATGTGGGGCCCATGTCTGAGAACCCGACAAAAGTTACAAAATATGAACGCCCTTTCAACCACGAGTTCAACCATACTAAAATTACTAAATTCCAACATCAACTCAACCCTTAAATCTTCAATTTAAACCAAGAGGTTTTTTCTAAATCTTCCGACTTAAATCACCAATTAAATGTTAAAAAGAACCATGGATTTGTGTAATTTGACCAAAATTGAGTTAAGAACATTTACCCCAATGTTTTTCTTGAAACATCTCCTGAAAATCGCCTCACCCTAACTCTTAAAATCCATAAATGGGTAAAAATGGCCAACCCCCGAATTTATATGTTATGTCGAGGCCTTTTCGCACCTGCGACTAACTTGGCCATTTTTGCGGTCGAGCAGTCGCTTCTGCGACCTCGGCCTCACCTCATGTATGATCGCTTCTGCGACCTCGCCCTCAACCCATGCCTAGTCGCTACTTCGGACCATCTGCTCGGTTATGCGACCTCGGCCTCATCCCACGCCTGGTCGCTTCTTCGGATCATCTGCTCGCTTCTGCGACCTCGGCCTCAACCCATGCCTGGTCGCTTATTCGGACCATTTGCTCGCTTCTGCGACCTCAGCCTCAACCCATGCCTGGTCGCGACCTCAGCCCCAAACTAAACCTGTGAGCTAAATTCTGCAAGTGCGATTGCACCAAAAGGCTAAAATTTCCAGCAGTTGTTTAAGTCCAAATTTCAATTCGTTAGTCATCTGAAACTCACCCGAGGCTCCCGGGACCTCAACCAAATACACCAACAAGTCCTAAAACAACATACGAACATAGTCGAAACCTCAAATCACATCAAACAATACTAAAACCACGAATCATACCCAAATTCAAGCTTAATGAAAACTAAACGAATTCCAACTTCTACATTTGATACCGAAATCTATCAATTCAATTTCGATTGACCTTAAATTTTGCACACAAGTCATAAATGATATAACGGAGCTATGAAAATTTTCAGAACTGGATTCCGACTCCGATTTCAAACGATCAACTCCCCGGTCAAACTTCTAAATTTAAGTCGACACATAAGTCCAAAATCACCATACAGAGCTATTGGAATCATCAAAACTCTATTTCGTGGTCGTTTACACATAAGTCGACATCCGATCACTATTTTAACTTAGATTTTAAACCTTGGAACTAAGTGTTCCAATTCATTCCAAAACCCCACCGGACCCGAACCAATCACCCCGGCGAGTCAAATAACAACTGTAAAGCATAAATAGAGCAGTAAATGGGGGACCGAGATCGTAATACTCAAAACGACCGGCCGGATCGTTACAATAAATATAACTAAACTTTGATTGTTCCTCTTCGTAAATTAAAAAGATATCCAATCATCTAATTAAGCTTGACAAATGAGCCACTGTACAATAATCCGCACCGATATTATTCACTACTTTATTTATTCATGTATAATAGTTTAATCAAAGTTTTTTTCGAAATATATAATGATATTATTTTACAAAATCGTATACTGCATGACTCGACATATACGTGCAACGCATGTACCGAGAAACTAGTAATATATTAAAAGCACGAAGGCCTTTAGCGAAATGTCGTTCGACTTTTTTATCCTTTTAAAAAAAAAAATTTACACGGGACAAAATATTCATTTTAATTATTTCCCTAATATTTAGGAATAATCATTTAATTATTGTCCTAATATTTAGGATTTCAAAATCTACTATATTTTGTGTACCAAAACATTCCTTATTTGAATTGTGTGTAGTATAATAGATTTGAAAAAGAAAAGTAATTTACAATTTTTAAAAAGAAAAGGAAGAGTAAGATTAGTCTTTGAATGCGTTTACTTCGTGCATTGACTTCCGTTTGTTCAATTTCAAAATTAAAAATAAAATACAAAATAAATTTTTTAGATTCACTCAAATTAAGTAATTGTATTTCCATCTTCCTTTCTGTTTCTCTAAATTAATATTTTACAACTAAATTTTCATCATAATTGCAAAGATTAATATTACAATACATAACAATTCGTAGGAACAATATTGTTGTAATGTATTAAATGTTAATTTAAACTATATGAGAAATTTTAATATTTTTAAAATCTTAAAATCAATTAGAATAACATATATCAATTTGTTATAAAAAACTTATAATGCATATTACTTTTATTAATCAACTACTTATTTCTCTAATAGCTATAATTTATAATTTAAAGAAGCGAAAATTAAACAGTTTGACTTTCGTATTAAGAAGTCGATTGTAAAATAAAGGAGATAGTATTTCTACTTTGATCTATTTAATCAATGTAAATTCTTAATTTTGCAGAGCTTTTTAATTTTGAACTATATCTCTATGATTTATTGTTTTAGAATATTGAGTCAAACATATTTTATTTTTAGACTTATTCATCATTTTCATGAACTTATTTTTAATTTTTTTATATCTCAAATACATTATTTAAAATTATTTTATTTTTATAATTTAATACTCATTGTGTTAGGTTTAAGCGCAATCATGTACCCTAATGCTAGAATATATCAAATATTATATATATATATATATAAAAATAAATATGATGAGGCATTAGAGGACTTACACGGGGTAAGATTTCTTAGTCTCAAAAACTTACAATTTTACTTTAATTTTTATTTTTTAATTCAAACATATAATTTAGTATTGTATGTGATTTTTAAAATTATATTGTCATTGAGATGAGGTTCACGTGCGAAGCGTACCTTAAGACTAGTTATATTTAATTTTGCTTAGATGTACCGAAAACGGCCGCCGGTCTACAAGTTTTGCTTTTTTGGGAAGCAAAAAGAAATTGAATTTATTCTTCTCTCAATAAATTCCGCTTAACCAATTCTGAAACTGCTCTGGTAGATGGATACCAAACAAGAGTATATGAGACACTTTTTTTTTTTTAAATTTCTATTATGTGCCTTGTACCCGTATTAAGGTCTCGACTAATCTGGATACACGATCATATAAGATTCAGTAAAAGGAAAAATGCTTCCTATCAGTATTTCTTTTATTCCAAACTCAAAATTTTTATTAAAATTTGAGAGATCATATATCCAATCCAACATAAATTTTGATCGTTTATATATATAATACAAGGCAGCACTTGTATGACTAAGCAACATTAACTAACAAAATTTAAGGACCGTTGATGATCAGACCTGCTATACATGTCGGACTTTGCATTCCACAATGATGAAGTAAAGGGGCTAATTAATAAAGTAATAAATGCAACTCAAAGAGCTATTATTTTTTGGAAACTAGATTCAAAGAGCTATTATTTTTTTTTTTTTTGATTATCTTCAAATCACTTATAGATTGCGAGATATAAACTTCCAAATTCATCCCTATGCAGCAGAAATTTCTCACGATGCACACTGCCGGGCAAAACAACTGCAGTACCAGCTTTTAGTTAATCAATCATAATTTTCTGTATAAATGTCCAAATGATGAATGATTTACATTTCTAGAAACTAGACTCAAAGGGATATAACTTTTACTTTTGGTCCATCTCCAAATTCCTTACAGATTACGAGATATAAGCTTCCAAAGTCAGTCTTGTGCAACAAAAATTTATGCGATGCACACTGCTGTAGCCAAAAACTAGCAGTTAAAAATGGCCTAGAAATAGTCCGAAACCAATCTGAAACTCACCCGAGCCCTTCGGAACCCCGTCCGAACATACCAACAAGTCTCAAAACATATTATGGACCTACTCGAGGTCTCAAATCACACATAACAATGGCAAAACTACAAATCGCACGTCGCTTTAGACTTATGAGTTTATGAAATTTTTAATTTTATAACTCACGCCGAAACATATCAAATCAATTCGGAATGAACTCAAATTTTGCGTACAAGTCCCAAATGACATAACGAAGCAAGCTACTGAAATTTTCAGAACTATAATCCGAACCCGATATCATCAAAGTCAACTCTCGGTCAAACGTATAAATTCAAGCTTTATAAAATCAAACCTTTTATTTTTTTCAAAAACTAACGGAAAACGTGCCTACGCACCTCGGAATAACTTCAAATTTTGTACACAAGTCATAAATATTGTTACGAAACTGATCGAACTCTCGGAATCCAAATCGGGATCGGGTATCAACAAAAATTTATTTATGGCCAATTTAGAAATTCTTTAAACCTTTAAATTTCTAGTTTCTGTCAAATGGCGATAATTCAAGTTAGGGACTTCCGAATTCGATTCCAGGTATACGCCCAAGTTTCAAATCACGATACGAAACCTCCGGGACTGTCAGAATACTGATCCGGGCCCGTTTGCTCAAAACATTGAGCAAAGTCAACTCCAATGAGTTTTGAAGTACTATTTCACATTTTATCATTTGTTTCACATAAATATTTCCCGAAAAATATATGTGCACGCAAGTCGAGAAATATTGAATGGTGCTATTCGTAATTTCGAAGCACAGAATTAAATGTTAAATTTAAATATGACCTATCAAGTCATCACAATTATACCATGATGAAGTGTAGGAGCTAATTAACAAAGTAATAAATGCAACAGCATCAATCGCAGTCATCAAATTAACTACTCAGCGTCCAGTTGGCTGAAGTAAATTTAATGGTTTGCGCGACAATAAGGACGTGAGCAGCCATTTACTATCGACTAATAGAAACCAATTCAATAGGAATACCCATAGGATATCCTTTAAATAGCCTACATTTATTCGTGTCTTCTGGAAATTGACAGTGAACAAATAATTTTTACAAAATTAAGTTAACATAATTTACAATTACTCATAATCCCTGAAAATTGACAGTGTACAAATAATTTTTACAAAATTAAGTTAACTTAATTTACAATTACGCATAATTCATCATATTAAATTTGATATAATAACCTGAGAAAAAAGTAATAAGTAATTCGTGATAATCATAATATAAAAGAATTTTACATTCCTTGTGAAAACATCCAATATTTTAGGCGATTATTATGAGAACACCTCTTCTACTAAAGTCTTTTGTATTACTTGGCTATTGACGTAATCTCTGCAACCGTCATCTGCTGACACCTTTGCCTCTTCCATTGATGGCTTTTTTTTTTTTTTTTTTCTCTTTGAAAGTGGCTATTGGCTATTTATGACAAAATTTATTTGTATTTTATGCCTATATTACATATCTCCCACGCACCCTCTTTCGCTATAGCAATATTCCCCCGGCCCACACACTATATTTACCCTTGAATTTCCACTCTTCTTTCCACAAACTCACATTCCTGAGACGCACTGTCTACAGTAAAATCCCTTTGTTTTTTCATTTTCTTTGTCCATTTTATTGATCGATCAATACTTCCAGAATGCAGTACCAAGAATCAGAATCATCGTGGGGAAATCACCACAACAGAAAGGGAAGGCGACGATCGTCGTCATCTTCGGACTCGTTGGAGAGGGTGGTGAGGCTGGCATCAGGAAGTGCAGTGGTGATATTCAGTTCGAGTTCATGTTGCATGTGCCATGCAATAAAAAGGCTTTTTTGTGATTTGGGAGTGAGCCCAATGGTATACGAGCTGGACCAAGAACCTAAAGGGAAAGAGATGGAAAGAGCACTCTCCAAGCTTCTGGGAAACTCACCTGCAGTTCCAGTTGTTTTCGTAGGTGGAAAATTAATTGGAGCAATGGATAGAGTTATGGCCTCTCATATTAATGGCTCTCTTGTTCCACTTCTCAGAGATGCTGGAGCTCTCTGGCTTTAATTCCAATATCATTTCTTTGACACTATTTTCTTTTCATTTTAAGAAAATAACATATTTATATATTTATAAAGTCTTTAACTTTTAATTAACTTTCTATTTTACCTTAATAACAAATATTTAATTTCATAGAAAATGTGATAACAAGTTTAAGATAATGAGTTTCATAGATATTCTTATATTAGGTAAGTTATCTACGTCACATTTCTTGAGGTGCTGTCGACGCGTAAACACAAATTTATAAACTGAAAACGGTACGTAATAAGCTTTTATTGCTAGTAGTTAGTAGCTAGGTTAGGCAAATTAAGTTAGAAATATGTATCTGGCAATATACTTAATAGTATCACGGCAATATGGTTGGCCTAATGCCATGATCATACATTAATTAGTTCACGACCAGCCATTTTTTTCTTTTCTGTAGAGATAAAATTGAGAATCATTAAAACAGCACATTAATTTGCATCATATTCCAGCAGGGAATGTTGGTGTCCTGATAAAGATGAACAATATGCATTAAATAGGAGTAGCAGCATAAATGCAAGTGCGCCTCTATAGAGTAGTAGAGTAGAGTGGACGTATTAATTTCGATCATCTCTGTATTTTCCATATATATATATATATATATATATATATATATATATATATATATATATATATGTATAGAGGCAGCCATATCCAGAGAAGAAGAACATAGAGCTGGATTTTGTTTTTCCTGGTACATGTATATGTATCATACTAGCGTATTTTACGGGCATTTAAGGAAAAGAGAAAGTAGGTGTATGAAGATAATATATTAGCAAGATCCCCACACACACACACATATATATGTATATATATACACACACTAGTTACTACGAATGTACGTTGCACGTTAATAATTACACGTAGATATTCGATTAAAAAATATTTTGCGTTCTATAGTTAGAATTAAAAAACAAAATAGATGTTCAATTAGTTATCTATACGAAGAAACAACATATTGAATAAATGGTAAAGTTATTGATGTGTGGATATAATTTCATAGTTTAGCACATTATTTGCCTTGGATTTTATATGCTTTAATGATAAATTACACTTTATTTGCACGCAATGGAATCTATTTTATGTGTAGGTGAATTGGAGATGAAAGTAGAGCAAAAGGAATAATTAAAGTCTAAAGTGTGCTCGAAAACAGTCGAAAAGAAGAAAGAAAGAAGTGAGCTGCCGACAAATGAAAAGTTGGCGAACCAGGCCTAGAGCAGGCGTGAGAGCAGGCTGGGCGAGCCCTTTAGCTCGCGTGGGAGCTGGCGACGCAAGGCCTGAGGCGAGCTCAAGCAGGCGTTATACCTCGCGACGCCAGGCCTGGGGCGAGCTTAAGCTGGCATTATGCATCGCGAGGCCAGGTCTGAGGCACGTACATTCCGAGCTTTGAAAACATAATTCGTCTCCTGGTTTGACTAGGACTTGGCCTACGCGTTTAGGTATTTTCCTACACATACAAATAGACCTAAAATGCCACTTTGGAAAATGTTTTGCAACCGGAGGCAAGGATAGCTCGTGAAACAACCTTTGGGAGTTAGAATCATTGATTTCTACATCTTTTCATCTTTACTTTGTAATATAATTATGCAAAATATCTGGGATATTGTTACTATGAGTATGAGTAGCTAATCTCCTAATCTAGGGTTTTGATGGAATTTATTGGAGGATGATTTTCCTGTTACGTTAATATAGATTTGCCGTAGTATTTTCTCTATTTGTTCAACTATATTATTATTGTTGTTGATTGAAGACCCATCAATCAACTGGGCCTATTTAGTGTGTATTACTCGAGAGAGAGTCATATTTAGGTACTTGTTGAACAACATTACTCCTAACGTATATGAGGGATCAATACAAAGGGTTTAAAGGTGGGATTAGGGATAACGAAACCTTGGTGCGATTCGAGTGAGCCGTACTTAATGCCAGCTAGCGTAATTTGGGAGAATATGTCTAGAAATTATGGTAATAATTCGGGAGAGAGTTACGACTGTCAGAGTGATCATGATCGATAGAGAAGACTTAGGCAAATTTATAAAAAACGTAGTGAAAAAGATTCCGACAATAGGAAAATCACAACCTTAGATCATTCCACAACTTGTCTACAATCCGTTAGAAGTAGTACCTAAGAAAGATAAAACTCAAATCACAGGAAAGAAGCGACCTCCAGCAACATTCCCGCAGAGATTGGCCAAATATCAGAAGGACGAGCAATATAAGAAATTCATGGAGATGTTGAAACAAATACAGGTGAACATTCCACTGATTGATATATTGCGGGAGATGCCTGGGTATGCCAAAATTATGAAAGATTTAATGTCTTAAAAATTTGACTTTCAAGACATGTCCACTGTTACATTGACACAGACCTGTAGTGTAGTCATGACGAGACCCAAAGATGAGAAGTTGTCATACCCGAGGAGTTTCACAATCCCATGAATGATAGGCAGCTATGCTTTTGCTAAAGCATTGTGTGATTTGGGGGCAAGCATAAATTTGATGCCCTTGGCTATCTACAAAAGGTTAGGCATTGGAAGAGCTAGATCCATGTCCATGTTACTATATCTAACCGATCGGACAGTGAAGAGGCCCTCTGGTATCCTTGATGATGTATTAGTACAGGTTGGGAAGTTTGTGTTCCCAGCAGATTTTGTCATTCTAGTCTGTCGGGTTGACGAGGAGATTCCCATAATTTTGGGAAGACCATTCTTGGCCACTGGGAGAGCTTTAATTGACAGTGAAACTGGAGAGCTCAAAATGATACTAAATGATGAAGAAATAACATTCAACATGTAGAAATCTATGCGGCGACCAAGTGAATTTGCTAATTGCTCTCTAATAGAAGCCGTAGATGTAATTTTGGAGGAGGAAGATGAGACCTTGAATGCTAAAGATCCTCTAACAGCCTGTCTCATGAACTTATATGAAGTAAATGGAGAGGATTTGGTGGAGTGTGTGCTAGATCTTGAAGGCCAAGGGTTTTGGAAAATAGAGCTCGAATTTGAGCCTTTGCACTTAGAAGAAAGAAACATTCCTCCAGCTAAGCCATCGATAGAAGTGCCACCAAAGTTGGAACTGAAGCCGCTACCTCCTCACCTCAGGTATGCTTTCTTGGGACCTAACTCAACTTTACCTGCTATTATCTTATCTGGTTTGTTAGATGTGCAGAAAGAACAGCTTTTGCAGGTATTGAGTGAGTATAAAACTGCAATTGGTTGGAGCGTTGCAGACATTAAGGGTATAATCCCGGCCTTCTATATGCATAAGATTCTACTAGAAGATGGCCACAAACCTTCCAGAGAACAACAAAGAAGGTTGAATCCCACCATGAAGGAAGTTGTGAAAAAGGAGGTGATAAAGTGGTTAGATGCGGGGATCATTTTCCCCATCTCCGACAGCAACTGGATCAGCCTAGTTCAATATGTACCTAAGAAATGTGGGATGACTGTAGTGCAAAACGATAACAATGAGTTGATATCAACAAGAACAGTCACGGGATGGCGAATTTGTATGGACTATAGAAGATTGAACAAGGTCACCAGAAAAGACCACTTTCCCTTGCCGTTCATTGATCAAATGCTAGATAGACTGGCCGGGAGGTCCCACCTTTGCTTTCTGGATGGATACTCGGGTTATAATCAAATCTCCATTGCTCCAGAAGATAGAGAGTAAAGGGAATTCATTTGTCCATATGGCGTGTACGCTTTCCGGAGAATGTCGTTCGGCCTATGCGATGCACCCGCCACATTCCAAAGGTGCATGATGGCCATCTTCACAGATATGGTAGAGGACATAATAGAGGTATTTATGGATGATTTCTCAGTGGTGGGAGACTTATTCGATGATTTCCTAAGGAATTTGAAAAGTGTACTGAAAAGATGTGTGGAGACTAATCCGGTGCTCAACTGGGAAAAGTGCCATTTCATGGTACATGAAGGTATAGTCTTGGGGCACCTAGTGTCGAGTAAGAGCATTGAGGTAGATTGTGCAAAGGTTTATGTGATAGAAAATCTTCCACCACCCACTTCAGTCAAAGCAATAAGAAGTTTCCTTGGCCACGCCGGGTTCTATAGACGGTTTATAAAAGATGTTTCCAAAATTGCTAACCCCTTGTGTAAATTGCTTGAAAAAGATCACCCTTTTGTGTTTTCTGATGACTGCAAGGTAGCTTTTGAGGAATTGAAGAAGAGGCTGGTGACAACACCTATCATAGTTGCACCTAACTGGGAGCAACCATTTGAGCTGATGTGTGACGCAAACGACTATGCTGTGGGAGCAGAGCTTGGGCAGCGCAAAGACAAAATCATGCATCCAATATATTACGCAAGTAGAACTTTGAGTGGTGCCCAACTAAATTACACAATGACCGAGAAGGAGATGCTAGCAGTGGTGTTTGCATTTGACAAATTCAGGTCGCACCTGATAGGCTCGAAGGTAATTGTTTATACTGACCATGCTGCTCTCAAGTACCTAATTGATAAGAAGGAGTCAAAGCTGTGCCTGATTTGATGGGTGCTACTGCTGCAAGAATTTGACTTGGAAATCCGTGACCGAAAGGGAATGGAAAACCAAGTGGCTGATTACTTTTCCAGGCTGGAAGGAGCTGAAAAGAAGGTTGAGGTGGAAGAGATTGTGGACATTTTCCGGATGAACAACTACTAGCCAGGAGTCTTGAGGTAGCGCCATGGTATGCAAACATTGCAAACTACCTGGCAAGCGGTATTGTTCCCTATGACCTTTCATTTGTTCAAAAGAAAAAGTTCTTTCGTGACTGTCGTATATATTATTGGGACGAGTTTTATCTGTTTAGGATTTGTGCTGATAACATGATCCGGAGATGTATCCTCGAGATAGACCAATCTTCTATTTTGCAGGCTTGTCACGCGTCACCATATGGAGGCCATTTCGGGAGAGTAAGGACAGTTGTGAAAGTGCTGGAGTCGGGATTCTACTAGCCGATATTGTTCAAAGATGCACACTTATGGGTGAAGGGTTGTGATGAATTCCATCGAACCGGGAATATTTCCTGCCGACATGAGATTCTTATGAACCCAATTTAGGAGGTAGAAGTGTTTGATGTATAGGAAATCGATTTTATGGGGCCTTTTGTCAGCTCATATGGCAACAAGTACATACTCGTAGTTATGGACTACGTGTCAAAATGGGTGGAGGCTGCAGGGCTCCCTACAAAGATGCAAAGGGGGTAATTGGATTTTTGAGAAAGAATATATTCACCCGATTTGGCACTCCAAGGGCAATAATCAATGACGGAGGCACTCATTTCTGTAATCGAGCCTTCGCAAAGTTGTTAGAAAAGTATGATGTACGCCATAAGGTTTCCACCCCATATCATCCACAAATGAGTGGGCAAGTGGAAGTTTCGAACGGTGAGTTAAAGAGCGTTTTGTAAAGACTGTGAATGCTACAAGAACAAATTGGGCAAGAAAGTTAGATGATGCACTCTGGGCCTATCGTACCGCTTTCAAAACTCCGATTGGCATATCGCCATATAAATTGGTGTTTGGGAATATGTGTCACTTACTAGAGGAGTTGGAGCATAGAGCTTTATGGGCATTGAGGCAGCTGAATCTAGATATAGAAGCTGCGGGTACAAGTAGAGTCATAGAGTTGCACGAGCTTGATGAATTTTGCTACCACGCTTTTGAGAGCACAAGACTATACAAGGAGAGAATGAATATGATGCATGATAAAAATATTCTTGAGTGAAGTTTTAAACCCGAAGATATGGTATTGCTATACAATTCAAGATTGAGATTATTTCTGGGCAAATTAAAGTCAAGATAGTCGGGACCATTTTGTGTGGTAGAAATTCACCCAACTGGTGTTGTAAAGATTGCTGTGGAAAATGACTCTCGCACGTTTAGAGTCAATGGGCACAAGTTAAAACATTATTTGGGCATGGATGATGCGAAAGTAGTGTCGGTGACTTATCTGCTCGAGCCACCAAAATTGAGTGAGCCTTAAGTACAATTACCTGTGTTGTGTCGCGACGTTAAATCAAGCGCTTCATGGGAGGCAACCCGTTGTAATGTTGTATTTGTCATTCCATGAAATTAACTAAGGCGCTCTTTGGGAGAAAACGCAATTCGTAGTTGATTTTTAGTGTAGTTAGAATTTTCTTTTCGTTTTTAGGTACTAACTTGTTTTTAGGTAATGTTAGCAAGTCGTACAGTGCACTGCGCGTCGCCTAGTCCACAACGATCTGGGCCAGGCGTTAGGCCTCGCGTTACCGGATGTAAAGCTCGCATGGGAGCTCACCTCGCGAGGGGTAAGGCGAGGTGTATCTGGCGTTGGACCTTGCCTCGCGAGGGGTAAGGCGAAGCAGCGACCTCGCGTCGCCATGTAAGTTAAAATCTCGGTTTATTTTAATCCTCGTTCCTTTATTTCTTTTAACTCCCTCCCTTAAAACCTAACCTAAAGCCCAAAACCTCATCACACACACACGTTCAAAACTTCACTGCCCAAAGATTCACTACTCACACACTCACGCAAGAAGAACACTGCAAAAACCACTCCCTTACAAACCCATTGAAAACAAGCAATCTTCTGCTCTTTGCTTCACCTGCAACATCAATTAGAGGGAAATCCCTCCTCCTAAACATCTAAGGTATGATTTCTTTCTCTATTCTTTGGCAATTTTGAGTGGGTGAATGCATGACATTGGGCACAAAATTTGGGGTTGAGTTATGTGTTCAAAAATACAGGGGATATAAATCTCAATCTGGTTCGAAAATTCTATGTCGGGTTTGATCCAAAGGCTACTGAACAGCTGGTGCCGATTTGTGGACGGTTGATAAACTTTTCAGACATAACCATATGTAACTTTTTAGGTGCTTCGGATGTTCCTATAGAGCCATTGGACTACTTCATTCGCCGTCCTACATATAGAGAGCTGAGACACACGTTATGTGGTGTCAATTCTATGGCAGCGTGGATCCGTGATAGGAAAACAAATCGGCACAGGAAGTTTCCCAAAAAGAAGATGAGGGCGGAGGCTCAAGTTTGGTTGAAACTGATTAATGCACGGCTCCTACCGTGAAATCATGACACGCTCATTAGCCGTGAGAGGACATGTGTGCTATATTTCCTCATGACGGGTCAGAGGGTGAATGTGGGTCATTTGATCCGTTACCAGATGTCTCTAGTAAGAACGAGTAAGAAGATTGATTGAATGCCTTTTGCATATATGTTGACTCAGTTCTTAAGACATGAAGAGGTTGAGAAGGAGCCAGTGTTCGACCACATCATTGATCAGCCCCTACTACAAACAGACATTACTAGCATTCGGGGTGAAGGAAGAGACTGACATGCCATCATTGACAAGTGCCGAGCGCAATGCTCATAATGATAGTTTTATGGCCCATCTATATGGGATGATGGATTTGCAGTTGCGGATAGGGGGACGGACGGCCACTATAACGGAGAGGGACATATTGGAGGAGCGGTTCCTTCTCTACGCTCATGATCAGCAACTGGTTGGGCTAGGTGATGGATACAAACTCCCAAATGATGAGGATGTCAACACACCTGAGCAGTCCGAGGCCGAGTCAGAGCAGTCAGATGATGAGGATAATGATGAGGAGGAGAAGGAAGCATAAGATGAAGAGTGGGCAGCCTCAGAGGATGAGGGCGATGATGCAGCTTGACCAGGGAGTTTTTCCTACACCCTACTCATTTGTTTTTCTTGTTTTGTTACTTGTATATACACTGGGGACATTGCATGAAATAAGTGTGGGGTGGGGACTTGTAAATATTAGTTTTGTTTTTGTTATTTGTTTTTAGTAAGTGTCGTTTTTGTTTTAGTTAATTGTTTTAGTTAGTAGTTTAGTTAATTGTTTAATTATTTGTTGTTAGTTAGAAAAAAGAAAAAGAAAAATTGGACTCTTCCCGACGATAGATCTCCTAGACAGTTTCTTGAGGGAAGTAAGTCTAAAGAAAAACAAACCAAAAATAATTTCTTGTAGGTAGTGTAGTAATTCTCCCTTGGTTTTTATTTGGGTCGCGGTTCTTTTCCAAAGGCTTTTAATTGAACCGGGTGTCGTTAGTTTTAATTTTTAGGAGTAGAAATCACTGGGCTATGAATTGAATTGCAGAGATATCTCTTAACTTTGTTATGCCTTGAGAATAGTTAGTACTCTGGTTGTGACTCTTAGGCTCAGTTTTTGACTATGGTATAAGAACCTTGAATCATAGATTCTTAAATTTGCTTGACTACTCTGATTGGAGTGTCGTGATAAAACCAATCCTGAGTGAGTTATGTGCCATGTCCCTATGAGGTTTGTATGTATTCAGTGCATTGCATTTGATGTCTAGAACTTGCCCCGCGTGTGTGCAAAGCGAAATGGTAGTCTTGTTCAGTCTAGAAAATGATATAGGCATTTCTTTGTTAAGCCAGATATATATAGTTTACCCACCTAAATGTTATGTATCGTAGTTAATCCCTTTGAGCCTATAATCTTATTTCTTTTGTAACCACATTACAAGCCGTACCCCTTTATTTTAATAGACCATATAATTGAACCTTGTCACCTCTCACGAGCACTTGAATTATGATGAATTATGAAAAAATTAAAGTGTGGGGTGGTGGTTTGGCTTTTGAGTGGAACAATTGAAATAAAGAGAAAGGTGCACTGTTTTGAAAAAAATAAAGATGTCAATAAAAGCCATTTGAAGAGAAACAAAAAAAAAATGATAATAGTGTATTGTATGAAAAATAATTCTTGATGATGGTGGCTAGTGATATACTTGTGCTTAAAGAAGTATGGGGTAATATAATTTGAAGTGAAGGTGGAATGTTGAGTTTGACATAAGTATGAGGTGTTGTATTAAAGTATATGTATTAAAGTACTTAAGGGAGGTGTAGTCACTCATATCCAAATGTATCCTAACCGACCCGCAACCTATATTACAATCAATAAAAGTCCTACTTGATCTTAGACTGAATGAACTCGATTAGTAGAATATTACACTACGGGCAAGCCTATGGTGCATCATGTGTGGAATATGAATGTTATTTCTGAGAGCGAGTGAATTTTTCTTATCTTGAGTTCCTACATTCTTAAAATTCATTGTGTGTGGAACTAAGCCCTTTGATTGGGTGAGGGTATGCGATTCATAAGGGAAAGGTAATGTCATTGACCTCCATCTTAGAGTAAGTAAGTAAATTATAAATAAAGCATGGTATTCGTGAGTCAAATCTTGAGGCGAGGACGTTACACCTTTGGGCTTAGACTATTTTAAATATTCTTTGTGTAATGAGTTAAGGGAATTGTTTAGAAAGGTTGTGTCTATAAGTGTAGTTTGATTGCTCGAGGACGACCAATGTTTAAGTGTGCGGTACTGATGTGTGGATATAATTCCATAGTTTAGCATATTATTCGCCTTGCATTTTTTATGCTTTAATGATAAATTACACTTTATTTGCGTGTAATGGAGTCTATTTTATGTGTAGATGAATTGAAAATAAAAGTAGATCAAAACGAATAATTAAAGTCTAAAGCGTTCTCGAAAACAGTTGATAAGAAGAAAGAAAGATGTGAGCCGCAGACTAATGAAAAGCTGGCGAAGCTAGGCTTAGAGCAGGCTGGGCGAGCCCTTTAGCTCGCGTGGGAGCTGGCGACACCAGGCCTGAGGCGATCTCAACCAGGCGTTATACCTCGCGACGCCAGGCCTGGGGCGAGCTCAAACATGTGTTATACCTCGCGATGCCAGCCCTGGGGCGAGCTTAAGCTGGCGTTATGCCTCGCGAGGCCAGGTTTGAGGCATGCACATTCCGAGCTTTGAAGACTTATTTCGTCTCTTGGTTTGACTAGGACTTGGCCTACGCATTTAGGCCTTTTCCTACACATATAAATAGACCTAAAAATGCCACTTTGGAAGAGTTTTTGCAACCGGAGGCAAGGATAGCTCGTGAAACAACCGTTGGGAGTTAGAATCATTGATTTCTACATCCTTTCATCTTTACTTTGCAATTTAATTATGCAAAACATCTGGAATATTGTAACTATGAGTATGAGTAGCTAATCTCCTAATCTAGGGTTTTGATGGAACCTATTGGAGGATGATTTTTATGTTACGTTAATATATAGTTATCGTAGTATTTTTTCTATTTATTCAACTATATTATTATTGTTGTTGATTGAAGGGCCATCAATCAACTGTGCTTATTTAGTGTGTATTACTTGGGAGAGAGTGTATATTTAGGTAATTTTTGAACAACATCACTCCTAACGTATATGAGGGATCAATACAAATGGTTTAAAGGTGGGATTAGGGATAACGAA
This sequence comes from Nicotiana tomentosiformis, assembly GCF_000390325.3. Lineage (NCBI taxonomy): Eukaryota > Viridiplantae > Streptophyta > Magnoliopsida > Solanales > Solanaceae > Nicotiana > Nicotiana tomentosiformis. The sequence continues at coordinate 90,891,149 of NC_090822.1, read as the reverse complement.
ACCTTGGTGCGATCCGAGTGAGCCATACTTAATGCCAGCTAGCGTAATTCGGGAGAAAATATCTAGTAAATTGTGGTAACTACTCGGGAGAGAGTTACGACAGTCAGAGTGCTCATGATCGATGGAGAAAACTTAGGCAAATTTATAGAAAACGTAGCGAAAAAGATTCCGACAATAGGGAAAATCACAACCGTAGATCATTCCACAACTTATCTACAACCTGTTAGCAGTTAGTTATTAATTATTGCATTTTCATTACGTAATATTTAGGTAGTAAACATCCAATTTTTTACTTAAATTTCTCTGAAGATTGATTGCATGAGTTTGTGTGAGTCTAGTAGTTGTGTTTGATAGGTTAATTTCATGTGGGATTCGACTCCGGACTTATTAAGCGAAATATATTTGCAACGACCGCTTAATTCATTTTATAAGGCATAATTGGGCATGATTAGTTATATACTATAAAGGGGAGAAAGCTTTGTTGTAAAGCTTGACACGGAAAACTACAACAATCATCTATATATTGCAAATCCATGTTATTACCATAATACTTGAATTCGATAATACTTGAATTCGAAATGTTAAATATCTTCTGAATCTATAAATACAATCAATTTGTTTAAATTAGTTAGATAGTATATGTACTTGTCGTATAATATTTGCAATGAAAAGTGGTTGGTGCATTCCATAACTATAGTATTGTTGGTAAAAGATATTTTCACATCATTGTGGACGATAAATAATTAGAATTAGCACCCTTCACGCTGGCATTTAAAAGCTAATAACTTTTTTTGTTTTATTTGAATCATTCTCTCAACTATTTAATATGTTCATTGAAGAGTACTAACTCTTTATCCCCTGTATATAAATTTAAACATAATTTAATGTTAATAAAAGTAATAACAGAAATAAGAAATGCAAAAGAATATTGCCTTCAACAAATGTCAAATGACAATGCAAACCTTCACCTCTTGCGTGTTTTTGTAATTCTATTATTGATCCTCTTCTGATTCTAACTAATAGCTTCATTACCCATTGAACATCATTTTTCCTTATATTATTTATAGACATGTATTCGTTTGCCAAATTTGATTCAATTGCCATTCTCAAGAACCTATATTAGCTAAGAATAAGATGCAAAACACTATCTAATCTTAGGATGAAAAGTTTTTTTTATTGTCGTTCACTTAATTAAAATAGTGAATCTAATATTTGTTTTTAATAAAAAAAAGTGAGCAACTTGTGCTAGCAATAGCTACTAAACAATGAATTAGTAACAAAAAGTTGTAAGGTCTAATTAATCATTAGTAATTTTATGGGTGGTCATTCAACTTTGTGTTTATTATCCAAAAGTCACTTTTCTTTCTTTTGTTACTTAAAAGTCATTCAATTTTGTGTTTATTATCCAAAAATTATTTTTCTTTCTTTTGTTACACAAAAATTATTTTACTATGCTCTAGTTATCACAATAGTCATTTTAACAAGATTTTACAAACCTTTCACCTGAAAAGTCTATTAGGCCCTTGACATTATAAATTCTCGCATTTATGCAACATCTTCTATATTATATGCTATATAATATACTTTTACCCCAGTATTTTACTTATAATTAAAATAATTTAATATTATTTTATTTATTAATTTTATAATATATTCGTACATTTAATTTTTTTTGTAACATTAATTTTTAATATATATAAGTAGCATTATTAAATTTTTCGGTAATATTACCGTGAACAAACCTCAAGTCCATGTTCTTAACTATGCTTAATAAATTATTTTGAATGAAAATTATAAAATCAAAGCTCACTGATTTATCGCCAAGTCATACCCATTAATCCAATAAATAAAATACTTACATTTAGCACAATGAAGTATCAGATTAATACTTTCAAATAAATAATATTAACAGATAAAGCTTTAAAAAACTTAATTAAACATAAATATACTTTGAAACTTTTTCTAAAATTCTTATTAACTGTAAAAAACTATCATTTGTTAAACAAATCTATTTTTATAATTTCAAATAAATATTAAATATAAATATTTTTATTATTTTTATATTTAAAATATGTTCATGTTTAAATATGATTAAACAAATTGAGTGCCATGGAATATATATTATAAAAATAATATAAAGTTATTTTAATTACAAGTACTACCGAGGTAAAAAATTATTATATAGTATATAGTATATAGAAGGTGTTAGATGAATGAGAGGATTTATAATGTCAAGGGCATAATAGACTTTTCGAGTAAAAGTATTATAAAATATGGTCAATGTAACTTTAGTGATAAATAGAGCAAAGTAAAATGAGTTTCGTGTAACAAATGAAAGAAAATTGACTTTTGAGTAATGAACACAAAGTTGAATGATTTTTACGTAACAAAAACAAGAAAAATAACTTTTAAGTAATGAATACAAAGTTGAACGACCGCCCATAAAAATTACTCCAACTAACCATTTCATATGAAAAAGAGCTATCAAAATGATATTTGCAAGTAGAGTGATTCAACGGGACCAAAAAAGGACAAAACATTACGAATGTAAAACACCAGTACATCAAGAAAGAAAATTGGAACTATGTTTCTACACTAGAAAAGCAGCAAAGTTTTTCAAAAATAAAGAAAATGAGATACATTTATCTATGATTAAAAATGGAAATGTAACGATTCGGACGGTCCTTTTGAATATTATAACCACGTTCCCCCATTTATTGGTCAATTTATGCCTTACAATTAATTTATGACTTATCGGGTTAGTTGGTTCGGGCCCGAAAGGATTTCGAAGTGAAATGAGACACTTAGTTTCATAATTGAAAACTTAAGCTGGAAAAGTTGACCGAATATTGACTTATGAGTAAACGACCTAGTAATTTAATTTTGATGATTCCAATAGCTCTGTATGGTGATTTTGGACTTAGGAGCGTGTCCGGAAAATTATTTTGAGGTCCATAGTGGAATTAGGCTTGAAATACCGAAAGTTGAATCTTTGGGAAGTTTGACTGGGGAGGGTGACTTTTTGATAGCGGGGTCGAAATCCGATTCTGAAAATTGGAATAGCTTCGTTATGTCAATTATGACTTGTGTGCAAAATTTGAGGTTAATATGACTTGATTCGATAGGTTTCGGCATCGAATGTAGAAGTTGGAATTTTTTTAGTTTCATTAAACTCGAATTGGGGCATGATTCGTGATTTTAGCGTTGTTTGATGTGATTTGAGGTTTCGACTAAGTTCGTATGATATTTTAGGACTTATCGGTATATTTGGTTGAGGTCCCGAAGGGCTCGGGTGAGTTTCAGAGTGGATTCACCCCATTTCTAAGCCATTTTAAATTGCTGATTTTTGCCCATAGAGGTGTGAATCGCGATCGCGAACATCAGATCGGGTTCGCGAAGCGTAAACAACAGTTTGGGGCCTTGTGAATTGCGACCGCGGAAGCTATTTCTCGATCGCGTAGAACAAACCTCTGCTGCGCTAACCCGATTTTGAACGCTTTTATCTCGCAATCTATAAAGAATTTGGATATGATCCAAAAACGAAAGTTTTAACCCTTTGTGTCTAGTTTTCAGAAAGGTAAACCATTTAACATTTGAAATTGTACAAAAGGTTATTGTTATTGTGGATACACTATAAAGCTGCCTGGGAAGAGTTTGAAAATCTCTGTTACACAAGGCTGACTTTGAAAGCTTATATCTCGCAATATATAAACTATTGGGAGATGAGTAACAAATAAAAGTTATAGCCATTGGTGTCTAATTTTCAGAAAGGTAAACCATTTATAATTTGGATTTTCGTACAAAAGATTAGGATCATTATACTAGAAGTTGTCTGAAAGAGCTGGGCATTTATTCTTCGCGATCGCGAAAGGCAAAATTTGGGCTGAGAAAATATCACGACCCAAAATCCAACTAGTCGTGATGGTACCTAACCTAACCCGCTAGGTAAGCCAACTTTCAACTATCCAATTCCAATAACAATTATTTAAAGTAATTTAAGTGAATAAACATCTTAATCTTATACATCCCCCAAGAACTGGTAGTACAAATCATGAGTTTCTAAGAATAGAGTATACAAAGAGGAAATGAAATAAATACATAGTCTGTTTGAATAATACATAAACAGAGTTTTTAGAAATCTAAGGCTACCCTAAACAAAAGGCACCTACAACAGGAACGTAGGTACATCTTCAAGTCCCGCAACCATCGAGCACAGCAACAACAACAGCCAACATCTGCACACAATGTGCAGAAGTGTAGTATCAGTACAACCGACCCCATGTATTTAGTAAGTAACAAACCTAGCCGTAGGTTGAAAGTAGTGACGAGCTTCCACCAAGTCGAGTCCAAAACCAATATTCCACAACAATCCATAACAACATAAAGCAAATAATACCAGAAATAACTCAGGGATAAAATACTAAGCCAAATAATGATTTCAAAAATTATTTTTCGTCCTTTCAAATATCTCAGTGAAAACCCAAATCGTTTGCCGAAGTTTCCAATAATATAAATAGTTTGAAAGCAATAAATTTCTCCCAAAATCTTGTCAATAATAAATAAGATGTTTCATTTTCCTTCCGGATAACCCGTGTAAAAACAAATGCATCACTATGCCCATTTGTCAAAAATATGTGAGAAATCATGAATGATGTGATGTTGTACAGCATGAGAAAAAATACATCACTATGCCTGTATGTCATGTGTGCATGCCAATGCGATGCAATTCAGTGATAAAATCATAAATAGCCCCTCGGGCAGAACATCACTCATATACAGCCCCTCGGGCAACCTCACTGTCACTCGTGCCACTCAGACATACCTCGCAGTCACTCTTGCCACTCGGGCATACCTCACAATGACTCTTGCCACTCGGGCATACCTCATAATCACTCATGCCTCCCAGTCACTCAGCACTCGGCACTCGCACTCAGTAGGTACCTGCGCTCACTGGGGATGTGTACAGACTCCGGAGGGGCTCCTTCTGCCCAAGCGCTATAATCTGCACGGACAACTCACGTGCGATAATAATAAAGTATGTTACAGGCGGGCAGCCCCGATCCATACTCATCCTCACAAATCAAGCCACTCGGGCATTTCAGTAAAATAGGGCATTCGGCCCAAAACATTTATATGCATCAAAATAGAGTCATAAAACTGAGTAATGATATGCAATGAAATGAATATGACTGAGTATGAATTTTCAATTTAACACAATAATTCACAGCAATATGACCTCTGTGGGTCCCAATAATACTGGCACATAGCCTCAACATGATTTTTAATATACTTTTCAGCTCAATTTCTTTGACACATAAAATCGCATGGAAAATGCCAAGATTCTTTAACTACAAAATTCCACATAAATAATTATGTCACAATTTCTATAGTGCACGCCCACACGCCCGTCACCTAGCATGTACGTCACCTCCCAACAATTCACAAAATACACATATTCAGGGTTCATACCCTCAACTCCAAGATTAGAAGAGTTACTTACCTCGAACAAGCTGAATTCAATATCGAGCAAGCTAAACAATGCTCCAGAAATCAAATTATGTGCGTATCAACTTCCAAACGGCTCGAATGTAGTCACAATTAATTTGATTCAGCCCACAATTATAGGAAATAATTCCATATCAAATTACTAATATTTTTACAAAATCCGAAATTATGCCCCAAATATTACCCGTAGGGCCCACGTCTTGAAATCCGATGAAACTCACAAAATACGACAACCCATCCAATTACAAATTCAACCATAGTAATTTCACTCAAATCCGACTCCAAATCGGTATTCAAACTTGAAAAGTTTATTTTGTGATATTATATAAATTTCTTTCTATTTCTCTTGAAGATTCAATAATCTTACACCAAAAATGAAGATGAATTCATGGAATATAATCACAAGGGAGTTAAGAACACTTACCCTAAGTTGTGTGAAAAATTGCCTCTCCAAAATCGCCCAAACCGAGCTCCAAAATGTCCAAAATGAGAAAAATTCTCGGAACCCTCATTTTTAAACACTGCCCAGGCATTTCCGCACCTGCGGTGCCTGGGCTCGCACCTGCGCATCCGCATTTGCGGACATGAATGCGCGCCTGCAGAAAATAGCCGACCCTCTCGAAACTCGCATCTGCGGCAAAATTCTCGCATCTGCGGGCTTCGCAGATGCGCATTTCCCTTCGCACCTGCGACCTCGCAGATGCGGCAAATTCCTCGCACCTGCGAGCACTGCCCAGTCCAACTCTTGGCCGCTTCTGCGGCTTATTTCATGCACATGCGGCTTCACACCTGCGATCAAAATCTTCGCAGGTGCGATCACACCAGTAGGCAGCAGTTCCAGCATTTCCTTAAGTCCAAATTTGATCCGTTAACCGTCCGAAACTCACCCGAAGCTCCCGGGACCTCAACCAATTGTATCAACAAGGCCCATAACATAACACGGACCTACTCGAGGCCTCAAATAACACCTAACGATATCGAAACGACGAATTACTCCTCAATCCGAAATTATTGAACCTTGAAACTCCAATTCTATAACTTACGTCGAAACACATCAAATCACGTCCGATTGACCTCAAATTTTGCACACAAGTCACATTTCACATTACGGACCTATTCAAATTTCCAGAATCGGATTCCGACCTCGATATCAAAAGGTCAACTCCCCGATCAAAATTCCCAAAAATTCAACTTTCGGCAATTCACGCCAAATTCCACTACGGACCTCAAAACAAATTCCTGACACTCTCCTAAGTCCAAAATCACCAAACGGAGCTATTGGAATCATCAGAATTAAATTCCGAGGTCGTTTACACATAAGTCAACATCCGATCACTATTTTAACTTAAGCTTTAACCCTTGGAACTAAGTGTTCCAATTTATTCCAAAACCTCACTGGACCCAAACTAATTACCCCGGCAATTCACACAACAGCTGTAAAGTACAATTTGAGCAGTAAAGAGGGAAGCAAGGTTGTAATACTCAAAACGACCGGTGGGGTCGTTACATAAAGTTGTGCTTCGCGATCCCGAAATATTTTCCGCGATCACAAAGAGTAAATACCTTAGCAGTAGCTATATTTCGAGGTTTCAACCATTTTAAACATATTTGGAGCTATGGGGCTCGGATTGAAGCGATTTTTGAGGTAATTTTTACCATATGGATTGGGGTATGTATTCTATATCCGAAAGTAATTGTACTTCATGATTCTATGAATATATTTATCATTTATTTTGGATTTAAATGGAAGAAATCAAGATATTTGCAACATCTTCCAAAAACAAAAATTTAAGATTTGGAGGTCGAGTTTTTATCAGAATTTGATAAAATTGGTATGTTGAACTCGTATCGGAATGAGGGTTCGGATTTTATAATTTTTGTCAGGTTCTGAGATGTGGCCCCCACGGGCAATGTTTGAGCTAAATTTTGGATTTTGTTGGATAATTAGTATTTTCTTATGGAATTAATTCCAATAAATTATATTGACTGAATCGGATTAATTGTGGTTAGATTCGAGGCGTTTAGAGGCCAATTTACAAGGCAAAGGCATAGCGGAGTAAAGAATTACAGGGTTTGAGGTAAGTAACACTTCTAAACTTGGTTCTGAGGGTATGAAACCCCGAAATTTGGTATGATAAATTGTTTGGAGGTGACATACACTATAGGTGACGAGCATGTAGACGTGCACCACAGAAATTGTGTCTTGAATAAATCCTGTGCAATTGTAAAATTAATGAATCATGTTATTATCTCAACATGTTCCACGTGTTAGAAAAATTGAGTCGAGGCTCTTATTAAATATTGTGTTTAGGCTATGTGCCAATATTTTGGGACCCATGGGCTCGTGGTGCTGTTGAATTAATTATTTTAAAAATATACATTTCACACTCAGTCATATTCGTCCATTGTGAGGATATTTATCGGATCGAGTTGCGCGCCGCAGCATGACATATTGGCTTTATATATGCTATCAATAGATGGATCAAGGCTGCCCGCCTGTAGCAGGACTTATAAGCTTTACTATTTTATGGATCGGGGTTGTCCGCTTGCAGCAGGCCTTATAGGCTTTGTTATTATACGGATCGGGACTGTCCGCCTGCATTAGGCCATATAGGCTTTATATCACGCTTGTCTGAAGGAGACCCTCCGGAGTCTGAACACACCCCAGTGAGCGTAGATGATTATATATATATTCGAGATGGATTTTCCAGGGCATGGACTTTCCTTACTGATTTATATTGTACTGAATTTACCTGGATATGGATCTTGTCTGTATCATTTACATTTGGGGATAAATTACCCAGGGCTGGATTGGATTTATACGGTACTGAGTGACTGACTATCAGTCGATGTGTATTTATATATGGGTTGGAACACCCCTGTGCTGGATTGGCCATAAAAAGTATCCAGTAACCGAATAATGTATGACCAATATTTACATGAGGTCTTATTACTGAGATGTCATACGTCATATCATGCAATATTAATATATTTCACCTGTACTGAGTTCAACTGTTAAACTTGAAAGCATGCCAACATTTTTAGTACCATTACTTGTATTGGATTGTACTTGCGGAGTTCGTCATTGCTTTCAGCCCAGAGGTTAGTATTGTTACTTATTGAGTTAGTTGTACTCATACTACACTATGTACCTCGTGCGCAGATCCAGATGCTCCTGGATACGGCGGCTGGTAAATTTCGAAATTAATTTTGTTGGGGACTATTAAGGTAGTTGCTTGACGTACGCAAACTTGATTCCCTTCCTGTTTAAGTATTGTATTGTCCCATATTTTCAGAAAGTGATTTTGTTAGTCAGACTTTGTATTCATATTAGATGCTCATGTACCTAGTGACATCGGGTTTTGAGAGTGTTATATTTTAAATTGTGAGTTTCTTCCACTGAATTTAATTATTTTGTTCTCAAACTTAATAGATATGGTGATTTATTGAGATTGTTGGCTTGCATAGTATTGAGATAGGCTCCATCATGACAAGTGAGATTTTGGGTCTTGACAAGTTGGAATCAAAGCCTAGGTTACATAGGTCTCACGAGTCATGAGCAATAGAGTCTTACGGATCAGTACAGAGTCTGTACTTATAACTCTTTGAATTCCTTCCACGTATTCGTGTGCGCATGTGAGCGCTCTATATCAGTTGTGCATCACCGACTTGTGATTCTAGGGATGAGGTTCGAGATGTGTATTCTGTGTTTTGGTGATGGGCCAGTCTGGAGGTCTTGAGGCCAAGTTTAGACCGCAGTTTAGGCTCGATAACTTCAGTTGTAACTTGTACATTTAGACTCAAACGTCTGGTAATGTTCCTACCAGTGGAATTTGTGGCTCGATGAGCTGTGGAATGGCCTCTGTGATGAGTATGATGTAACCGTGGGATGTGTTAAGACAATTTAAATGCGACGAGAAGTGTTTCCTTGAAATGTAAAGGAGGGACCATTGGGTGCTTGATTTTCATTTTGATGTGACGTACAGTCTCGAGTATGAACGTTTTGAAAGATCTTTCACGTTGTTAAATTTTGGGACAAATTAAATTCTCATGTCTGGTTAATGAGTTGGACTCAGATAGACTAAGTGATTGCATAGTAATTGTCACTGTGAAAGGGTATAACAAGATACCAATTTGAGGCTAAGCAGGTGGGTTATCCCCTGCGGAGTAATCTACGTAGGTGTGTTTCTTATAATGTGAGTGGAGATTTTCTTTTTTGCTAGAGGGGCATGTGTTTTGAGATTTGAATTTGAATCTGGTTGAGAAAGTTGACTTGACTGTTAAAAGAATGAAGGCGAGCTTAGTAGATGATTTGAGGTATTTTATGGTTTGTGTTACCTGAGCTTGTGAAAACTTTTCGTGGAATTGACTGCGGGATTATAACAATAGTAGAGAATGGGTATGGTGAGTTATCAGATGATTTGTTATATGACTTTGAGCCAAGTGAAGGAGTCTGTTATCTATGATTTGATTGCACAATTATGTGCGGTATTGGTTTTAGTCCGAGACATACTTGTTGATTAGTTATGACTTGCAGTGGTTGATATCGGGGATGACTCGAGTAAGAAAATTTCTTGAATGCGGGTTATATTACACTTTATGAAAATATGAAAAATCATGAAATGATTAAATTGTTATTTTGAAGGATGTAGTGCGCACGAAGTATGAATTTGATTGGTGGTGTTAAGGTAGGGTTACTTCTTTTGGGGTTGTTGTGCTAATGGAGCTTGTGTCTTTCAGCCCATTTGGGCGGTGCAATTTAGATTTGAGCATAGTGGGTGACTTTCGAAAGGGTTCTAATGGATTCAAAATGTATATGTGTCAACTGAAATTCGAAATTTGAATATTGCCAGAATCGGTTATTTACACTGGATGGTGCCGGGACTTGCGCTAATTCTGTATAACTATGGATTCTACATTTTAGTGCAAGAAAGGTAAAAAGGAACAATTTTAAGTTTGTATAAGGTCTTTTCAGAGTGGGTGTTTCGGTTGTGGTATTTATAGGGGTAATTATGATGTGGTAAGACTCTATAGATATTTTGGTGGCAATATTCTTGGGTTTGGGTGACCTATGTGGTTTGGTCGAGTTAGAGGAATTTAGTTCTAATAGGTTGGTAATGTGCAGATGGATTTCAAAGTGTTCTTGATGGTTTCTACCATGGTTTGAACCGGATATTTTCTACTGGTATGGGAAACGTGTTGAGTATTGTGATTTCCTCCTCGAAAGAAGCAAGACGAAGGTTTCTAACTAACCGGGTATGTAATTTGCTGGTGACTCGGAGTTGATAATGGGATTCTTGTGCTTGTCACATGATGGCATAATAGATGTGGTGTGTTGTGCAGGATTAGGATTTACATGTACAAGGTGACAGTTCAGTCTTGAAGAGAAGGTAATGAATGTTGGACAACATGGTTAGTTTCAGATATTTCGATAAATGTTATAACTGCTCGGTAATTCCTGAGAAGGGTGCGCATTTTAGAAGGCGCATTGTGTTTTGACTTACGAATGTTCATCAGTATTGCAGTACTCACCTGGTTAATAGACTGTTTATATTCAAATAACTGCTATGTGGCACGGAAGAATTATGAATGTATTCCTCATGGGATTATCGTGAATGGAAGACGTGTTAGTCATTTTAGTGCTGGAGTTGGGATCAGTTACGGTGATTCATGTGTTCGATGAATTTGGAGATTGAGAGTTCTCAAAACTATATTGTTTCGGGGTTGTGACCTATTTGAGGTGACTATTTTATTTAGAACTAGGTGGAGGCACTAGTTGCGTTAATTATTTGTGATACCTACGCGTTATAAGTGTGCATATATGTGAGATTTGATCCATTGTGTGGTCATTAGAGCAAGTACTCATACTCGAAAGAATACTTAGGCTATGATATGCCTAGAATTGACTGTTAAGCGTAAAGTTATAATGTTTCTCGTGTCCGTACCTTTGCTGAGAACTATCTAGGCTACATTTGAGGTTACAAAGAGGTTAATTCCCCTCAATAAATGGGGTAGTTACTATTTTTGTGTTAACTTACCAATTTAAAGTGTGACAGCAGTCCAGGAGCATGTGAATCTTATTTCATTTATCATATACATGTGTACTTATTTGATTGCTTCTCTATGATATGCTTGGACTGGAGGCCTGTGACCATGCCAGGCGGATTATGTTATTAGTACGTGAGTTTTCTGTGCGGATCCATATACTAATATTATTGGCACGTGAGTTGTCTGTGCGGGTCCAGATATTGATACTATAACACGTGAGTTATCCGTGCGAGTGATGTTAATGTGAGCTCTAGAAGAGCTGGTTACTGTTATTAAATTTGTGTGTCTTGGTTCTACTATATATAATGAGTTTATAGCATTACAGTTGTGGTGGTGCTTGTTAAACTTATAATACAGTTCTCTACTTTAAGACATCTTCCATTTTGGGTACAAGGTTGCGCAATTGTGGATTGAGTTGTATTGGTGTGGCATGTCAATAGGATAGTTGGGTTTAATAATATAAGGTCATTGGACCTAGAATGGATACTATCAGCTTTGATTCCAGTATATTGGGAGGATAATATTGAAAGTCGGTTTAGGAGAGGATTGTGGTTCTGGTTGGGGCGAGAGAGCTCCATGGCTAGTGAATCTGATGAATGGTTATGAGTTTTTGATTATTTTTTTCATCATTGGCAGTGTACGAAGGTTTTTGAATGAGGTTCTGTTGAATGCGGAGTTTTATACTAGTACTAAGTTGGTTTTGAGTAGTTACTGTGATCAGAAATGGTGCTACGAGTATGCGAGTTCTATAGCATGTTATGTGATTATATTTGGTATTATGGTTATGGTTGGATACAACTTGTTAAGACTCATACAGAGTGTAGATGTGAGATTCGATTCTTCGAAAGAAATTTTTGGATGTTGGAAATTGGATTCCAAGGTTTATGGGCTAATGCTAAATTAGTAATTTTCAGTTATGTTGTGTGTTGAGGCCTATATAAAATAGGGTGACGTGAGATCACCCTCGGGTATTTGCGTGGTAAGATGGAATAGTGATTTGGTGGCTTAGAAACAACTTTTGGCACGTTCGAGGACGAACGTATGTTTAAGTAGGGGAGAATGTAACGACCCGACCGATTGTTTTGAGTATTATAACCCCGTTACCCCATTCACGGCTCAATTTATTCCTTACAATTGATTTATGACTCATCGGGTTAGTTGGTTCGGTCCCAGAAGGATTTCTGAGTGAAATGAGACACTTAGTCTCATAATTAAAAACATAAGTTGAAAAGGTTGACCGGATATTGACTTATGAGTAAACGACCTAGGAATTTAATTCCGATGATTCCAATAGCTCCGTATGGTGATTTTGGACTTAGGAGTGTGTCCGGAAAATGTTTTTGAGGTCCGTAGTGGAATTAGGCTTGAAATGCCGAAAGTTGTTTTTTGGGAAGTTTGACCGGGGAGTTTACTTTTTGATATCGGGGTCGGAATCCGATTCTGAAAATTAGAATAGCTTCGTTGTGTCAATTATGACTTGTGTGCGAAATTTGAGGTGAATCGGACTTCATTCGATTGGTTTCGGCATCGAATGTAGAAGCTGGAATTTTTTAGTTTCACTAAGCTCGAATTGGGGCATGATTCGTGGTTTTAGCGTTGTTTGATGTGATTTGAGGTTTCGACTAAGTTCGTATGATTTTTTAGGACTTGTCAGTATATTTGGTTGAGGTCCCGAGGGGCTCGGGTGAGTTTCGGGCCATTTCTAGGCCATTTTAAATTATTGGGTCTTGTCCATAAAGGTGTGAATCATGATCGCAAACATCAGGTCGCATTCGCAAAGAGTAAATAGCAGTTTAGGGCCTTGTGAATCGCGATCGTGGAAGCTATTTCGCAATTGCATAGAATAAACCTCTACTGCACTGACCCGATTTTGAAAGCTTATATCTCGCAATCTATAAGGAATTTGGAGATGATCCAAAAATTAAAGTTGTATACCTTTGTATCTAGTTTTCAGAAAGGTAAATCATTTGTCATTTGGAGTTGTGTGCATAAAGTTATGGTGGCTATACTATAGGCTGTCTGGGAAGAGTTTGGAAATCTCTGTTACACAAGACTGACTTTGGAAGCTTATATCTCCCAATCTATAATTAATTAGGAGATGAGCAACAAATGGAAGTTATAGTCCTTGGTGTCTAGTTTCAGAAAGTTAAACTATTTATAATTTGGAGTTTTGTACAAAACGTTATAACCATTAAACTAGAGGTTGTCTGAAAGAGATAGGCACTTGTTCTTCGCGATCGCGAAGCATTTTCCGTTATCGCGAAGAGTGAATACCTAGGCAGTAGCTATATTTCGAGGTTTCAGCCATTTTTAACATATTTGGAGCTATGGAACTCGGATTGAAGTGATTTTTGAGACGATTTTTACCATATGGATTGGGGTAAGTGTTCTATATCCGAAAGTGATTATACTTTATGATTCTATGGTTATATTCATCATTTATTTCGGATTTAAATGGATGAAATCAAGAGTTTTGCAAAATCTTCCAAAAATAAAAATTTAAGATTTGGAGGTCGAGTTGTTATCGGAATTTGATAAAGTTGGTATGGTTGAACTCGTATCGGAATGGGGGTTCGAATTTTATAACTTTTGTTGTGTTCCAAGACGTGGGCCCCACGGGAGATTTTTGAGCTAAATTTCGAATTTTGTTGGAAAATTAGTGTTTTCTTATGGAATTAATTTCAATAAATTGTATTGATTGAATCGAATTATTTGTGGCTAGATTCGAGGCATTTGGAGGCCAATTCACAAGGCAAAGGCATAGCAGAATAAAGAATTACACGGTTTGAGGTAAGTAACACTTCTAAACTTAGTTTTGAGGGTATGAATCTCCGAAATTTGGTATGATATAAATTATTTGGAGGTGACACACAATAGATGACGAGTATGTAGACATGCACCACATAAATTGTGCCTTGAATAAATTATGTGCAGTTGTAAAATTAATTAATCATGTTATTATTTGAACATGTTCCATGTGTTAGTGAAATTGAGTCGAGGCTCTTATTAAATATCGCGTTTAGGCTATGTGCCAATATTTTGGGACCCATGGGATCGTGTTGCTGTTGAATTAATTGTTTCAAAAATATACATTTCACACTCAGTCATATTCGTCCATTGTGAGGATATTTATGGGATCGAGCTGTGCGTCGTAACATGCCATATTGGCTTTATATATGTTATCAATAAATGGATCGGTACTGCCCGCCAGCAGCAGGCCAGAATGGCTTTATACATTATTATGATATGGATCGGGGCTGCCCGTCTGCAACAGGCCTTATAGGCTTTACTATTTTATGAATCGGGCTTGCCCACCTGCAGAAAGCCTTATAGGCTTTGTTATTATATAGATCAGAAATGCCCGCATGTAGTAGGCCATATAGGTTTTATATCACGCTTGGGCTGAAGGAGCCTCTCCAGAGTCTGTACACACCCCCAGTGAACGTAGATGGTTATATATATTCGGGATGGATTTCCCAGGGCATGGACTTGCCTTACTGATTTATATTGTACTGAATTTACCTGGACATAGATCTTGTCCGTATCATTTATATTGTGGGATAAATTACCCCAGGGCTGGATTGGCCTTATACGGTACTGAGTGACTGACTGTCAGTCGATGTGTATTTATATACGAGTTGGAACACCCCTGGGCTGGATTGGCCATAAAAAGTATCGAGTGACCGAATAATTTGTGACCAGTATTTACATGAGGTCTTACTACTGAGATGTCATATACCTCATATCATGCAGTATTGATCTATTTTACTTGTACTGAGGTTAATTGTTAAACTTGAAAGCATGCTACATTATTTGTACCATTACTTATACTGGATTGTACCTGCGGACATCGTCATTACTTTCAGTCCAGAGGTCAGTCTTGTTACTTATTGAGTTAGTTGTACTCATACTACACTTTGCATCTTGTGTACAGATCCAGGTGCTCCCGGATACGGTGGCTGCTAGATTTCGAAGTTAATTCTGTTGGGGACTATCAAGGTAGGTGCTTGACGTCCACAGACTTGATTCCCTTCCTGTTTAATTATTGTATTGTTCTATATTTTCATACAATGGTTTTGTCAGTCAGACTTTGTATTCATATTAGATGCTCATGTACCCAGTGACACCGAATTTTGGGAGTGTTATATTTGAAATTGTGAGTTTCTTCCGCTGAATGTAATTATTTTGTTCACAAACTTAATAGATATGGTAGTTTATTGAAATTGTTGGCTTGCCTAGTATTGAGATAGGCGTTATCAGGACAGGTAAAATTTTGGATCGCGACTGAAAAAAAATGCAAATGCCTACAAAGAAGACTTTACAACCTTGTACTTAATTTTCTTGTGAATGAATTATTTATTTGTGTTCCATTGTACTTAATTTTCTGGCGTAATTGTATGCCAGGTCGCCAGTCAATATCCTCTTAAAATTGTTGGGTAGTTATATCTACGCAAGGACTCTATTTAGGAGCTTAAAAAGCGGGTATGAATTTCTTCATACTACTCGTTGCTGTCCCCAATAAGAAATAGGATTAGAATCATGTTCTCGTACAATTCGTTATACTAACATGTGCTATTTCAAGTTATGTCCTTTCATATTGATTTTTGTCGAAAAATATTTTAAAACTATTTTGGCCTATCAACGTTGTATTCATACTTTTATAATATATATATATATATATATATATATATATATATATATATTAAACATTGAAAATTTAAAAGTTTCTATCTCTCTTACTCTTTTAAATGAGTTACTCCCTTGATTTGTTTAAAAGTTATTTCGTCAAGGTTCAATTTATGTAACATTGTTTTGATTGGGCTCATAAATTTAAGAAAAAAAACACATGTGAAACATGTAGTCTAAACAAGTTATTGGTGTTTGTCTCCTTATAAATTATTTCATTCAGAATAAAATAAGAATTTTAATTTAAATTGTTAGTAAATGTAAAGAGATGTCATTCTTTGCTTGTACTTTTTTCTTCTCTGTTTTTTTCTGAAGAGCATTTGTTGTCTCCTTTTCCCTTAGTATAGAAGTAACATAGTGTACAGACACCACAACATACTGCCTTCTGTAGTATTCCAAAAAATTTTGAAGTACTTAAGCACTATTAATAAAGTTGATGTGCGCTAATTATATTATTTTGTGTGCAGACGGGGACTATTAATATGATGGATATCAATTGGATATGATAATAAGTGTACGAGGCATATTATAAGTGATGTGGGGTCTAAGGATAGCCCTAAGTCCAAGTCAAGTTGAAAACTACATGATAGACTAAAGTTCCAAATAAGTACGAACAAGACCAAATTTTAGACGAGCATATCTACATATATATAAGGAGTTATGTGATGGACCCTATTAAAAGAAATATCTTCGAGTCTAGTTTCTAACACTTCAAACCGTTTGTCATTTGGACATTCCTACAAGAAATTATGACCAAATTACCAAAGGCTGGCAGAGGAGTCTGTGGATGAGAAGCATTTGAGGCCGCGTCCGAAAGAAAGGCTGGCAGTGAAGTGCTGCCTGTAATGATCCGACTTATCATTTAAATAATTAACACCCCGTTCAGTAACTTAAGGTCTCGAGCAGTTTCGTAATATGTATTATGACCTGCGGGTGTGGTCAAGTTTGATTTACAGAAGATTCGGAAATAAATTGAAAGAACAATTCTTATTTAGAAGCTTAAATGGAAAGAGTTGACTGGAGAGTTGACTTTTGAGCAAACTATCCCGGAATAGAATTTTGATGATGTCAATAGTTTTGTATGGTGATTTCGGACTTAGGCGTATGTCTGGATTTGGATTGGGAAGTCCATAGGATAATTCGACGTATTTTGGCGAAAGTTGGAAAATAGACGATTTTCGGAAAGATCGATCGAAGGTTGAATTTTTTATAACTAGGTCGGAATCCGAATTTGGAAATTTGAATAGGTCCGTAATGTTATTTATGACTTATGTACAAAATTTGAAGTCAATCGGACTTGATTCGTTAGGTTTCGGCATCAAATGTAGAAGTTGGAAATTTCATAATAGACTAAAGTTTCTAGTGAGTTCGCAGAAGACCTAATATCAAATGAGCATAACTCTCATGATACGAAGTGTTATATGGTGTATTTACCTATCCAATAAAATATATTTGAGTCTAGTTTCTAACGCTTCAAACCGTTCCTCATTTGGACATTCCTACACGAAGTTATGACCAAATTACCTAAGGGAGGCAGAATGCGATTCTGCGGCCAATTTTGCAACCATTATGCGATCGCAGAAGTGATTATGCGACCGCAAAGTGGTCGCAGAATGGACCAGAACAGCCCAGTTTCGGGCACCGATTTTTTCAACCATTGTGTGGCTCGCATACCCATTCTGCGGTCCATTATGCGACCGCAGACCTGCTTTCGGAGGGTTAATTTTTCTATTTTCATAACCCTACTCCATTTTGATAAATAGGCTTTGGGGCTTATTTTGGGGTATTGTTTTGAGGGTTTTAGAGAGAGGTAAGAGCATTTTAGAGAGAGAGAATGAGGCAACCTAATATTCTAATCATCCAATCTTCAAGAATCAAGGAAACTAATCACAATATCTTCATCTAAGAGGTAAGATTCAACCCCTAGTCTTTAATTTCGAGTTTGGGATAAAAGATTGGTGATTGGGAGTATAATTATTGGGTGTAAGAGTATTATGTATATATTCTTGTACCAATAAGGTTTGTGGGAAGATTTTTGAGATCACATAAGTAAAGATTGGGTTGTAGAATAAAGGAAATCTTGTAGAAGAACCTTGTAACCAAATTTGCACACCTAGTGTTTGATAAAATGCTCAAATGAGCTCAAACTATAAAATTCTCAATTCACGTGAGAAAGCTATTTTTGGAATATCGGCCTAAGCTCAAAATGGTAAGTATCTTGTCTAACCTTGAGTGGGGAAATTACCCCTTAGGCATAAAGTCTTATGTGGAAATTGTATAATTAAAAACCATGTACGCGAGGTGACGAGTACGTACTTGGTTTATATGTGCAAATTATATCGGTTGAAATTCGTAGACTCCCTTATGTATTAAATTAAAAAATTATTGAAACTTAGTAAATCCTTGATTTGTCATGCCTCATTCCTTATTTGTTGAGTTTGTATTTTATATGATAATTTGGTATGATTGCCATTTGACTTTTATGTGAACTCTGTGTTTGTTTGAGTTGCCATTTTTATGGAAAGTACTTTCATTATTGATTTTATCTACAGATAATTAAAACGGGAAATTTGATTAATAAGATGAATAAATCTATTATTTTACGATGTTGTGATTTAAAAGAGGTGTTGTTCCTTGATGAATTACTTTTCAGTTAAAAACTTGGTATTGAATTATAAAGGTCGTGAATCATATTGAGGCAAAGTGCCAAATTGTGAAATATTATTCGGTGGAGTTGTTCACTTCCGAATATTTTGTTAAGATATTATGCTTATTATAATTAATTAAATAAGTTTAAATTGAGGCGTTTATATATTTATCTAAAATTTGTATTATAGAAGGCGTTGTCCTATGATGAGCTATTCTCCCATCCTTGTGGTTATTTTTGAAATTTTATATACATTATGTTGAGTCGTGGACTATCTATTATGAAATTAATTGACTTTATTGTACATTTGGAATGGTTGTGGTATGTGAAAAATTTATAAATACGAGTTGATGATAATGAGTTGTTGTGGTAATATTTTGTGTGAATTGTTGTGTGATTTTGGTTACTGTTATGCGGCGTACAAGGGTGTCATCCCATTGTTGACATTATGCGGGCGCGAGCATAAGAGTGGCATTTCACTGTTGTTATATGTGTTGGGATATTATTTGGGCGGAGTGATAAGGGAGGCTATTAAACTGAGCGATAAGGGATGCTATTAAAGGAGAGATAAGGGTGGCTATATGAGCGATAAAGGTGGCTATAGGAGTGATAAGGGTGGATATTGATATTGTCAGGACGGAGGAATAAGGAAGGCTATTATAGGAGTGATAAGGGTGGCTATAGGAGAGATAAATATGGCTATTGTCAGGGATGATATGTGATGATGTGGGGTAATTGTGTTTGAAATTTTCATGTGATGTTGTGATTTTTCTTGTGTTTATTTTTATACCTTGTGCAATTTGTCTTGTTGTTGGTAAATTGATAATAGTCTGATCTATGTTGCAATTGGGAGCATGTGGTTATTGCCAAGGGGATTATGAAATGAAATGTGGGCACGAGGTGCCGTGAGTAAATAATGATAATATTGGCACGCGAATTGTCCGTACAGTTGTGATATGAAATGTGGGCACGAAGTGCCGTAAGTAAATAATGATGATATTGGCATGTGAATTGTCCGTGCAGTTGTGGTATGAAATGTGGGTACGAGGTGCCGTGGTTAAATGATGATGATATTTGGCACGTGAGTTGTCTGTGCGGTTTTGATAAAGAAATTTGCATGAGGTGCCGTGGAAATATGAAAATGGGCTGAGACCAGTATTTTATGATTTGGAAATGTTGTGTCACATGGTGAATTTTATTCGAAAGAGATTTATTTTACAGAATTATAATTGAAAGAGATTTATTTGAACGTATTATATCCTGAAGATTTCTATTTGAAAAACATATAGGTGAACATTTATATTGGAAGGACTTGATTAATTGGTTGTATTTGTATTCATTATTTGTTGCGCAATATTTATGATGTTCTTGTCGCCCTGTTGTGTATATCAATGGTTGATTATTGTTTCCATCATTGTTATTTGTTTCCTATTATTTTTGTATATTATATTGCACAGGTTATTAGACTAATGAGTGTCTCGACTGTACCTCGTCACTACTCCACTGAAGTTAGTCTTGATACTTACTTGGTACCGACCATGGTGTACTTATACTACACTTCTGCCCATTTTTATACAGAGCCAGGTATTGGAGCTATCGGACTCGGACAGAGTTAAAGTGTGATCGCAAGGATTCAAGGTAGAGCTGCTTGGTCGTCCAGTCCCTTGAAGTCTTTTTATTTTATTGTACTGTTAATTATTAAGCCAACAGTATTGCGTATTTGATCCTTGAGATCATTTCATGTATTCACTAAGAGTTCATGACTCAGTATTACCAGTCTTGGGAGGTTGTTATATTTGTAATTATTTCCGCTATCGGTTTATCTATTTCAAAACAAATAGCTTGAATTGTTTTGAAATAGGCTTACCTAGTCTTAGAGACTAGGTTCCATCACAACACCTGAGGTGGGATTTTGGGTCGGGACAAGTTGGTATCATAGCTCTAGTAGGTTCTACAAGTCACGAACGAGTTTAGTAGAGTCTTGCAGATCGGTACGGAGACGTCAGTACTTATCTTCGAGAGGCTACAGAGCTAGTAGGAAAAATTTCTACTTCTTTCATTCCTTATCGTGCGGCATTTATTCAGCTTGAAGCACATATCTTATGTTCTTTTGCATACACTCGTGTATGAAATTGCGCACTCGGTATCAACTATGCGCCAGCGGTTTGTGATACTTCAGAGGGGTTATAAGGGAGCCAGAGTTCTTCAACTATTATTACAATGTGCCATCCAGATCAAGGATGCGGAAGTATTGAGAGATCATTGTGATGACCCAAAATATCATCTTATGTTTTAGAATTAGATTCTGCGCTCTTAAGCCTTAACAATCTCATTTTTACCCTCCTCTATTTGTGTGCATAGTCCGGGCGTGTTTCCGAAAAACATTTATGTTAAAAATTGAAGAAAATAAGAATTTTCGCCTTAAAAGTTGAATTTTGTTGACTTCGGTCAATGTTTTGAGTAAACGTACCCAAACCCGGGTTTTGACGGTCCCGGTTGGTCCGTAATGAAATATGGGACCTTGGCGTATGCCCAGAATCGAATTCGGAGGTCCCTAGCTCGAGTTATGAATTTTTGATGAAACTTAAAAGTCTGAAAATTTATTTATTTTTAAGAATTGGTTGATGTATGGCCTTATTTATACCGGGTCCGTATTTTGGTTCCGGAGCCCGGTATAGGTCCAATATAATATTTATGACTTATCTGTGATATTTGGTGAGAAATGGAGTTGGTTTGACATGATTCGGACGTCCGGTGGTGAAGATAGAAATTTTAAAGTGTTCTTGAAAATTTCATTTGATTTGGTGCTAAATTCGTAGTCTAGGTGTTATTTTCGTGATTTGATCACGCGGGCAAGTTTATATGATATTTTTAGACTGGTGTGCATGTTTGGTTCGGATCCCCGAGAGCTCGGGTAAGTTTCGGATAGGCCACGGGATGTTTGGACTTTGGAAAATCTGTTTTTCTATAGATTCTGATGCTTTCTGGTTTCCTTCTTCGCGTTCGCGAAGGAACTCTCGAGAACGCAAAGTAGAAACTGGAATGGCTGACTTTTACACTTCGCAAACGCGAAGACCTGGGTGCGAACGCGAAGCATTTGGGACATGGGGAGGGTTGGTCTTTCCTTCATCGCGAACGCGAGCAATGTCTCGCGAACGCGAAGGCCGGGAGGAGAGTAACCTTCGCGAACGTGAGCAAGGTCTCGTGAACGTGAAGACTTGGCAAGCTATACTCTATGCGAACGTGACAGTGGCCTCACGAACGCGATGCACACTGTCACCCAATGCATAAAACAAAATCAAGAACGGGAATAAGCCATTTTTCCAACTTTCATAAAAACAAACGGGCTAGAGGCGATTTTCAAGAGTTACTTTCTTCCCCAAAGTGTTGGTAAGTGATTCTAAACTATATTCTTTCAATTACCCATTTCATTACATAAATTTTCAACCTAAAATCTAGAGTTTTCATGGTAGAATTAGGGGTTTGGGTAGAAACTAGGAATTTCAAAAATTTGGGGATTTAGACCTCAAATTGAGGTCGGATTCCAAAACCAATTATATATCCGGGCTCGGGGATGAATGGGTAAATGGATTTTGGTCCGAACCTCGGGTTTTTACCAAGCACGCTCGGGGTCGATTTTTGACCTTTTGGAGGAGAATTTGGAAAATCTAAATTTATGCAATATAATTGATTCCTTTAGCAATATTTGATATTATTAAGTCATTTTTTGAATAGAAACGAGTGGTTTGGAGGTGAATTCCAGAGGGAAAGTTGTGATTGAGTATTAAGTGGCCTTTGCAGCGAGGTAAGTGTAATGTCTAACCCTTACTTGAGGGAATTAGGAACCTCAGATTATTTTCTATGTGAAATTCATGTGAGTGGCGTATATGTGAGGTGACGAGTACCTATGCGCCGCCAATTCACCTGTTTTCCCGATTTTATTTTCGTTTCTCCTATATTGTCTTTTCCTATGCCTAATTGCTACGTGTTTAGACTAGTGTTGTTAAATTTATCATCCTTATCATGTTTACGGATCTCCTGGTGAAAATTGAGTATTTATTTCAAAGTTGAGATTGATATTGTGGAACCAAATGTTAAAGTAAGGCTTGTACATGTTATTCTATCTCCATGATGTTAATTATTCATTGCATTATGGTAAGGGAGAGTGTTAATGCACGAAGGGTAATGTTGTGCCATATTGTGAGTGTTAATGCACGAAGGGTGATGCCGTGCCATATTGTATGTGTTAATGCACGAAGGGTGATGTCGTGCCATATTGTGAGTGTTGATGTCGTGCCGTTTCTATTGACTTTGTGGTGAATTTGAGAGTAAAAGAACGAAGGGTGATGCCATTCATTTTTCCTTTACTGTACTCATTATTCCTGTTGATTCATAGTATATTGACTGTTCTAGTTACCATTCTGCTGTAGTTCTTCATCTCGTATTTCCCCCAGCATGTTTTTCCCTCCCGATATTTCTTGTTTAGCTCTTCATTAGTGTTATTTGCATATACACTATTAAATTGTACAGGTTGATTTGAAGGTGTCTTGCCTTAGCCTCGTCACTACTTCGTCGAGGTTAGGCTCGACATTTACCAGTACATAGGGTCGGTTGTACTAATACTGCACTCTGTACTTTCTGTGCAGATTTTGGTACCGGCTCGGGTTGATCGAGATTATAGCTATTGGACCCGCTATCTGGTGACTCAAGGTAGATCTGTCGGCGTTCACATACCTTGAAGTCCCCGTCCATCTTTTCTGTTTTACTGTTTCTTTCACCCAAACAATGTATTTATTTCAGACTATTACTTGTAGTGAATTCTAGAATGCTCGTGAATTGTGAGTCCAGATCCGGGTGGTAGTAATTAATGTTGTTTTTTATATATTATTCCGCACTCATTATATTTCACCTTAGTTAAAATGTTGTTATTTACTGAATGGGATAAGAAATGGTCTAATGATTCTTTAACATTGGCTTTCCTAGCAAGTGAAATGTTAGGCGTCATCAAGGTTCTAACGGTGGGAATTTCGGATCGTGATAAGTTGGTATCAGAGCACTATGTTACATAGGTCTCATGAGTCACAAGCAAGCTTAGTAGAGTTTGAAGGATCGGTACGGAGACGTCTGTACTTATTTCTCAAAGGCTATGAAGTTTAGTAACAATATCACTTCTTTCATTCCTTATCGTGCGGCATTGATTTAGATTGAAACATATATATCTTATTCCTTTGTATCCACTCGTGTATGACATTGCACACTCGGTATCACTTATGCATCAACGGCTCTGATGCCGCGGATGGACTACGAGAGAGCCAGAGATGCTCAAACATTACCTCAACGTATGGTTCCAACTAAAGATGTGGGAGCATTGAGAGACCACCTAGTGAATCATGTGGGGGGTGTAATGGACCTGGTATCTGGTTGATTTATACGAGTTGTGAAGGTTAATATTATGGATCATCGGGCGTGGTGAACTATGAATTCGCGTCGAGTGGGGGAGTCCACTATCAATGGATAGATTGCGGGGTCATGTGTTATATCAGTTTTGGCCTTAAATATATATATGTGGTACTAAAAGGTTCCCCAAAATTTTCTCATGTTTAAGGCCTGAGATTTTGTAGAGGATAAGGTTGGGACTGGCGGTGTGTCCGCCTACTTAATAATCCTATACTTTCAGTACCAAAGGAGTTAGAGAAACAACTTTAAATTTACAGAAGGTCTACTCAGCGTGGACGTCATAGTTGCGAATTTTGGGGTGCTTAGGAGGAAGTTTAATGGTTGACGAGATTCTGGACTATGTGGTTCGTGCCAAGATTTTTCTGTATGGAGCTCTACTTTTGTGATCGTTGTGTATAAATAGGGGTAAGGGTTACCTCTGAGAAGAATCAAAGAGTATGTTAAGAAATGGGTCAGCTCAATAGTGTTGAGTCAGCATAACAAAATAAGATATTGGCCTTGGGAGAGATAATTCTCCATAGGTGGTCGTGGAAAGCCTACGAATAGGGCAGACCAGCCAATGCAACACCGCCCACTTGGCTTAGTTCTCATAAATGATTTTGAAAGAGTTTGTTCCTGGACTCTCTGTAATGCAAGGCACATAGCGTTTGAACGGTTGCGTCAGGTCACCATGACGGTTTCATAATATGCCATAAGGTTCAATAAGTTTGCCCATCATATTCCTACTTTGCTTTCTACAGCCAGAGAGCGAGTCCACAGACTCATTGAAAGACCCAATTATAATCGTAAAATTTTGTACGACTCAAGAGCTACAGGCTAATACTTCATTTCCACTACTGGTAGAGATTGCCAAGATATTAGAATGTGTTCGGGGTGAGGAAAAAAAAAAGGAAACTAAGGAGACTAAGACGTCTCGAGGTTCTGGGGGATTCGGTGGATTCTACTCTACAGGTATAAATCATTATGGTGGGGAATCGGACAGTCGGCCAGCCCTTCTAATGCACCACCGACACGAGTTCCTACAAATGGTTATTCCAGTTATCTGTCACAGACTCAATATGAGTAGCCAAACCCGCAAAGGGGTTGTTATGAATACGGTGATACTAGGCACATCATGAGAAAATTGTCTCAAACTTGGGAGAGATATATTTCATCAAAGCACTCAGGCTATGTTCCCCATTGCAGTTACTACACCACCCACACGATCAGTTACGGGTGGAGGACAGGCGTGTAGAAAGCGTCTTAGAGGTGGAGACCCAGCCGTTGTTATATTTGTTTTATGGTATGGCGGAAGTCGCTACATCAGATGGTGTCGTTACAGGTACGACTTCGATTTAATATAAAGGAATAATTTTCTTAACTTGATTCGGTTCTGAGTATCAAAACGAGTTCTCCTATTATGCTCCACTTATGAGTGAGCTTCGTGATTCTATAATCTACTTATGTGCTTGCTCCTGTTGGGAGATTCTATGAAGATAACTATACCTATCATTCCATGTTGTTCACTAATAAGAGCTGTGAGGATAAAGGTGGCTTTCCGTTACCCATTTCGGTAAGTTTTGATGTAATTTCTGGATAATTAATTACAAATTATGAGTTTTATGCCCTACCGGTGTGGGGTTCATTATGTGTTGTGATTTGGTGTAACCGAAATTATTTAAAAGAAGAAAATTGAAATTTTTGATTGGCACGATGTGCATATTACTTGTGATTCGGAACTGAGGAAGAGATCCACATACTTTAATATAAATTGATATGGTTAAACCGGGCTACGAACTGCGGTTGAAGCTATATAAGGACGAGATCCTTATGAGGAAAATTCTTGTGTTTAAGTTCTCCCTTGTGAAATTAAAGTTGTACTATATCAATAATAGGGCGTCATGCCTAATTGAAAATTCTTGCATGAAATTCTCTATGCATACTTGCCAAATTTGTGTTGTAATTATTGAGTTTTAACCTACAAGATAGGTGCCCGCCCAGGTGGCGTTAAATATGACTCATTAATTCGGGTAAATAATTATGAGGTCTGGTTACCATCAGTTGAAGATTAGGGCATTTGATGTCCCTAAGACAGCTTTATGGACTCGGTATGGGCATTACCAATTCCTAGTAATATCATTTGGGCTTACCAACGCCCCAGCGACACTTATGGATTTGATAAATCGGGAGTTCACGGCCTACTTGGGTTCTTTTGTGGTTGTATTCATTGATGATATCTTGATTTACTCCAGCAGTCGATAGGAGCATTGGCAGCATCTTCGGAGTGTGCTTCAGAGTTTGAAGAATAATCAGTTATATGCCAAATTTTCAAAATATGAGTTTTGGTTAGACTCAGTTGCCTTTTTGGGGCATGTTGTATCGGCATAAGGCATAAAGGTGGATCCTATGAAGATTGAGGTTGTTCAGAATTGGCCTAGATCTACTTCAGTTACAGAGATCTGGAGTTTCCTGGGTTTAGCAGGTTATTATCGTCGGCTCGTGGAATGGTTTTCATCTATAGCAAGCCCATTGACCAGACTGACCCAGAAATGTGTCCATTCATATGGTCAGACGAGTGTGAGTTGAGCTTTCAAAAGCTCAAGACCGCTTTGACTACGGCGCCAGTGTTGGTATTACCCACAGGTTCAGGATCGTATACGGTATATTATGATGCATCTCACATTGGGCTTGGTGCAGTGTTAATGCAAGATGGAAGGGTGATTGCATATGCATCGCGGCAGTTGAAAGTTCACGAGAAGAATTATCATGTTCATGACTTAGAATTGGCAGCCATTGTTCATGCGCTGGAGATTTGGAGGAATTACCTCTACGGTGTCTTGTGTGGGGTATTTACTGATCATCATAGCCTTCAGTATCTGTTCAAACAAGAAGATATTAATTTAAGGCAAAGAAGATGGTTTGAATTGTTGAAAGACTATGATATCACCATTTTGTATTACCCTGGAAAGGCCAACGTGGTGACCGATGCTTTAAGTAGAAAGGTTGTGAGTGTGGGCAGTCTTGCGTATATTCCAGTTAGTGATAGACCGTTAGTTGTATATGTCCAAACTTGGGCTAATCATTTTGTGAGGTTATATGTTTCAACACCTAGTTGGGTTCAAGCTTTCACAGTCGCTCATTCTTCCTTATATGAGCGCATCAGAGAGAGACAATATGATGATCCTCATTTACTTGTCCTTAAGGACACGGTGCGGCACGGTGATGCCAAACATGTTGTTGTGGGGGAAGATGGAGTTCTGTAAATGCAGGGTCATATTTGTGTGCCTAATGTGGATGGGCTTTGTGAATTAATTCTTGAAGAGGCACACAGTTCCAGGTATTGTATTCATCCAGCTACCGCCAAAAATGTTTCGAGATTTGCAGTAACATTATTGGTGGAGGAGAATGAAAAAGGATATAGTTGAATATGTAGCACGATGTATGAATTGTCAACAAGTTAAGTACGAGCATTAGAGACCTGGTGGTTTGCTTCAGAAGTTAGAAATTCCTGAGGAAAAGTGGGAGCGTATCACTATGGATTTTGTTGTTGGACTCAGAAAAAATTTGACGTAGTTTAGGTCATTGTGGACAAGTTGATCATGTCAGCACATTTCATTCCAGTGGCAGTTACCTATTCTTCAGAGAGGTTAGCTGAAATTTACATTCGTGAGATTGTCCGCCTTCACGGTGTGACTGTGTCTATTATTTCATATCGAGGTACGCCGTTTACCTCACACTTCTGGAGGGTTGTACAACGTGAGATAGGCGCACGGGTTGAGTTGAGTATAATATTTCATCCACAGACAGACGGAAAGCAGAACGCACTATTCAGATAATGGAAGATATGCTTCGCGCTTGTGTTATAGACTTTGGAGGTTCTTGGGATCAATTCCTGCCACTTGCGGAGTTTGCTTATAATAATAGATAACAGTCGAGTATTCAGATGGCTCCATATGATGCATTACGCGGAAGGCGATGCCGTTCGCCAGTTGGATGGTTTGAACCGGGAGAGGCTCGACTGTTGGGTACCGATTTGGTACAGGATGCCTTGGATAATGTCAAAATTATTCAAGATCGACTTTGCACAGCTTAGTCTAGGTAAAAGAGTCATGCCGACCATAAATCTCGTGATATTACATTCATGGTTGGAGAAAGAATATTGCTTCGGGTTTCACCTATGAAAGATGTAATGAGGTTTGGAAAAAAGGGCAAGTTGAGCCCTAGGTATATTGGACCCTTGGAAATTCTTGAAAGGGTGGGTGAAGTATCCTACAGGCTTGCACTACCACCTAGATTATCAATGGTTCCTCCGGTGTTCCACGTGTCTATGCTTCAAAAATATCATGGTGATCCGTCCCATTCGTTAGTTTTCAGCTCAGTCCAGTTGGAAAAGGATTTGACTTATGAGGAGGAGCCGGTAGCTATTCTAGCCCGGTAGGTCCGACAGTTGAGGTCTAAGAGTTATCCTTCAGTTCGGGTATAATGGAGAGGTCAACCGATAGAAGCATCTACCTTAAAGTCCAAGTCTAATATGCGGAGTAGATATCCCAACCTTTTTACCAACTCAAGTACTTTTCTATGTCCGTTCGAGGATGAACGGTTATTTTATAAGTGGAGAATGTAATGACCCAAAAGGTCATCTTATGTTTTATAACTCGATTCTGCATTCTTAAGTCTTAAAAATCTCATTTTTACCCTTCTCGATTTGCGTGCATAGTCCAGGCGTATTTCCGAAAAACTTTTATGTTGATAACTGAAGAAAATAAATTTTTTTGCCTTAAAGTTGAATTTAGTTGACTACGGTCAATGTTTTGAGTAAACGGACTCGGGCTCATGTTTTGACGATCCTGGTGGGTCCGTAATAAAATATGGGACCTGGGCGTATGCCCGGAATTGAATTCGCAGGTCTGTAGCTCGAGTTATGAATTTTTAATAAAAATTAAAAGTTTGAAAATTTATTTGTTTTTAAGAATTGGTTGGTGTTTGGCCTTGTTGATACCAGGTCCGTATTTTGGTTCCGAAGCCTGGTATAGGTCCAATATAAGATTTATGACTTATTTGTGAAATTTGGTGAGAAACGAAGTTGGTTTGACGTGATTCAGACATCCGGTGGTGAAGATAGAAATTTTAAAGTGTTCTTGAGAATTTCATTTGATTTAGTCCTAAATTCGTAGTTCTAGGTGTTATTTTGCCGATTTGATCACTCGAGCAAGTTCGTATGATGTTTTTAGACTTGTGTGCATGTTTGGTTTGGATCCCCGAGGGCTCGGGTGAGTTTCGGATAGGCCACGGGATGTTTGGACTTTGGAAAAAGTTGGTTTTCTACAGATTATGATACCTTATGGTTTCCTTCTTCGCGTTCGCGAAGGCACTCTCGCGAACGCGGAGTAGAAACTGGAATGGCTGACTTTTACTCTTCGCGAACGCGAAATCCTAGCCACAAACGCGAAGTGATTGGGGATTTACCCTTCGCGAACGTAACCGGCTCATCGCGAACGCGAAGCATTTGGGACCTGGGGGAGGGTTGACCTTTCCTTCATCGCGAACGCGAGCAATGTCTCGCAAATGCGAAGGCCAGGGGGGAGTAACCTTCGCGAACACGAACAAGGTCTCTCGAACACGGAGGCTTGGCAGCCTATACTCTTCGCGAGCGCGACACTGGCCTCGTGAACGCGATGCACACTATCGCCCAGTGCATAAAACAGAATCAAGAACGAGAATAATCCATTTTTCCAACTTTCATAAAAACAAATGGGCAAGAGGCGATTTTCAAGAGTTAATTTCTTCCCCAAAGTATTGGTAAGTGATTCTAAACCATATTCTTTCAATTACCAATTTCATTTCATAAATTTTCAACCTAAAATCTAGAGTTTTCATGGTAGAATTAGGGGTTTGGGTAGAAAATAGGGATTTCGGAAATTTAGGGATTTTGACCTCAAATTGAGTTCGGATTCCAAAACCAATTACATATCTGGGCTCGGGGGTCAATGGGTAAATGGATTTTGGTCCGAACCTCGAGTTTTGACCAACCAGGCCCGGTGTCGATTTTTGACCTTTTGGAGGAAAATTTGGGAAATCTAAATTTATGCAATATAATTGATTCCTTTAGCAATATTTGATATTATTGAGTCATTTTTTGAATAGATACGAGTGGTTTGGAGGTGAATTCTAAGGGAAAAGTTGTGATTGAGTATTAAGTGGCATTCGGAGCGAGGTAAGTATTGTGTCTAACCTTGACTTGAGGGAATTGTGGCCTTTGCTATGTGAAATTCATGTGAGAGGCGTATATGTGAAGTGACGAGTACCTATGCGCTGCCAATTTACCTGTTTTCCCGGTTTTATTTCTGTTTCTCCCATATTGTCTTTTCCTATGCTTAATTGCTACGTGTTTAGAGTAGTGTTGTTAAATTTATCGTCCTTGTCATGTTTATGGATCTCCTGGTGAAAATTGAGTATTTATTTCAAAGTTGAGATTGATATTATGGAACCAAATGTTAAAGTAAGGCTTGTACATGTTATTGTATCTCTCTGATGTTAATTGTTCATTGCATTATGGTAAGGGAGAGTGTTAATGCACGAAGGGTGATGTCGTGCCATATTGTAAGTGTTAATGCACGAAGGGTGATGCCGTGCCATATTGTGAGTGTTAATGCACGAAGGGTGATGTTGTGCCATATTGTGAGTGTTAATGCACAAAGTGTGATGCCATCCCATATTGTGAGTGTTAATGCACAAAGGGTGATGTCGTGCCATATTGTGAGTGTTAATGCACGAAGGGTGATGTCGTGCCATATTGTGAGTGTTAATGCACGAAGGGTGATGTCGTGCCATATTGTGAGTGTTAATGCACGAAGGGTGATGTCGTGTCGTTTCTATTGGCTTTATGGTGAGTTTGAGAGTAAAACCACGAATGGTGATGCCGTGCATTTTTCCTTTAATGTACTCATTATTCCTATTGATTCATAGTATATTGACTGTTCCAGTTATCATTCTGTTGTAGTTCTTCATCTCGTATTTTCCCCAGCATGTTTTCCATTCCCGATATTTCCTGTTTAGCTCTTCATTACTGTTATTTACATATACACTATTAAATTGTACATGTTGATTTGTAGGTGCGTTGCCTTAGCCTCGTCACTACTTCGTTGAGGTTAGGCTCGACACTTACCAGTACATGGGATCGGTTGTACTGATACTACACTCTGCACTTTCTATGCAGATTTTGGTATCGACTCGGGTTGATCAAAATTATAGCTGTTGGACCCGCAATCCGGAGACTCAAGGTAGATTTGTCGGCGTTCACAGACCTTGAAGTCCCCGTCCATATTTTCTATTTTACTGTTTCTTTCACCGAAACAGTTGTATTACTTTCAGACTATTACTTGTAGTGAATTCTAGAATGCTCGTGAATTGTGACTCCAGATCCGGGTGGTAGTAATTAAAGCAGTTTGTTTTTTATATATATTATTCCGCACTCATTATATTTCACCTTAGTTAAATTGTTGTTATTTACTAAATGGGATAAGAATTGGTTTAATGATTCTCTAACGTTGGCTTGCCCAGTAAGTAAAATGTTAGGCACTATCACGGTCCCGACGGTGGGAATTCTGGGTCATGACAATCATTCAGTTGTGCAAATTGGGGTGCAGCAGGTTCTGACATCTGGTTGATAAGTATGATATTAAAAAGGCTAAATTAATTGCCTAATCATCAAAATTGTGGTAGGGTCACGAGGTGGATGTAGATATGAAATAGTTGGTGGTATTAGAGACTATGTAGTTCGTATGGGATTTCTATTTAGCGAAGGGTACATACGCAGCCAAGGCACTGGAGGAAGCGAGTTTAACTGTCACGAGGATGACATGCGCCAAATAAATGACTTGAGGTGTCTTATGACCGGTGTCCTACGAGCGATGAAGGTTAGTATTGTGGATCATCGGAATGTGTCCTATGGCTTTGCGCCAAGTAAGGGAGTCCACTATCAAGTATCAGATTGCGGGGTCATGTGTTATATGAGTTTTGGCCTGAGATGTATTTATGTGGTATTGAAAGGTTCTCCGAAACTTGTATATGATTAAGAGCTGAGATTTGTATGGGATGATGTTGGGACTTGCAGTATTCCCGCGTCCTTAATAATTCTACATTTCAGTATCAACGGGGTCATGGAAACAATTTCAGAATACTCAGGGTGCTCTAGTAAGTTATTTTAATGCACCACCAGCACGGGGTTCCTATAATGGCTATTCCATTTATCTGGCACAGACTCAGTATGAGAAGCTGAACCCGCAGAGGGATTGTTATGAGTGTGGTGATACTAGACACATCAAGAGAAATTGTCCCAGACTTGGGAGGGGTGGATTTCATCAGAACACTCATGCTACAAGCTTTATTCCAGTTAATACTCCACATGCATAGCCAGTTAGAGGTGAAGGACAGGCGGTAAGAGGGCGCCTAAGAGGTGGAGGCCCGACCCGTTGATAAAATTGCTATGAATTGGCTGAGCCCGATACACCACATGGTGTAGTTACATGTATGATTTAATTTATAATAAAAGGGGCAACATTCTTATTTTGATTCGATTCTGATTATCCAGGTGAGAACTCCTTTCATGCTCCTTACATATGGTGGATTAGTGAATTTATACTCCACTCCCGTGTTTATCCCTGTTGGGAGATTTTATAGTGTTAGCCTGCGTGTATCATTTTTGTTTTGTACATTATTGTGGGTTATGAGTCCAAAGATGACTTTCTATTACTCTTTACAGTGGGTTTCGTTGTGATTTCAGAATAATTGAATTTAATTTTATGAATTATATGCCCTACCGGTAGGAGGCTTCATTATGTGTTGAGTAAAAAAATTGTTTATGAAATTTATTGAAAGGAAGAAAGAAAGGAAATTAAAATTTTCAGTTGGCACAATGTTCAAAATACTTGTGATTCAGAGTTGAGGATGAGATCCTCACATTTTTATATGATGTAAAATATTTAAATTGGGCTACAAGCCGCGGTGGAAGTTATATAAGGACAAGAACCTTGTGATGAAAGTTTATGTGTTTAAATTCTCCCTTTGTGAAATTAAAACTTATAGTATAGTATTAATAAGGAGTCATGCCTGTTATGCTTATTTGATAATTCTTTTATGTCTTTCTGTGCATATTTATCCACAATTGTGAGGCAAAAAATTGGGTTTAGCCTACGAGGTAAGTGCCCAGGCGACGTTAAATGTGACTCGTTAAGTCAGGTAAATAGTTATGAGGTCTTCATGCCTCACATTTTGCTGTCAATGTTGTCAAAATTGGAAACGAGGTTTTGGTTAATATGAGGTTAATTGGCGATGTTTTAATTGATTATGAACAACTATTAAGACCAGAGATGTGGTGATTGGCATACATATGATGTGCTTCATGTCCTGATATCATTATGATAATGTGGTGCTTGTAATGCTGAGATTAGTGTTATTGATATATACATTGTGGTTCTTTGTTGGGTTGTGGATGTGTTGTTAGAAGTTATTTTGGTATTACTCTGACAGGTAGATAGGCCCCATTTACAGGGGAGACTCTGCCGAAATTTCTAAAAAATTTGGGGGATTGAGACGTGCGAAAGAAGAGATAAGTTATGTTATGTGTTTGAGGGCGGACTCTATTTTTCATTCAAGGGCGAATGATCCTAAGTGGGGGAGAATGTAACACCCCGAAAAAATTTCGAAGTACTTCAACACTATCAAGAAAGTTGATGTGTGTGTAGGCACGAGTTGCTATAGCCAGTTGAGACTAATACCATGGGTTGATGTGAAAATCGAGCATTTTAAAAATGTTTGGAGTGTAAAAAATTGGCTTTAAAGTTTATAAGTATGGATAAAAGAAATAATCTCAACTGAGATAGTGTTGTCGGACCCATGTTAAATTGCGGAACGTAGAATCACCCACGAGTATGTGTGTAAGAATATACTCAGTAATTTAATGTCCTCAGAAAGATTCTTGGCACGTTCGAGGACGAACGTATGTTTAAGAAGTGGAGAATGTAATGACCCGACTTGTCGCTTTAGGAATTAACGCCCCATTTAGTGACTTAAGGTCTCGAGCAGCTTCGTAATATGTATTATGACCCGCGGGTGTGGTCAAGTTTGATTTTCGGAAGATTCGGAAATAAATTGAAAGAACAATTCTTATTTAGAAGCTTAAATGGAAAGAGTTGACCGGAGAGTTGACTTTTGAGCAAACGACCCCGGAATGGAATTTTGATGATTTCAATAGCTTTGTATGATGATTTCAGACTTCGACGTATGTACGGATTTGGATTTGGAAGTCCATAGGACAATTCGACGCATTTTGGCGAAAGTTGGAAAATAGACGATTTTCGGAAAGTTCGATCGAAGGTTGAATTTTTGATAAAGAGGCCGGAATCCAATTCTGGAAATTAGAATAGGTCTGTTATGTCATTTATGACTTGTGTACAAAATTTGAGGTCAGTCGGACTTGATTCGATAGGTTTCGGCATCGAATGTAGAAGTTGGAAATTTCATAATAGACTAAAGTTTCTAGTGAGTTCGCACAAGACCTAACATCAAATGAGCATAACTCTCATGATATGAAGTGTTATATAGTGTATTACCTATCCAATGAAAAATATTTTGGTGTCTATTTGCTAACGCTTCAAACCGTTCGGCATTTGGACATTCCTACAAGAAGTTATGACCAAATTACCGAAGGCTGGCAAAATGCGATTCTGCGACCATTATGCGATCGCAGAAGTGATTATGCGACTACAAACTAGTCGCAGAATGGACCAGAACAGCCCAGTTCTGGCACCGATTTTTGCGACCATTGTGCGGCCCGCATACCCATTCTGTGGTCTATTATGCGGCCGCAGACCTTCTTTCGGAGGGTTAATTTTTCCATTTTCATAACCCGACCCATTTTGATAAATAGGCTTTGGGGCTTATTTTGGAGTATTTTTTTTAGGGTTTTAGAGAGAGGTAAGAACATTTTAGAGAGAGAAGGAGGGAACCTAACATTCTAATCATCCAATCTTCAGGAATCAAGGAAACTAATCACAAGATC
This sequence comes from Nicotiana tomentosiformis, assembly GCF_000390325.3. Classification (NCBI taxonomy): domain Eukaryota; kingdom Viridiplantae; phylum Streptophyta; class Magnoliopsida; order Solanales; family Solanaceae; genus Nicotiana; species Nicotiana tomentosiformis. The sequence goes on along the minus strand of NC_090822.1, from coordinate 90,855,768 downwards.
TTCATCTAAGAGGTAAGATTCAACCCCTAGTCTTCAATTTCGAGTTTGGGGTAAAAGATTGGTGATTGGGAGTATGATTCTTGGGTGTAAGAGTATTATATATATATTCTTGTACCAATAAGGTTTGTGGGAAGATTGTTGAGATCAAATAAGTAAAGAATGGGTTGTGAAATGAAGGAAATCTTGTAGAAGAACCTTGTAACCAAGTTTGCACACCTAGTGTTTGATAAAATGCTCAAATGAGCTGAAACTATAAAAATCTTCCTAATTATGGTTCACTTTTATTATGTTTCTAAATAGATTGAAGTTTCTAGAATATTCGGAACCTCACAGTAATGTAAGGAAGGCTAAAAAAAGATTGGAGTCATCCGGAGGTCAATTCACGTGAGAAAGCTATTTTTGGAATATCGGCCTAAGTTCAAAAAGGTAAGTATCTTGCCTAACCTTAAGTGGGGGAATTACCCCTTAGGCATAGAGTCTTATATGGAAATTGTGTAACTGAAAACCATGTACGCGAGGTGACAAGTACGTACTTGGTTTATATGTGTAAATTATATCGGTTGATATTCGTAAACTCCCTTATGTATTAAATTGAAAAATTGTTGGAACTTAGTAAATCCTTGATTTGTCATGCCTCATTCATTGTTTGTCGAGTTTGTATTTTATATGATAATTTGGCGTGATTTCCATTTGACTTTTATGTGAACTCTGTGTTTCTTTGAGTTGGCATTTTTATGGAAAGTACTTTCATTATTGATTTTATCTACAGATAATTGAAATGGGAAATTTGGTTAATAAGATGAATAAATCTATTATTTTACGATGTTGTGATTTAAAAGAGGTGTTGTTCCTTGATGAATTACTTTTCAGTTTATGTTGTTAAAAACTTGGTATTGAATTATAAAGGTCGTAAATCATATTGAGGCAAAGTGCCAAATTGTGAAATATTATTCAGTAGAGGTTTTCATATATTTTGTTAAGATGTTTTGCAGATTATAATTAATTAAATAATTTTAAATTGAGGCATTTATATATTTATTTAAAATTTGGATTAAAGAAGGCGTTGTCATATGATGAGTTATTCTCCCATCCTTGTGGTTATTTTCGAGATTTTATATACATTGTGTTGAGCCATGGACTATCTATTATAAAATTAATTGACTTTATTGTACCTTTGGAATGGTTGTGGTCTACGGAAAATTTATAAATACGAGTTGATGATGATGTGCTGTTGTGATAATATTTTGTGTGAATAGTTGTGTGATGTGTGTTAGTGTTATGCGGCGTATAAGGGTGGCATTTCACTATTTTTATATATGTTGGGATATTGTCTGGGCGGAGTGATAAGGGAAGCTATTAAACAGAGCGATAAGGGAGGCTATTATAGGAGCGATAAGGGTGGCTATCGATATTGTCAGGGCGGAGGGATAAGAGAGGCTATTATAGGAGCAATAAGGGTGGCTATAGGAGATATAAGGGTGGGTATTGTCAGGAATGATATGTGATGATGTTGGGTTATTGTGTTGGAAATTTTCATGTGATGTTGTGATTTTTCTTGTGTTTATTTTAATACCTTGTGCAATTTGTCTTGTTGTTGGTAAATTGATAATAGTTTGATCTATGTTGAAATTGAGAGCATGTGGTTATTGCCAGGCGGATTATGAAATAAAATGTGGGCACGAGGTGCCGTGAGTAAATAATGATAATATTTGCACATGAAGTGTCCGTGCAATTGTGATGTGAAATGTGGGCACGAAGTGCCGTGAGTAAATAATGATGATATTGGTACATGAATTGTCCGTGCAGTTGTGATATGAAATGTGAGCACGAGGTATCGTGGTTAAATGGTGATGATATTTGGTACGTGAGTTGTCCGTGCTGTTTTGATAGAGAAATTGGTGTGAGGTGCCGTAGAAATATGAAAGTGAGCTGAGATCCGTATTTTATGATTTTGAAATGCTGTGTCACATGGTGACTTTTATTCGAAAGAGATTTATTTGAAATAATTATATTTGAAAGAGATTTATTTGAAAGTATTATATCCTGAAGATTTCTATTTGAAAAACATAGAAGCAAAAATTTATATTGGAAGGACTTGATTAATTGGTTGTACTTGTATTCATTATTTGTTGCGCAATATTTATGGTGTTCTTGTCGCCCTACTGTGTATATCACTAGTTAATTATTTTTGCCATCATTGTTATTTGTTTCCTATTATTTTTATATACTCCCTCCGTTTCAATTTATGTGAACCCATTTGACTGGGCACGGAGTTTAAGAAAAGAGAGAAGACTTTTGAACTTGTGGTGTAAAATGAGGCACATATATTTTGTGTGGCTATAAATCATCACATAAAGGTAAATTATTTCCAAATAAGGAAAGATGTCATTCTTTTTGGCATGGACTAAAAAGGAAATAGGTTCACATAAATTGAAACGGAGGGAGTACTATATTGCACACGTTATTAGACTAGTGAGTGTCTCGACTGTACCTCGTCACTACTCCATTGAGGTTAGTCTTGATACTTACTGGGTACCGACCGTGGTGTACTCATACTACACTTCTCCATATTTTGTACAGAGTCAGGTATTGGAGCTATCGGACTCGGACAGAGTTAAAGTGTGATCGTAAGGATTCAAGGTAGAGCTGTTTGGTCGTCGCAGTCCTTTGAAGTCTTTTTATTTTATTGTACTGTTAATTATTAATCAAATAGTATTGAGTATTCGATCCTTGAGATCATTTCATGTATTCAATTAGAGTTCGTGACTCAGTATTACCAGTCTTGGGAGGTTGTTATATTTGTAATTATTTTCGATGTTGGTTTATCTATTTAAAAACAATGGCTTGAATTGTTTTGAAATCAGCTTACCTAGTCTTAGAGACTAGGTGCCATCATGACACCTGAGATGAGATTTTAGGTCGTGACACTGCCGTAGCATCCAGGTTCGCATCTGCAACCCAATAATCTTGGCTTATAAATACAAAATCGGGAGAAGAGAGTATTTCGTGTATTTGGGGTTAGGGTTCTTGAGATGAAGAGACGATTTTGAGCTCAAATCAAGTCCAATCAACTAAGGTAAGTTGTTAATGATGTTTTGGGTTGATTCTTACTCAATATACATGAGTTATAACATCATTCTTACATCCAAATATTATATTTCATCATCAAATCCTCAAAAACACAAAAATCACCAAAGTTGTATTTTTCAAGATTAATCTGCTAGAGGTAATTCTAATGCTTCAAACTCGTTTATTACGAGTAGTTAAAAGTATTTGAAGTATTTGTTACAAGTTTTAATGGTTGAAAGATTGGATTATAAAACTCTAGTTCATGGCCTGAATAGTACTTTTAAGAAAATAAGAGAGAAGATGAGTAGGAATTTTGGCAATGAAATTGATGAATACAATGAACCTATGGAGTTATTTGTTAGCAAAAGTTTGAAGTGATCAACTAAGTAATCACCCGAATTGTATATTTTGCAAGTGTTGATTATGGAAGACAATGAATAGTAACTTGGTGGCAATGGACATTTGAATTTAGCATCATTAATGACTTCGAATGGGTATTAAAACATAAGAATTAAGTTGAATGGTCTAGCATGTAAAACTATTTGGCGATTTGAGTTGTTTGAGGCTTGTAGCCAACTTATGAGCCATATATGGATGTTGATCAATATCTTAGGTCATATTTTGATGTAATTAGGATATCTAATTGTAGATATCAACTTGTTGGTGATGTTGTGCATTTTAATCAACATTTGAATGATGGAGGAGGATTGAAAACTTGTGAATATTAATAAAGCGAAAGCGGGGTAACTTGATTAAAACTTACTCTTCTTGAGGGACTTCTCTAAAAGCTTATTTCAAGTTAATACTTAAGTTATTTGCAAATGTGCTTTCGTTCTTGTGGGAACAAATAAGTACGGATGTCTCCATGTACTAGAATATGTAGTGTCATGCCGTTTTATAAAATTTTATTTTAAACCTTGTTGGCAGAATGACACTCAACGTAAATATTATAAGTTTTCATCAACACTTATGTATTGACAAGAGTATAAATATTTGAGTGCTAAAGATAAGTTTACATGGAAAGTATTTCTTTTGGACATTGACGAACAGAATAGCATTTGTGGTATCTTTCAAAGATTGATGTTAAATTGCTAAAGGATTTAGCATGTAAAAGGTTGTTTATTTAATTTTTGTTCAAATGATTTAGATTTCCTATAAATGCTATGAGTTGATAAAAATAAATCCTTTGAAGCTACTATGCTATGAATCTATTTTTGAAGTATCAAATATTTTGGGGAGTTTACTTGTGTTCACCGAGATTGACTTCAGATATATTGTATTCGTTGTCATGAAACTACATGTGCCAGGCGTAGATTGCCACTTTGTGGTATAGACTACGGCACAGTTCTCTCCCTTGAGAGAGTACTATTTTGTGCTATTATTAGCATGGCTGAGTCGATTCGTACGGCACTACAATGAGACGACTGGAGCAAGTAGGGTATACGATACTTGCCTCTATGTACATAACCTAGTTGACCTTCTTATATCGGTGATGGTATAGTACTCCCAGTGGAAGGTAAGGGTAATTTTTTTATGTTTAGGCCTTAGGAGAAGTGTTTTCGATGACTTAAAGCAAATGGAATGATTTTGTATAATTTTATCCAAAATCTTGGATTGATGTAAATGTTTTAAAAGTTTATATTGTGGATTATATTTCGCTTGGTTATTATTTAAAATAACAAGGGTAATAAATTGATAAAATTTCTTATCGTTTATATCAAATATTGGTGCATTGTTTTTATAAAATTTATCCCAAGAACTTAAGTTAGAAAGATTCTATGATACTTATTGGGTACCGCTGTGGTGTACTCTGCCCTTAGGCGCCCCCCTCCAGGGCCCTACTTACTTTACATGTTTCAGGATAATGTATGATACGTGGCATGCGGTCAGGCTAGGATGACTCTCTTTCCGAGGTATTATGAAGCACCACTTTTATTTCGTGGTAGCTATCATGTTTTTCCTTATTTTATTTTTTTGGAATTACTCCAACTGTTGGTTCTATTCTTTGGTATAGAGGCTCCATAGGTAGTTGTGAAAGGTTGTAGTAACGGAGTTGTACACGACATACATGAAAGTATATTTACTTTACTTAGTCTCATTGTTATTATCATAAAAGGCGTCATATGTGATTTTGAATTGGAAAATATTTTATCAAAAAACTTAAAAAATGTATATGATTTTCAAGGAGCTTTCGCAGTTAAATTGGTTTTCATGCATATATGATTCGGGTGCATTACATGGTTTGGTTCGCTCGGGTTGGGTAGTGTGCCGGGTGCCGGTCACGTGATTTTGGGTCGTGACACCTTCACACCATTCTACTATTGTATTTGCACCGCAGATTAAGCTAGCGTTTGGACATAGATTTGGTTAAAACTTGAAAAAAGAGTATTTGAATTTGTGTTGAAAAATAATTTTTGGAAGTTAAAGTTGTGTCTAAACATGTATCCATGAACAAACAATATTTTTAAAAATTCTTTAAAAAAAAATAGCCAAAATCTATGTCCAACTGGGAGCTAATACTTGATAAGATTTCTTCACTTGCAATGTACAAAATCATATGAGCTTCAATGTCAGCACAAAGGAGGGTTGTTCTAGCAAATGGATTTTCTTTTTACTGCTTAACATAATGTAGCATCGAATAGTATCTTCACAACGAGACAAATCACATAAGAAACTAATGAAAATTTACTGGAGAAACTGTAAAAGATTACTTGGAAAAGTTATGTCACATGTTGAGTTACAATAAAGAAAAAACTCGCAACTGGTTAATGTTGCTAACTTATAAGTCGTTTCCTCTTTTTCTACTCTAGGCATATGAGAGCTGAAATCCTGTGCCGAGGAGCAAACTTGTTTTTTTACACAAGCAATTACATCCATAGAAAAAATGGAAAAATAAATCTAATATACATGTTAGTATTGGACGGACTTGCTAGTAGTCAGTCAGACATTGAAGTGTGCATCAGTTGTTCTTGAGCTGAATATTTCGAGTTACTACCTCAACGTTCGGTTTTGCAACTAAAGGTTATCCTACTTTCTAGCACCTTCACTTTCTTGAGCAGCTCATCTATGGTAACAGAAGCATCCTAACCAGAAAAAAAGGGGAAAAATAGTTGAAGGTCTGCATAAAGTTGAACGGAAAACAAAAGGGGGGAGGCTAATTAGAAATAGCAAGAACATATCAATTTTACCTTTAATCTGCTCCTTAAACTCTCTTCTTCTTGTTGCCAATGTCTTCTTTCTTCTATAAGCATGAGAGCTAAATTGTCATGATAGTTGTCCAGGTCTGATATCCTCTTTTCTGCTGCCTTAAGCTGATGTTATATGATTAGACAATTAAAGACTTAGTGTAATATAAGAGACCAAAACATCTACTATTTAGGATACGCAGTTCCTTATCAAAATATATATGCTGCTCACAATTATCACTTACTTTGCCTTCTAGAGTCTTATTCCTGTCTCTTTCATACTGCAAATCGCACAATACTTGTTGTAAACTGCAGGACGAAAACAGATAATCCACACGACTATTCTCCATAAATTTTGTAAGCAAAGAGTATCAATTGTCCAAGTTATTGAGAATCTACTGACCTATTCTTAGTACTCTGATTCTCTTCTCTCAAGTTGGACACAGTATCTTCCATCTGTTTTCAATGAAAATGGGAAAAAGAGAGAAATTTATTAATAGGGAAATCCTAATGACTGTCGAGTAATAGTACTGGTCGATTGATCAGCCATTAAGAAGTAATACAAGAAGCGACCTAAATAAAGTAGCAACATCTTGCAGTAGTCGATAATATATGAATAAGAAAAAAGAGTTGGGAGTTGAACATGGACTAGAAAATAAATGCTAGATAATGAACTAATTGTAAATGGTTAGGCTTATGAAAAGAATGACAGAATTTTGTAAACAAGAAAAGAATGACAATAGCTTGTCTATTTGTAATTTACCTTCACAACTGAAATTCCAGGAGTTTGACCAGTTTGCTTATTTGATATACGCACTTGCTGAGTTTCTCCAGACATGGTCTGATTTCTCGCTTGTGTTGAAGAATGAACTGGTCCGTTCTCTTGTTCTCCTTCAGTGGATTTCAATTTAGATTTATCATTACATGTTGTGTGGCCGTTGGAGGAAAACCGGGAACAGGACTTGCTGTTAGCAGAAGTGTTTGTTTCTTTCTCAGGAGAGACACTGTTCTTTACATTGCGACGCTTAGCATAACCAATTAAATGGCAGTTTGAAGACCTATTATACAAGAAATATACTTAATGAAACTTTGTAAATAAAGTAAAACTTACAATGTTGAGGAAACTTAATAAAACATACCAATACTTCTTCTGCATAGCTTGTAAACGTGCTTCAAGTCTAGCAAGGACAATCGTGCGCTCAAAACCCTGTTTATCGTGAGCTGGTTCGACAAAATTAGCTTCTAAGACACCTGTTAAAGAAAATAGGAAAGTAGAAAGTGAATTATACAAGTTTAACACTATGAGGAAAAGAATGTCAATCAAAAGCCCAAAATAATATATCATGTCAATAAATCACTGATTCCTCATGAAAATAATACCTATCGCGCCACGACCATCACTTCCAGCAGCATTCCACACCCTCCAGAAAGGCTGACAAAGAAGAAATTCATCGGTTAAGCAGAGCAATCAAAGGTAATAAACATTGCATTATGCGAATTAAAACGTATTGGTATATCCAACTCTCTCTCTATATATATAGTGGATTTACAAAGGACTAATTCAGCCCGTGTATTGAAATTTTGCCTACACCAGTATTAAATCCATTTATGATGCCTTGAGCAAAAGAAAAAGTTATACCTTAATTAGCCGGTTCTTGTGATAAACATTAAAACCTTGAATATCAATGTGATGTTCTGCATCTTTCACAAAACCAATAGTTACCACAGCTACCGCCTATTATGAGAAAAATAGTCAGAGTTAAAAAAGTCTAAAGTGGCAAAAATACTACTCCTAAAATAGCAAATCAAGCTTGAAATTTTAAAGGAAAAAGATGTTACATTTGGATCCTTGGATGTTTCATCACCAATGGGTTGTGGTCTGTAGGTGATTTCCTCAGATAACATCATGTCATTTACCAAATTATGATGTTCAACGTCTTTTCCCCGTAAAATTATTCGAAATCCAGGAGTAAGCCTCAGATACAAAATTGAAGCATAACTCTGAGAACAAAAGATCAATACATAAGTCAATTCCAAAAGACTAGTATGCAATGCAATAAACCTTGAACTTTTTCCTGAACCTTGTTAAAGTAACCAATAGAATGTACGTGGAGTAGATCTTCAAGTAATAACTTTAATAGAATGGAATCCATAACTAGAATATTTACCCTCAAAGAATGCTGATAAGTTAGAAAATGCTTGGAGTTAGGATATTGTTTTGCCATCTCGATCTTCTTTTCATCTCGACTAACACCCTTGATTTGAATGTCCTGTAAAAGATAAAAGCATAATCCAGCTAAGAAACCAAAGATAGGGGTTTGGGATATGCAATACAAGAGAAGCAGAATACTTGTGGATCGGTGTCAAAGTCAAGTTCTGTGGATCCTTCTTCATCCTCCCAAAGATTGTATATGATAATTCGCGTTCCTTGATCGTTCAGTAATTCAAACTAGAACAAACAATAACAATAACATTAGGAGCAAAACTAATGAGCAGAAACAATAGTAGCAACCTTAAATGCGGAAACATGCATCAGAAGAAAAGATAGTTCACAGCTAACAAAAAATATTTTCATCCTTTAAAACTACATAAAGAGCGAATAGGAAATACCTGCTGGAAGAGATCCTCTTCACTTTCATAAGGAGACCATTGTACTATCGTTTCAGAAATTCTTTTCCAGTCATCAACTGAAGATCGAGTCAGCATTTCCCAGGTTTCTGCTCTCTTCACAAAATCAATCTTCACATTGCAAAGTGCAAAAACCAATTTTCAATATTTTTTGTTCCTACAACTAAATGATTGTTTACAAAATACAAAAACCAGCTATGATAACTATCTTTGTTGAAACTCTAATTTTCAAACAAAAAGTTAGTAAGGAAATTTGAAGTATCAAGCAAATATAGCGCTAATATGTTCTAGTTATCCAACAAAACAACAAGAATATGGTAATTGCTGTATCCAGGAAGTCATACCATTGGAACAACAATATCTTCTTTTCCTGTGCTCCTTAAAAATGTATATGACAACATTCCAACACTTTGTGTTGTGCTACAGAAAACAAAAAGAACATACTACTTAAAGAAATTGCAATCATAATCTCTAGGAAGACGACTGTATGAGAAACTAGCAAGCAACAGTTACTAGCACCATAAAATACCTTGTTCCGTCCCTTCCCTGACAACGCGAGAACACAATCACATCTGCCCCTAGTCTCATACTACTGGTTTTGAAACCATTTCCATCTTGCAAAACATTACAAAATAATAAGGCAATTGTTGCATACTTAGAACAGTTTCCAAGAACAAATTTTAGTGATATAACAAATATGGTTTAGGTATTGCAATAAATATATAAACTCACATTGGCCAATGGTATTTGCTAATTTGCTTTTTGCAGAATATCCAAGAGACATGCACTGACGCATTTTATCAGGAGTCATTCCACCACCGTTATCTGCAGTTTCATTTGTCAAAAGAATAAGCTCAAGATTCGAACAAGAAAGAGCTGCCTACCAAATTTAGAGCAAGAGATTTCATGTCATATCGATCAAATATTGGATCCACTACTATGGTCTCTAGAACAAGAAAGCGGAATCTCTCCAGAGAACCAACTACTCAAAAAAAGAAAAAACATGACAAGAATATACAAGGAAAGTGAATGAATATACCTTCAACCAATAACATTTTGCCCTTCTCTTTCTTGTTGTCAAGCACATCTACGCTGACATAGGTAGCTCCATTGCAAACCTGAGAAAAATATTTTAAGGAAGTGGAACAGAGAAGGCAACAAAAGGAACAGGAAACTATAGCATGTATACCTCGTCCATAGCATTGTCTAGAAGCTCAGCAAAAGCTGGTGCAGAGAACAAGATCATGTAAACATCAACAAAGAGAAATCTCCCACTAATATATGGGGAGAAATTGAGTTGAGGAATATGAAACTAAATCAAAGATCAAGCTTAAATTTGCGACAGACATTACCTCCCAAAGCCCATTTATGACTGGTGGCATTTGAATGCAAGAATTTTGGGTGAACCCTCACATGATCCATGCCAACTGCACGTATGAAATCATATAAATGAAGCTGCTAGTGATATTTTGGCGATACACACTAGGAAATTAATTATATAACCAAGTAGTCAACCATATCAATTGTTAGAGAGTATATATGCGCGCATTTTGGTTTGTGTAAAGATTTCCAAAGGGGTTTCTAGTGTCCTAGATTACTTTGTTTATTGCATTAAGGATTTAGTTCCAAGTTCATATTCTTTCATGTGATATCAGAGTTAGCCTTTGGCAAACCCATTCTCACACTCATAAGTCTGCATTAATGACAAAATTTGAACCTAAATCTGTCGTTAGAGAGTGTGGAATAACTTATCCTAAATTCGGACATACTAAGGAACTTAAACGTCATGTGTTACTTCACCTATATATTGTCTTAACGTTTTGAGTTGGATGCTAAAATTCTTTCACATGGAAATAGAGACAGCTCAGTAAGTCCAGCTTTAAAAGTTTTCTCACGACATGTTCTGTCGCTCTAGGTTTCCCTCCCTCAACTGATCATCAGGCCCTCTAGGATCTCTTTCTCTCAATTTAATCCTTCGAGCCTTCAACTTCGTTTCAAGCACATTTTTAGCTAGTCGAGGCTTATCTCTCTACTTCAGGCTACCTTCTAGCTAGGTATGATTTGGACCTTGTAGCCATTCAAAGCTACTTTCTCTACCTCGACAAATAAACTCGTTGAGCCACGATATTTTTTCAGATTGGTATTGTAAAGTTTTTTTGAGGAGCATATAATAAGCATATACTACCCCACTAATTGCTTAAGGTACAAATTAGATGCTCATGAGATGTTTTTGTTTTGATTTCGAGAGTAAGTTACGATGCCTTAATGAAAAAAGAAACTTTAATTTGTTATGCGTGCAACGCTCCTAAAAAAGCTATTGGGATATTATCTCCATTAATTTGCTATTTAAAACAACAAGTAGCATCAGGAAGCAAGACTATAAATGCCAATAATTGGCGAACACATCTACCAAACTCTGCATTCCATCCCAAATTCAAGTCATTCATGTCGCTACATATATACCTACATTGCACAATGACTTCAAAACTAATCAACCAGGACATCAATTAGATTAAATTATGTGGTGATGTCCAAACACTCTTTCCTTTACTGCAAATTAAACCTGCCACATAGGTAGAAGAAAACTGTGAAAAGCTAATTATGATATCTTGTACCTGGTTCTTGCATGAGTTTCTTTTCAATGAAAAGTTCCAAACTTTACAAATATAACGTCTTTATTTAGCATCTATCAGTTTTCAATTTGATGAACATGTAAGCTGAGAAACAGGAGTAACAGTCTGAAAGCTCTGAATTGTAATTAAATCTCAATAAATAATGCCTAAGTTCTGTCAAAGCCGCTGCTTTTAGCCACCACACTGCTACTTTTTTCATCCTTTATATTCTAACATGGTTCGACAAGTTGGTTCAATAGTAAAATATCCGTATACCAAATACTGCCTCTGTACAAAAAGGAATAGACCTTTCTTGAAATATTTTTTTACCATAAACCTATATTGTGTTTTGTAGTAGTACTTTTATAATACGTACTATAAAAATTTGTGATTTCTAGTTACTTTTTATAAGACATTAATTTCACAATTCAAGAGAAATGTTTTGATGCATTCTTTCTCCAACCCCATCATTCTTTTTTTTTTAGTTCATGCTTTAGTGCCCAACTAATCCGGAATTCACTTTGGCCCATTAAAGGGTGAAGCGCTCCATATATACCATGAATATTTCAAACCCCGTCATTCTTTTCTACAGGAAAGGAATACTTAGTAAAGTAATCAATCGGTCTAAGAACTTGTCAAATATTACCTGAATGAGCAGCAGAAAAGCCACCATCAATGCCTTCATAATCTCCAGCTTTCCAGAACTGCTTGCAACTTGTAATATTAGCAGGAGAAACTACCTGCTTTTCTCCAGCCACTACTACCAATTGATCATTGCGCGAAAAAGGCACGTCACGATACTCAGATTTTGGACGAACCGACCGCAAAGGAGCAATAAAACCAATACTACTAGCCTTGCCAGCATTAATACGAGACTGTTGCCATGCCGCACGCTCTTCGGGGGGAAGAGGATCAAGAAACCCTACTGGCAAAGCAGCTTCGGCTCTCATCTTTTTCAATGGACTAATTCCTTCCATATCATCATCACTATTATCATCAAAACAAGAACCAAAAAAGCCGTTGGTTTCACTGCTTACAGGAATCATCATAGCAGTAGTACTGTTTGTTGGAATATCTAAGTTGTCTGTTGGGTCGACGATTTCTTCCTTGATAGGGAGAGTACTCATGTTGTTAAAAAATATTAAGAATCAAGAACTAGGGTATTTGGATGTTGATATTGAGGGATGAGTAGTTTGAGAAGTTGGAATAAGAGTTTGAAAGGGCGAGGTTTGTGCGACAGTTTTCCTTATTTATGTGAAAAACTTAACCGTCTCCTACGTGGTTTAGAGTTATAAAGTTGGCGCCAATGTGGATTTTCCGCCCTGGAAATATTTAATGGTATTTTTTTTTGTTTCTATACAATATTTTTAATTTATTTACTAAAATTACCTTATATTTGTAATTTACCGCTATAATCATAGCTTCCTTGTAATTTATATACAATTCTTTTAAGGAGTCCCCTTCCAGCTATGGGTTTCCTTCTTAAAAGCGTGATCCACGCAACAGTTAAAGAAAAAAAAAAAACTACAATCTGCTATCCTCGACGGACAAATCTGTTCCCTAATATTGCATGATTAACCACTTCAAAAAGAACCCAATCGTTGCAATTGAATCCAAAATTTTCGAAGTTGAGTGGTCATTGTTTAAGGATGCTATAGGGCGGCAAAGCAATCTGCAAAATTGAGTCGTTGATTTTTCAATTCAAACAAACATAAATCGGTGAACATGAGTCGATTTGGAATTTATTCTCTACTTTTCTTTCTTTAACAAATCGAGTAAAAAAAGAATAATGTATGATACAACAACATGCAAAAAAAAACAAATTGCGTACAAAATTAATACAATTTTGACACATCTACAATAACATACAAACAAAAAAATAAATTTCATATAACTAATTATACAGTATACAACTTATCTACAACTTTCACACGTCATTCTTACCCAATTAAATACAACTACAACATCAACATCATATAATTTAAATACAATTTTCTTACAAATTTTATACAAATATGTCTTTTGTATGTATTTTGTATATGATTTGTATATATTTTGTATGTGGTGTGTTCTTCTTACTCTCTAGAATTCCAATCAAAACTTTCTCTTTTAATGCAATGTTTATACATATCAACAACTTTATGTAAAAGATAGTATTTATAACTTGAATACAAATTCATACAACGATTCATATTGTACAACTGTTTTTCAACTCTCATACAATATTCAAATAAACAATATATATAACTAAAATAGAATACAACTTAAATACAATTTATATACAAAATACAACTTTAACACATCTTCATCTTCGAATTTCAATTTGAAAATTCATCCAAAATCATCTCTAATTTTCACCAAACCCTCAAAATTGAGATATAAACTTCAAAGAATATTCTCTATCATTTACAACAACACCAAATCAAAATATATAAATAATAATTTTATAAAAATCGAATTCAAAATTAAAGTTTCGAGGTTTTGGATGACTTTCAGTGGCTAGTGGGGCAACGCATAATGACTGGTTCATGGTGATAAGCGACGACATCAAATCTATTATTGAATTCTCTGAAGAGAAAAAAAAAAGAGACAGAGAAAAGAGAATAGAATCGTAGAGATCCAAAGAAGAAGTCAGGAAGGGAAAAAAAATAGAAAGAGAGAAAGAGTGACGAAGCATCTATATATATATATATATATATATATATATATATATATATATAGAGCTGGGCAATAAAAAAGTGACTTGGCACATCTCACTCATATTCTTTCTATCCAATTTAATATATAAATGCCTAACATTTATTATCAAGTAAACAGCTGTTTCTACCTATTCAAAATTGAAACGCCTCATAAAGAAAGAACTGTTTCGTTGTGGTGGAACTTCAGAAGCCTCTTACATTTTTCTATCAACTATAAAGCCCAAACGTCTCATCACCAAGACAAAAATAAAGTTTGAAAAAAAAAAAGAACAGAGAAACCGTTCTGAAGAGAGGATGTGGAAGCACACTCGCATTTATGTCTGCCCCATTTATTTCATCCTTTCAGTTTGTCTGGTATTGAAGAATCTTTCGTAGAGCTTTTTGCTATTTAGTTGTTGTGTAAAGATATTGCTAATGGGTTTAGATTAATTTTGTTCTTTTGTCTTTGATACATTATCATACAATAGAAGCTCGTATATTTGAAGGCAAACCAACAACAAATGTTGCATATATAATCGGTCAAAAATTGTATATGACTTAAAATTTTCTTATACTTTAAGCTCTGATTATATATTTTGTATGTGTAGGATTTGAAGTTTTCTTCTTTTTCTTCTTATAATACATTTAAAAAAATATGTTTCTATCCTCTCTTTTTTTTGGGTTTAGTGTGCACTTGATACTTTGGGTATTCGTATTATGTTGGTCTTCTGTTAATGGTTATGCATATAAATTATAGATTATATCATATAATCTATACGGAAAGAGGAACACTAATAAAGTTAGTAATTTTTCTTGGATTATCTTTCCATGATGGTTATTGATATGGGGGGAGGGGTAGCGGGTGAAATTACTATCTTCTTTGTAGCTTAAAGGGGAATAGTCATTCTCTCTTTCTTCTTCTTCTCCGTACAACTTATTTTATTTTAAGTTTGAATCTTAAGTCCTTTAATAATTAGCACATTTTAAAAGTGAGAAGAAAAATCACATAATTGTTTATGTCTTCAGAAGATCTTATGTATTTTTTGTTTTATTTTTTGAATTATTTGACAGTTATCTTCTTGTGAATATGTAAAGTTAATGCGTCTTGGTTCCATGCATGTGAGAGTCCATTAGTAGTTATAAAAAGTATTGCTTTCTTTTTAAAGAAATTGTCACGACCCAAAATACGCATGTCGTGATGGCGCCTATCTCAATACTAGGTGTCACGATCCCAAATTCACTCTGTAGGATATCGTGATGACAACTAATCTTTAAGACTATGTAAGCCTAATAATTTTACAGAATAACTAAATATAAATCTGAAACTCAATCCTTAACATCTGAAATAAATAAGAACTGCAAATTAAATAATTACAACTCCCAAAATCCGATAGAAATAAGTCACAAGCTTCTAAAAATTTATTCTGAGAGTCTCTATGCATCAGACTCTAAAGAGAATAAGGAAAACAACATAATAAAAATAGAGGAGGACTCAGAGGTCTGCAGACGCTGGCAGATGTACCTTAAATTCTCCGCGTACAGACTAGCTAACTGATATCTGGTCTGGTAAGAAGTACCTGGATCTGCACAAAAAGATGTGCAGAAGCGTAGTATGAGTATACCGCAGTGATACCTAGTAAGTGACAAGTCTAACCTCGGTAGAGTAGTGACGAGGTCAGGTCAGGCCCTACTGAAAATAATAAAAGACATAGTGAAAGTTTAACAATATAACAATAATAATGACAATGGAAGTGAATCAAGTAAGAAATATATCATAATTTAACTGTACAGAATACAGGTGTACATCACTGAAAAGAAAAAGGAATTTACATATTTAGGAAAAAACGAAACAATCAAGACAAGTACACCAATGAAAAACAATCAACAAGGGCACTCCCGAGATACCGCCTTGTAGTCCTAAATTATAAATAAATTCACAATATTTCTTTTCCTTATATCACCGCGAGAGCCTTCACATTTAGTTTTAAAGAAATTATTTTTTCCGAAATAGCATCTTGCGTTTAGCCACCCTTATCACACACGCATGGCTTCTATTAGTTCCCCTACTAGCCACGCGTATCAAGCCCACCTTATCTCACCACATGCGTTTCAACACCCAAACCTTATACCACCGCATGCGCTTCAATATCACAATTCGCACCTCAAGTGCTCAATTATTTCAACTTGCTAAATAAATCAACAACAATATTATTTTCAACAATAAGGAGCTCACGGCTCAATCATAATGTATACAAAAATCTCAACAAAATACTTGGGAGTGAATAGCTCAACAAAAAAATAATATTTCACAAATTAACACCTTGCCTCAATACCAAATTTTAAATGTCAAATACTTCATATTAATAATAATTTAATTAAGACATTCAACTTTAAAATAATGAGCACAGAATAAAAGAAACAAAATTTTAACTAAACAGGTAAATCAATTAGCAGGAAAAAGGTAAGACAAATTTAAAATATAAAAATAGACCAATGATGATGAGTATAACATGATAAAATAATTTTAATTAATATGTGACAAAGATCTACACAATTTAAAATCAGAATTTTTCACATTTAGCTCGTGCACACACTCGTCACCTCGTGTACATGGCTTTCGACACATCACAATTTTCATAACAATACCAATCCTAAGGGGAATTTTTCCCAAACAAGGTTAGACAATTTACTTATCTCGACTTGCGTTAATTCAATCCACTAGTAGGCCTTTTCCTCGATTATTCAATTCCGAGTGACTCGAATCTAGCCAAAATAATTAATTCGATACAGTCAATACAAGTTACAGGAATTAATTCCATATGAAAATACTAGTTTTTCCAACAAAAATCCGAAATTCACTAAAAATGCCAAACGGGGCCCATGTCTCATAACCCGAAAAAAGTTATAAAATATGAACGTCCATTCAAGTACGAGTCCAACCATACCAAAATTACTAATTTCTGATAACAATTCAGCCCTCAAATCTTCAAATTTAACCAAGAGGGTTTTCAAGATTTTTCAATTTAAATTATCAATTAAATGCTAAAAATAGCAATAGATTCGGGTAATTTGACTAAAATTGAGTTAAGAACACTTACCCCGTTGTTTCCCTTGAAAGTCTCCCGAAAATCGCCTCACCCGAGCTCTTAAAATTCAAAAATGGGTAAAAATGGCCAACCCCCGAATTATATGTTCTGACCAGGTATTCCGCATTTGCGGACCAATTGTTGCTTCTACGGAGTCACATTTGCGACCGCATTTCCTCTTCTGCGAAAAAGCACTTGACAACTTCCTTTGCACCTGTGGAAAATGGTTCGCTTCTGCGCAACCGCAGGTGCGCCCACGCCTTCCGCTTCTGTGGTTCATTCCACTGCATAAGCGTCTTCGGTTTTGCGGAGTTTGTTCCGCTTCTGCGACTCTACTGGGCAGCCCCTTTGTCCGCTTCTGCTAGCCACAGCTCGCTTGTGCGAGTCCGCACCTGCGGTCAGTCCCTCCGCAGGTGCGAAAATATACGAACAAGTCCTAAAAATATCATACAAACTTAGTCGAAGCCTCAAATCACATCAAGCAACACTAAAAACACGAATCATACCCCAATTCAAGTCTAATGAAACTAAGAAATTCCAACTTCTACATTCGACGCTGAAACCTATCAAATCAAGTCTGATTGACCTCAAATTTTGCACACAAGTCATAAATGACATAACAGACCTATTTTAATTTCCAGAATCGGATTCCGACCTCGATATTAAAAAGTTAACTCCCCGGTCAAACTTTCAAACTTAAATTTCTATTTTATCCATTTCAAGCCTAATTTAACTACGGACTTCCAAATAATTATCCGGACACACTCCTAAGTCCAAAATCACCATATGGAGCTATTGAAATCATCAAAACTCTATTCCGGGGTTGTTTATATATAAGTCAATATCCGATCAACCATTTCAACTTAAGCTTTCAACCTTGAGACTAAGTGTCTCAATTCATTTCGATATCTCTCCGGACCCGAACCGACTACCCTGGCTAGTCATATAACAGCTATAAAGTAAAAAATAAGCAATAAATAGAGAACGGGGCTACAACTCTCAAAACTACCGGCCGGGTCATTACATCTTCCCCCTCTTAAACAAACGTTCATCCTCGAACGAGTATAAAGACATACTTGTAGTGGTGAAAAGATGAGGATAACAGCTACGCATATCATGCTCGATCTTCCAAGTCGCCTCCTCGATCGGATGACCCCTCCACTGTACTTTTACTGAAGAAATGCTCTTCGATCTCAACTTTCAAACCTGCCTGACCAAAATAGCTACTGGCTCCTCGACATAAGATAGGTCCTTGTCCAACTGGACTCAGCTGAAGTCTAACACATGAGACGGATCGCCGTGATACTTCCGGAGCATGAAAACATAAAACACTAGATGAACTGTAGTGAAACTAGGTGGTAGTGCAATTCTGTAAGCCACCTCTCCAATTCTCTCAAGAATCTCAAAAGGGCCCGATATACCTAGGGCTCAACTTACCCTTCTTGCCGAATCTCATAACACCCTTCATGGGCGAAACCTAGAGCAAGACCCGCTCACCAACCATGAATGCAACATCACAAACCTTCCGATCCGCATAAATCTTTTGTCTAGATTGGGCTATACGAAGTCGATCCTGAATCAATTTAACCTTTTCCAAAGCATCCTGAACCACGCCTGTGCCCAATAACCTAGCTTCACCTGGCTCGAACCAACCCACTGGAGACCGGCACCGCCTACCATACAGAGCCTCATATGATGCCATTTGAATGCTCGACTGATAAACGTTGTTGTAAGAAAACTCTGCAAGTGGAAAGAACTGATCCCAAGCACCCCCAAAATCCATCACACACGCACTAAGCATATCCTCCAATATCTGAATAGTGCGCTCGGACTGTCCATCTGTCTGAGGGTGAAATGTTGTACTCAACTCCACCCGAGTACCCAACTCACGTTGTACGGCTCTCTAGAACTGTGATGTAAACTGCGTACCCCAGTTAGAGATGATAGATACTGGTATGCCATGAAGCCTAACAATCTCGCGAATGTAAACCTGAGCCAGCTGCTCCAAAGAGTAAGTAGTAACCACATGAATGAAATAAGATGACTTAGTCAATCTATCCACAATCACCCAAACTGCATCGAACTTCCTCTGAGTCCGTGGGAGCCCAACAACAAAATCCATAGTGATCCGCTCCCATTTCCATTATGGAATCTCTAACTTCTGAAGCAATCCACTCGGTCGCTGATGATCATACTTCACCTGCTGACAATATAGACACCGAGCTATATATTCCACCATGTCTTTCTCCATCCACCTCCACCAATAGTGTTGTCTCAAGTCCTGATACATCTTTGAGGCACTTGGATGAATGCAGTACCGCGAACTGTGAGCCTCCTGGAGAATCAACTCATGCAAACTATCTAAATTGGGCACACACAGCCTGCCCTGCATCCGTAATACACCGTCATCTCCAACAGTGACTTACTTGGCATCACCGTGTCCTTAAGGACAAGCAGATGGGGTCATCAAAGATGAGAAACCACACAAGCCAAAACTCAGCTCAGCTCGGAAATATCCAATCTGACAAACTGGTTGGCCAAGGCCTGCACATCCAAGGCTAAAGGCCTCTCTGCTACCGGTAAATATGCTAAGCTGCCCAAACTCTCCGCCTTACGACTCAAGGCATTGGCCACTACATTGGCCTTCCCGGGATGATAGAGAATGGTGATATCATAATCCTTAAGCAACTCTAACTGCCTCTGTTGTTGCAAGTTAAGATCCTTCTGTTTAAACAGATGTTGTAGACTCCGGTGATCGGTGTAGACCTCACAATGGACACCATATAAATAGTGCCGCCAGATCTTCAAGGCATGGACAATAACCTCTAACTCAAGATCGTGGACAGGATAGTTCTTCTTATGTACCTTTAACTGTCTGGATGCATAGGCAATCACCCTACCGTCTTGCATCAATACTGCGTTGAGACCAATACGCGACGCATCACAATACACAATATAAGACCCTGAACCTGCAGGCAACACCAATATTGGGGTTGTAGTCAAAGATGTCTTGAGCCTTTGAAAGCACTCCTCACATTCCTCGGTCCACCTAAACGGAGCACCTTTCTGGGTCAATTTGTTCATAGGTGCAGTAATAGAAGAGAAACCCTCTACAAATCGATGATAATACCCCACCAAGCCAAGAAAACTCCGGATCTCCATAGTTGAGGACGGTCTGGACCAACTCTACACTGCCTCAATCATTTTCGGATCTACCTTGATCCCCTCGCATGAAACTATATGACCCAAGAATTCCATTGAATCTATCCAGAATTCACACTTTGAAAATTTTGCATATAACTTCTTTTCTCTCAAAATCTGAAGCACAGTCCTCAGGTGCTGCTCATGATACTCCCGGCTTTGGGAGTACACCAGAATGTTGTCAATAAACACAATGATGAATGAGTCAAGATAGGGCTGAAATACATTGTTCATCAAATGCATAAATGTTGTTGGGACATTGGTCAGCCCAAAAGACATCACAAGGAACTCGTAATGACCATACCGAGTCCTAAAAGCAGTCTTCGGGATATCTCGCTCCCGAATCTTCAGCTGGTGATAGCCTGAACACAAGTCTATTTTTGAGAACACCCTGGCACCCTGTAGTTGATCAAATAGGTCATTAATACGCGACAATGTATACCTGTTCTTTACTGTAACCTTGTTCAACTGACAGTAATCAATACACATCCGCATAGAACCATCCTTCTTCTTCACAAATAAGACAGGAGCACCCCAAGGCGATATACTGGGCTGAGCAAAACCCTTATCAAGCACCTCCTATAACTACTCTTTTAATTCTTTCAATTCTACTAGGGCCATACGATATGGTGGAATAGAAATGGGCTGAGTGCCCAGTAACAAATTAATGCCAAAGTCAATATCCCTGTCAGGTGGCATACCCGGAAGATCCGCTGGAAATATATCTGGAAAATCCTTTACTACCGGAACTGACTCCACGGTAGGAGTATCAAAACTAACATATCTCACATAGGCCAGAAACGCATCACACCCTTTCTCTATAATTCGTTGAGCCTTATGAAATGAAACAACCCTGCTAGGAACATAATCTAAGGTACCTCTCCACTCTACCCGTAGTAGACCTGTCATAGCCAACGTCATCGTCTTGGCGTAACAATCAAGGATAGTGTGATATGGCGACAACTAGTACATGCCCAAAATAAATATCGAAATCCACCATACTGAGCAATAATAAATCACCTCTGGTCTCAAAACCACTTATAACAATCAAACATGACCGATACACGCGGTCACCAATAATAGAATCACCCACGGGTGTAGATACATAAACAGAAGAACTCAAAGAATCACGGAGTACACCCAAATATGGGGCAAAATAAGATAACACATAAGAATAATTGGAGCCTAGATCAAATAAGACTGATGCATCTATATGACAGACCGGGACAATACCTGTGATAATAGAATCAGATGCAATTGCCTCCGTCCTAGTAGGAAAGGCATAATATCTGGCCTGGCCTCCCCCTCTAGTGCGATCTCTACTTTCCTGACCTCCACCTCTAGCTAGCTGTGCAGGTGGAGTGACAACTGGTGCAGTAATCATGGCCTGAGAAGCCTGAGGGCCTTGTGGAATAGGTGGGGCCTGCGAAATCTGTGGAGCTGAACCCCTCCTAAATCTGGGGCAATCCCTCACTATATGATGAGTGTCATAACACTCGAAGCAAGCCCTCGGAGGACATGGATGCTGGGACTGGCTCGGGCCTGATCGACTGGACTGACCGCTGAAAGCACCCCGTGCAGGAGGTACAGTAGACACTGGCGGTGCATAATATGGAACCTGAGGTCTGGGAGTAGCCGGAATACCGCTGAAAGCTGGAAGTGCTGAATGAATAGGACGGATCACATAGCCTCTTCCATAATGAGCTGCAACTAGGGCACATGAATTGTTATACGTGCCAGAATCCCGAGGCCTCTTAGCTTCCCTCTCTTCTCTCTCCCGGGTCCGCATACCCTCCAATCTCCTAGCAATTTCCACCACCTGCTGGTGTGCGATATCCATCTCCAGCTCTCGGGCCATACTAAATATGATACTAGGGTGGAGCCCCTCAATAAATTGATGAACACACTCTCTAACAATAGTAACCAAGGCAGGTGCGTGCTTGGATAAATCATTGAACCAGATTGCATACTCCGATACTGGCATAGAGCTCTGGCGCAACTACTCAAACTCTGAGTGCCATGCATCTCTGAGATTCTGGGGAATAAACTCTCCCAAGAACATATCAGAGAACTCGACCCAAGTGAGTGACGCTGCCTCTACCAGACTACCCAACTCATATGCTCGCCACCACTGATACACTGCTCCCTTAAGCTGGAATGTAGTAAAAGCGACCCCGCTAGAATTCACAATAACCATAGTATGGAGGATACAGTGACATTCCTCAAGAAAACCCTAAGCATCCTCTGAAGCCAAACCGCTGAAAGTGAGAGGGTGGTACTTCTTGTACCTCTCGAGCCCGAGCTGCTCCCCCTCCGAAACTTTTGCCCTAACCTCAGGCCGAACAGGGACAACTGGTTGTACCGGTATAACCTCTGGGGCATGGTCAACCTGGGCCCGTGGCTTTGGGGTACGAGCGTCGGGAGCCTGTGCTCCTCCCTCAGCCTGAGATATGGCAGGAGAAAGTGGAATCAACCTTGCTTGAGCTAGAGTGCCAAACATGCTCAAAACCTGGGCAAGAGTCTCCTAAAGTGCAGGGGTAGTAACAGACATCTCAGGTGCCTACTCTCCAACTGGAGCTACTGGTGGCTCCTCTATAGCAGCTCGTGCAGGTGCTCTAGCTGCACCACGTGGTATTCCTCGGCCTCTAGCTAGGCCTCTGCCACAGCCTCTTGCGGCTCCAACAGGGAGCGCGAGTGTCTGATCATCAGATCCAGTTGTGCGTATTCTCACCATCTGTGAGAGAATAGAAAGATAATGGTTTAGAATTTCGAAGTCAACAAATGCGCACGATAAGGAATCAAAGAAGTGAACATTTTCCTAAAAGTTCCATAGCCTCCCGAAGATAAGTACAGACGTCTCTGTACCGATCCACGAGACTCTACTAAACCTGCTTGAGACACGTAACACCTATGAACCTAAACCTCTGATACCAACTTATCACGACCCTAAATTCCCTCCGTAGGATATCGTGGTAGTACCTAGTCTCTAAGACTAGGTAGGCCTAATAATTTTACGGAATAATTAAATATAAATCTGAAATTCAATCCTTAATAGCTGAAATAAATAAGAACTGCAAATTAAATAATTACAACTCCCAAAACCCGGTAGAAATAAGTCACAAGCTTCTAAGAATCTAATATGAGTGTCTCTATAGATATGAGTCTAAAGAGAATAAGAAAAACAACATAATAAGAATAGAGGGGGACTCCGAGGTCTGCGGACGCTGGCAGATGTACCTTAAAGTCTTCGCGTACAGATTAACTAACTGATATCTAGTATGGTAAGAAGTACCTGGATCTGCACAAAATGATGCACAAAAGCGTAGTACCCGTACACCACAGTGGTACCTAGTAAGTGTCAAGCCTAACCTCGGTAGAGTAGTGACGAGGTCAGGCCAGGCCCTACGGGAAATAATAAAAGACATGGTGAAAGTTTAACAATATAACAATAATAATGACAATGGAAGTTAATCAAGTAAGAAATATGTCACAATTTAACTGTACAGAATATGGACAGATAATATATCACTGAAAAGAAAAAGGAATTTACATATTTAGGGAAAAACGAAACAATCAAAGCAAGTACACCAATGAAAAAAATCAACCAAGGCACTCCTAAGGTACCGCCTCATAGTCCCAAATCATAAATAAGTTCACAATATTTCTTTTCCTTATATCACTGCGAGAGCCTTCACATTTAGTTTTAAAGAAATTGTTTTTTCCGAAATAGCATCTTGCGTTTAGCCACCCTTATCACACCACATTGCTTCTATTAGTTCTCCTACTAGCCACGCCTATCAAGCCCACCTTATCTCACCGCATGCGTTTCAACACCCAAACCTTATACCACCGCATGTGTTTCAATATCACAATATATCACAATTCGCACCTCAAGTGCTCAATTATTTCAACTTGCTAAATAAATCAACAACAATATTATTTTCAACAATAAGGAGCTCACGGCTCAATCACAATGTATACAAAAATCTCGACAAAATACTTGGGAGTGAATAGCTCAACAAAAAAAATAATATTTCACAAATTAACACCTTGCCTCAATACCAAATTTAAAATGTCAAATACTTCATATTAATAATAATTCAATTAAGAAATTCAACTTTCAAATAATGAGCACAGAATAAAAGAAACAAAGCTTCAACTAAACAGGTAAAGCAATTAGCAGGAAAAAGATAAGGCAAATTTAAAATATAAAAATAGACCAATGATGATGAGTATAACAAGATAAAATAATTTAATTAATATGTGACAGAGATTTACACAATTTAAAACCAGAATTTTCCATATTTAGCCCGTGTACACACTCGTCACCTCGCGTACATGGCTTTCAACACATCACAATTTTCATAACAATACCAATCCTAAGGGGAATTTTCCCCAAATAAGGTTAAACAAGTCACTTACCTCGACTTGCATTAATTCAATCCACTAGTAGGCCTTTTCCTTGATTATCCAATTCCAAATTACTCGAATCTAGCCAAAATAATTAATTCGATACAGTCAATATAAGTTATAGGAATTAATTACCTATAAAAATACTAGTTTTTCCAACAAAAATCTGAAATTCACTCAAAAATCGCCAGCGGGGCCCATGTCTCGGAACCTGAAAAAAAGTTAAAAAATATAAATGCTCTTTCAACCACGAGTCCAACCATACCAAAACTACTAATTTTCGATAACAATTCGGCCCTCAAATCTTCAAATTTAACCAAGAGGGTTTTTAAGATTTTTTTTAACTTAAATCACCAATTAAATGCTAAAAATAGCAATAGATTCGGGTAATTTGACTAAAATTGAGTTAAGAACACTTTCCCCGTTGTTTTCCTTGAAAGTATCTCGAAAATCATCTCACCCGAGCTTTTAAAATCCAAAAGTGGGTAAAAATGGCCAACCCCCGAATTATATATTCTCACCAGGTATTTCCGCATTTGCGAACCAATTGCCGCTCCTGCGGAGTCGCGTTTGCGACCGCATTTCCGCTTCTGCGAAGAAGCACCGAACAACTTCTGCGACTCCACTGGGCAGCCCCTTTGTCCGCTTCTGCGAGCCACAGCTCGCTTGTGCTAGTCCGCACCTGCAGTCAGTCCCTCCGCAGGTGCGATGACCCCAGAAGCTGCAAATTTTAGAATTTTCCTATGTTTAAAAATTGATCCGATTTCGATTCGAATCACACTTGGAATACTCGGGATCCTGTCCAAATATATCAACAAGTCCTAAAACATCATACGAACTTAGTCGAAGTCTCAAATCAAATCAAACAAATTTAAAAACACAAATCATACCCCAATTCAAGCCTAATGAAACTAAGAAATTCAAACTCCTACATTCGATGTTGAAACCTATCAAATCAAATCCGATTGACCTGAAATTTTGCACACAAGTCATAAATGATATAACGGACCTATTACAATTTTCAGAATCAAATTCCGACCTTGATATCAAAAAGTCAACTCCCCGGTCAAACTTCCAATTAAATTTTTATTTTAGCCATTTCAAGCCTAATTTAACTACGGACTTCCAAATATTTATCTGGATACACACCTAAGTCCAAAATTATCATACGGAGCTATTGAAATCATCAAAACTCTATTCCGAGTTCGTTTACACATAATTCAACACCCGATCAACCATTTCAACTTAAGCTTTCAACCTTGAGACTAAGTGTCTCAATTCATCCCGAAATCTTTCCGGACCCGAACTGACTACCCTGACTAGTCACATAATAGCTATAAAGTACAAAATAAGCAGTAAATAGGGGAACAGGGCTACAACTCTCAAAACACCCGGCCAGGTCATTACACTAGGCAAGCCGACAACCTCAATAAAATTATAATTTTTTTTAACTTTGAAAACATGATATTTAAATTTAATAATAAATCCCACAATATTGATACAAATACACTCCCAAAACTCGGTGTCACTAAGTGCATGAGCATCTAGATGACAACAAAGTGTGACTGATAAAAATAATGTCTGAAATTATAGAACTGTACAATAACTGAAGGGGAAAGAGAGTCAATGTCTGCAGACGCCAAGCGGCTACCTTGATAGTCTCCAACAGGTGAAACTCTGGAATCTAGTAGCCGCCGTATCCGAAAGTACCTAGATCTGCACACGAGGTGCATGGTGTAGTATGAGTACAACCAACTCAATAAGTAACAAGACTAACCTTTGGGCTGAAAGTATTGACGAGCTTAACAGGTACAGTACAGTATAAAAATAACAGTAAAAAAATGTAGGCATGGTTTTAAATTCAACAGTTAAACTCAATACAAGAAAAATAGATCGTTTCTGAATGATATGAGGAATATGACATTTCTATATCTACATGCTAATGTACGTGCTGTATGTGATGCACCTCAGTGGAAAACCTTGTGTATTCGCAAAATCTCAAAATACTCAATCACTCAGTACTGTATATGGCCAATCCAGCCCAAAAATATAAATGCTCCAGGCAAGATCCATGCCTAGGGAAGATCTATCCGTAAGATAAATAAATAAATAAATAAATAATTAAGGCAACTCCATGCCCTAGGAAGTCCATCCCAAATATAAATATCAACTGCGCTCACTGTGGGGGGTGCAGAATTCGAGGAGCTCCTTTAGCCCAAGCGCTATATAAAGCCGATATGGCCTATTGCGGCATGCAGTCTGATCCCATAATAATAAAGCCTATAAGGCCTGTTGTGGCGTGCAACCCCGATCCATATAATAATAAATATAAAGTCAATATGGCATGCTGCGGCATGCAGCTCGATCCCATAAATATCCTTACAAATGGATGAACATGACTAAGTATGAAATTTTGCATTTTTAAAATAATTAATTCAACAGCAACACGACCCTGTGGGTTGTAAAATATCGACACGTAGCCTAAACATGATCTTTAATACGAGCCTTAGCTCAATTTCTCTAACACGTGGAGGATATGCGGATAATAACATGATTCTTTAATTTTTTCAACTCCACAGAATTTATTTAAGTCACAATTTCTATGGTGCATGCCCATATGCCCGTCATCTAGCATGTGCGTCACCTCCAAATAATTCACATAACACGTAATTTAGAAATTTATACCCTCAGAACCAAGTTTAGAAGTGTTACTTACCTCAAACCGTGTAGTTCTTTATTCCAATATGCCTTTGCCTCGCGAATCGGCCTCCGAACGCCTGGAATCTAGTCACAATTAATTTGATTCAGTCAATACAAATTATAGAAATTAATTCCATATGAAAATACTAATTTTCCAACAAAATCCAAAATTTCACTCAAAAATTATCAGTGGGGTCCACGTCTCGGAACTCGACAAAATTTATAAAATATGAATGTCCATTCAACCACGAGTCCAACCATACCAAATTTACCAAATTCCGACATCAACTCGACCTCCAAATCTCTAATCTTATTTTCAAATTCCTAGGCCCATTTTCTCGAATTTCACCTAACAAATACGTAATCTAGTCGGAATACTCAATGATAATTCAATATTATTGACTAACAATGATTACAAGTGACTTACCTCAAGTTTTCCCGTGAATTCTCTTTGAAAAATTGCCTCAACCCGTGTTGATAATGTCCAAAAAATGAGAAAATCTCGGACCCGTCTATTTTTGTACACTGTCCAGAGGTTTCGCTTCTGCGCAACCGCTTTTGCGGTCATATTGCCGCTTTTGTGCCTCCTTCGCTTCTGCGGACAAGAAATCGCTTCTGCGAATAAGCTGTCCGCTTCTGCGGTTTTGCCTAGCTTCCCCTGCCTCCGCTTCTGCGACCTTGGTGTCGCTTCTGCGAGGTTCCATCCGCTTCTGCGGACCTCATTCTTCTATGATGCCAGGTTCGCTTCTGCGAGCTCGCACCTGTGTGATAATTTCCGCAGGTACGATTGCATCAGTAGGCACAAATTCACAACTTTGTTCTAAGTCCAAATTTGATTTGTTAATCATTCAAAACTCACCCGAGGCCTCCGGGACCTCAACCAAATATACTAACGAGTCCTAAAACATCATACGAACTTAGTCGAAGCCTCAAATCACATCAAACCATGCTAAAAATATGAATCACACCCCAATTCAAGTTTAATGAAACTAAGAAATTCCAACTTCTATATTCGATGCCGAAACCTATCAAATTAAGTTCGATTGACCTCAAATTTTGCACACAAGTTATAAATGACATAACAGACCTATGAAAATTTTCAGAACTGGATTCCGCACCTGATATCAAAATGTCAACTCGCCGGTCAAACTTCCAACTTAAATTTTCTATTTTCGCCATTTCAAACCTAATTTAACTACGGGCTTCCAAATAACCATACAAAGCTATTGAAATCTTCAAAACTCTATTCTGGGGTCGTTTACACATAAGTCAATATTCGGTCAACTATTTTCGCTTAAGTTTTAAATCTTGGAACTAAGTATTCCGATTCATTCTGAAACCTCTCCGACAAGTCACATAATTATAATTTAACACAGGATTAACAGTAAATGGAGGAAATAATGCTGCAATATTCAAAACGACCGGCCGGGTCGTTACAGAAATAGAACTAAAAAAATGAGGAGGGAAATTCATGTTAAGGTGATTGTTTTAGACTGGACGTCGATATAGAATGCTTACAAGAAAATGTGATACTTCTTTTTCAGGAACAAGATACATACATTGGGAAGGATAAACAAGAGGGTAGCTGCTCAATGAGTTTTTGTTTTCCTTTTTTTTTTGGGTTAATGCATATTCTTGATACCATTAAACAAAAACAACATCATGTATGACAGCGTGACATGGCAACTTTCTTACCTTTTTCTTTTGACAGAATGACCTAAATGGCACCTATACTTGTGCCACTTTGTCATGCCGGTCTCCAAATTTAGCAATTTACCAATTGAACACTTACACTCCTTCAAACCGTGTATAATAAACGCTTATGATAGGAGGCTGTCAGTACGTGTAATACAATCTCCTCCACGTTGGCTGCCATATAAAAAAATAACAATGTGTAGATGACATGTCACATGGTAGATTAAAAATAATTAAAATTAAAATTAAAAATAAAAATAAAATTCAAACATAAAAATCATCTATTCTGATCGATGCTTTTCCCGTTTCCTCTTATCCTTACCCCACTGTCTTCTTATTTTATGTTTCTACTATCATATGGATTTTAGATCTGGAACTTTGGCCGGAATTTTCGCCGACAGTGACTCTTATATAACCGGCGATGTTCAATGAAGCTAACTTCGGCGACTTGTTGAGCTTTTTAGTCGTTGTTCGGTATCATTGCCGTTGAAGCAACACCACTAACCCCACCTCTATGTGCCGCCACTTTCAACAACCTCCGCAGAGACTACCTCCGACCATCGAAAATTATCGCCGGTGATTTCTTTCTCATCTCCAATTACCTGGTGCCTTCTCTCACCTATGTAATGCCCCAATCTATAATATTATATACAAAGAGAGAAACAAAATCGAATTTTGATTACAATTAGAGAGGGAACAAAAACTAGAAATTGGGTTTGGGGAATTCGAGGAGGGAAATTCAAGGTGTGATTATCCAAATCTGTGTTTTATATATATAGACAGAGAGAAATAAAATCAAATTTTAGATTGAATTTAGTAGTAACACAGAAGGGGATGAAAAGGGGGAAGAAAAGGAAAGAATGGAAAAGTGCAAACAATGATTTGCATTTGCAGACGGTAATTAAATCAAGAAAAACAAGAATCTTTTATTTTTTCCTTGGGGAAGAAGAAGAAGCGTATAAGGAAAACAAGAAAACAAAAAGGGGAGGGGTGGGGGAAGAAGCTAACAGGAAAAAGAAAAATGGGGTGGGGTGCGGAGAATTTTGTTTTTTGCTTTTTGCTTTTTTCTTTTTTTTTTTACATATTTTATTTTATTTTTCATTGTTATTTTAATTATTTCTTATTCAAAATATCATATTCACACTCGTTGTCCGCGTGAACTACACTTGTATTGTCCAGCTCAACCATTTTATTGTCACATGTGCTTGGTCAACGGTCAGAGAGGTTTAAAATATAGGTTTTGATCAAGTTAAAGTGTCTAGATGAAACTTTGTAGATTATAAGGACCGAGATGACAAACCGAAACAAGTACAAGTGTCTACGAGACTATTCTGCCTTTTTTTTTTTGGCCGTTTTCCTCTCATTTTTCTCATTTATCTAAACTTTTAGAAGTGTAAAGTCTACAATTATACAACTTTTCTCCTTCTCTATAATTGTTTATTTATTATACATTTTAATGATTCATTTATATGTTCTTTTATTGTTTCAAACTTCTCATCTTCCCTGCAATTGTTTATTTACTTGATATATTAATATCCATTTGTGTATTCTTTTAGAGTTCTCTTTTCATGGCATTTGATTTGATATTCTTTACTTTCTTTGGGTAAACCTATATAACAAATATCTACTAGAGGAAATGTACGAATGCATCTATCAAATTGGAATTTCATGTATTATATTTATCTTTTGTTGTGAATAATCTTTATTTCTCAATAAGGACAAAATATTATATCCATGGAAGAATGGGAAGGTAATAAATATTCAAAAACTATTGTAGAGTATTAATTTACGTGTATGCATGCATGTGTTCACGTATTTTGGAAAGTATATCTTATATAAAAGATATCTATTTCTTATTTATGGTACTATAAAAAATTTATTTCCAAAAAGAAAGAAATATCTGACCGCGCCGGATAATTAACTAGTAAAAATATAAAGGTCACGTTATACATGATATGCCTTTAAACCATCCCTACTTTTAATCCATAACCCTAGTTGCTAACAAGAAAAAACAAAAGATAAAAGACACTCGCTCTTTTCCTCGTCTTCTTCGCTGCCCCCCTCCCCTTCACCCTTTCCATCATCTTCTCCACTGCAAACCCTTTCCTTTACATCGTTTTCTCTATCACACCCTATTCCTATCTTCTTACAGAAATTTTCTCCTCACCTATTTTATTATTTTCTGCCATACCACACTGATTGTATCCTTTGAACTTGAATTGTAGTTTTAAATAAAAAAAATGCCATCTCCTTTGAAGCTCAAAGCTCCATGATTGTTCATGGCTGTACTTGTGTATTAAATTCGACGGCGTGAAGAATTTTGGAAGAAAAAATATTCGAGTCTACTGCTGGGTTCTCTAGAAAACCGACTTGGATGTTTTAAAATTTATTCGAATAACATTACGAATTCGTGCTTCAATTCCGATGGCTTCTTCTTCTTCTTCTTCTTCTTCTTCTTCTTTATTTTTGGTGGTAATTTTGGCGTTAAAATAGAGGCGTAGTGATGGACAGAAAGTGTTTTCTAGTATAGATTTTGTGTAACCGTTGTTTATACACACTTGTACAATATTATATAATTATGTATAAATATGTATAAGTGCATATATTTGTGTATAAGACAATATGATTATAATCTTTTATCAGTATATAAGGGAGTACATATATTGTCTCAGTATATAAGGGAGTACATATATTGTCAGTGTATAAAAGGCCTCCATGTAAGTTTGATACTTTCTTCTCTTTTTTTTTGTTTTTTTGGTATACATTATTATATATTTCATATACAAATTTATACAAAGTTATACATCAATATACATGTACTGCACATGTACAGTTAAACAAAAATTAAAAAAATTTATATTTTTTTCTTACTTTTTCTCGAACAATCTATGTATAAAATCAATTTCTTAGTTGATTTTTCCTCCAAATCACAAATTTGCACCAAATTGTTTCAAGTTCTATTTTTGATTTCTGCTATTTAAAACTTGTGGAGGAAGAAAGTTTAATATTTGGCAAAGATCCTTCAATTACATTAAGAGTTCTAAGATGTATTCTGTAATCACTATTATCATTTTATCGTCGAAAACAGTCTCAGTCTCCTGTAGAATTGTAGATGTTGCTACTGCTTCCAATCCTACACAATTTTTCATTAAGAAATGCAAGTTCAAACGTGTTTCCAGAAAACAAATCCCACCATTGAAGTTGATTGTTTCAATTGGGATCTATGCAAAGGATGAGAATTTATGAAGAAGGAACAATAACTAGTAGTTGGTGGTGTAGAAAAAGCTCTTTTCCGGATATTGGCCTATTATCTTTAGGCTATAGATTTGTAAAGTTGTGATTGGGCTACTTGATTACAATATATGTGTGAGCTGTACTTATGTGTAATTCTCTCTATAATTTATGGCCGTCAAAAAGGTTCTTGGAATCTTTGACGACGATCATCGGAAACCATTTTCGGCGATCTATTGCAGATGGATGTGTAAGTCGCCGGAAATCATAGATTTTCCATATTTCGTTTTCTCATGCCGTGTGAGGCAAGGTAGGTATCAATTTTAGGCTAGATTTTCATACTTATGATCCTGTTTTGGATGTTTCACTTTCAATTCACTGTTAATTGGTTTGTCGTTTTCAGTTACGCCAAGATTGTTTGATACAGCCTCTACCGGAATCACTTATTGGCAAGTAGTCATACTTTTTCTTAAACTCGAGCACTTTTTTTATCGCAAACTTTTGATTAATTTAGACTTTCTTACTGAAACCGAATTGTCTTTCATCTATTGGCTATTCGGCTAAGTCTTCTCTATTTCTGCCTAATTTTTACTAGTACCTATTAACATAATACATTCTCATTATAATAATGGCTCAATTATTAGGAGCGTTTATATTGTAAGTAAACATCCTTGAACAGTTGGATGGTTTATACTAACAATATTATTTTTGTCAACACGGGCCTTACATTATCAAATAATTAATCTCAAGTCTCAAATTCTATCTCCACTATCATGAATAATAAATATCACCGATAATTTCAATT
The DNA here is from genome assembly GCF_000390325.3 of Nicotiana tomentosiformis. Taxonomy (NCBI): domain Eukaryota; kingdom Viridiplantae; phylum Streptophyta; class Magnoliopsida; order Solanales; family Solanaceae; genus Nicotiana; species Nicotiana tomentosiformis. The sequence goes on along the minus strand of NC_090822.1, from coordinate 90,822,468 downwards.
TTTTAGACAAGCTAGCTCGTTGTTGTTTGTGGATGTGATGATGTTGTTTTCTGTTATTGTCTCACATTAAAGATAACTGACAAGTGGCATGGCTTATAGTTTTGAAAAAAATAAAAATTGAACACAACTCATTACCCGTTGCCGAACATCTGTTACTCAACATTTCCAAGTCAGACAAATTAGTCTCTTTGTGTCACCCTAAGGTTAATCATAATAATAATAACATAACAAGAAACGTTGATAATTCCCCTCAAGCGTTGACAATCAACATTGGCCTTTTATTTTAAGAGAAAATTAATTTCAACTCTTTGTAATTGCCCTTTCGTATATATATATATATACATATATAGAAAGGCAAGAGCGAGCTTATTACATCTTGACATTCTCCCCTACTTCCTTCCTAATCCCTTTTTACCACCCCTACTTTCTACATTTCTTTCAAATCTTCTTTTGTATACATTTATCAAGTGATCTTTTTCTTTTTTGTTCTCTTCAACTGTACGTAATCCTCTTGCATGAATATCTCTTATTTGTGTGAACTTATATTTACATGAGTAACACCATGAGGCCTAGGATGAAGATCCAGTTTCACTTGGCTTACGACAGAGGTTAGCTTAAATCCTAGATACATAGATTTTACGTAGTACGTGTTTTTTTCTCATTAATTTCTGTTGGGAATAAAAACAAAAATGGATTTCAACAAAGCTGAAAAAGGAAAGAAAGGATTAATCCCCAAAACATGGGAGAGATGTAAATCTTTTGGTCGAAAAAACTCATCAGAAAATCGACATGCTCTGACGACAAAAAAGACCAGAAAAAGAGCTCGAGTGGCTACAGAAGGTTGTTTCTCGGTCTATGTCGGACAACAGAAACAAAGATTTGTGATTAGGACTGAGTATGTGAATCATCCCATCTTCAAGATGCTGCTTGAAGAAGCTGAATCAGAGTTTGGTTATAACAGTAAAGGTCCTTTGGTCCTCCCTTGTGATATTGATATTTTTCTCAAGGTTTTGATGGAAATGGACTCTGATGAGATTATTGGTCATCATCGTCATGGTTGTAGCTTTGCCAGGACTTATAGCTCTTATCACCTCACTCCAACAAGATTTGTTGCCATGAATGAGCTTTCCTTTTAACCAGATATATATATATATATATATCAAGTTAATTCTCTGATGTTTCAATTGAGTACAATAAATTTGTCCTTGGGTTATGTGACCGTGCCAAAAGTATATGTACTATATGAACGTGTATGTTTTATATGTCACTTCACTTTTCTCTTTCTTTTCAATGGGAGATTTGTTAAAGTAGTGTCATGCACCCTTTTTAGGAAGCTTGCTAGTTTAGAAGTATGGCTATCCTTCTAACTTTACCCGTCCTCATCAATCTGTCCTTCACTTCCTAATTTCAAGGGAACATGACCTCAGATGGGTCACTCTAAATTGACTACAAGGTCAGTTAATACGCCTGTGTTTACATTTTTACATAGATTTTATTGTTCCAGAATCTTTTTCTCCCTTCATGTGTAAAGTTGCAGACTAGTATTTTTATGTCCTACCACGCAAGTGGGTATTCTAAACAATGGTACCATACAGAAAAGTAGTGGTATTTGTGTTAGAGATTGTTGTGCTTCACTTCTGATCATGTTGAATCAATATATGTTGTTTTTGTTTCCACTTTTTCTTTATAATTCTGTGTACAGTACTGAGCCAGAAAAGTTAGGAAAATATTGCCTTTTGCTTCTTGACAGTTAACCATATTAAATTTTGATTAAGATACCTATGCATTATTGAACATTTTAAAATGTAAAATTATCTTTCTAGCAGCATTGTGCAAGTGTTTTCAAAGAGCTAGGTTCGTATATATTGACCCTGGATTACTCCACATGTAATTTGGATTGGATGTTTACACTCTTTCACATGATTTCAAATTTGTTTTTCGCTATAGTCTACCGCTCTGGGTTTCTCCTTCTAAAAGCATCACTCCCTCGAGCCGATCTGAGCTTCTCTCTAAACATTGAATTATTACTAATTTGGATTCGAACTCACTCCTTAGACTATTAAGCCTCACGCTCAACCTGTTTTCTCCCTTTCAACCGTGGGGTATTATTATTTGAGAATACATTTGTTTCTCATCGATCGATTGTACGTACTGGATTACAAAGAGGTTTATAATGATCTTGAGTACTTCACTTATTGGTTTTATGTTTAGGTTGATGCTTAGATTCTTCCATATTTTAGTTATGTTCAATTTTCTATAAAAGAACATTGAAGAGAAAAACGAAACAATCTACTTATATATGTACCTAAGGAATACATGGCTCATCATATATATATATATATATATATACACTCAATACTATCTATTAGTATTATTTTGTTTGTCTTGATGATTTGTAGAATATATAGATATCTTGTCATCCAACCTAATGAAGCCTTAATTTTATCTGTCTATTCGTTTATGTTATTGTTTTTCCAATGATTGTCATTTCTAAATGAAAATTATTGCCAATAATGAGCCATTATTTGTGGTATCCATCGTAATCAAGGATGATACCGTGATAAACTATATGAGATGATGACGTTAAACCAATCCTTCTCCCCCCTCCGAAGTGCTTAGAAAAAGATGAGCTGGCGCAAGCTTTTACTTGCTACTATTTTTTTTTTAAGATAAAGCCAATCACCCAGGTTTTCATCTTCCATGGTGTTGGGGGGTTTGGCTAGATCCCTACCTTGTCTATTATATAAACAAAAAGTGTACACCGAGGGGGGCATAAACCTTACCTCATGAATACCTTTTTACATAAAGAGAGAAAGAGTCTATGAGCAAAAATACATATTAGACCATTTCCTCTCACTATACACCGAATTAACATATAAAAAAAATTGGATTTTTCATATCTAATTCTAAGCGACGGAACCTGCCACATATCCATGAAGAAGGGTCCTCTGGCCGCTTTTGGAGGCTGACTGAAGTTCGTATGAATGATGCCTTCGTTAGATGCGGTGGCCTCTTTAGCGAACCAATCTGCCACTTGATTTGCTTCACGAAGGCAGTGGTTGGTAGTTGCCCTGCATCTTTCCAGATTATCCATTAAGTCCTCGGCCACTTTTTTTTAGTTTGTTATTGTCCAGATTCTTGGCTTGGAGCATGTCACAGATCATCCTAGAGTCAATTTCCACAATGAAGTTCGAGAGTCCTTTGTTTTTGCACAAGTCACACCCAAATTTGATAGCTTTCAGTTCTGCCTCACTGCTGATATTACAAAGAATAGGTATCGAGAATGCCATGACAAATCCTCCCTCTTCATCTCTAAGAATCCCTCCAATCCCTTCTTTCCCATTACGTTTGTTAAAACTTCTATCTGTGTTCAACTTCAATTTTTCATGGGGAGGTATCTCCCATAACACACTCTTCCATATAGGGATAGGTTTTAGATGCTCAATCATATCACAATTTTTGTACCATTGAGTATGGGTCTTAATTGGAGGATATTTCCTGTTGATCGCAGCATTAGTGTTCCAAATAATTTGCGACTTCATCTTGTACTGGACAAATTTCTTTCCTTCACCGAACTTGCAAGAGGTATAGCTTTCCACAATTCCCAGCAGATAGTAATAGGAAGAATGTGGAGGGTCATCTTATGGACCATATTATTTGGTTTCCTCTGCCACCATTGAGTGAGAACACTACTAATGGAACCGGATTGATGCCGGATTCCCAGAGGATTTCCAAAGAATTCCCATAAATCTTTAGCGGCCTCACTATGCATGAAGACATGATGCAAGCTTTCACAAGGAGGAATGCTACAATAGTTGCACCTTGACGCATGTTGATTGTCAAACTTCCTAATGGTGTCATCAAAGGGGAGTTTTTTCTGAATCATTCTCCAAACAAGGAATGACATTTTGAAGGGAATGCAATCATGCCACACTTTGCCCACAAGGGGATTTCTTTGCTTAATAGTTCTAACCATGTGCCAAGCCGATAAATTAGAGTAGTGCCCATTTTCAGTAAGATCCCAAATGGCCAGGTCATTGTTGTTCTGCTTCCTTCTAGAGATGCTGATGATATGATGAACAATGTGATTGGGCAGAAGAAGCTGTTCCAATTTGTGAATATTCCACTCATCGTTCATAAAAAAAATAAGAAACTTGAACATTACCAGATGTGTTAGTGTGATTGACTACTTTAGCAAGTGGTCCTTTACCTGTCCAGTTGTCCCACCAAAAACTGTAGTTACCTGTGTTAATATTCCAAAGAATATTCTTTTCCTCTTTGTCTCTCGCATAAAGAAGAGCTTTCCAGGAATGTGAGTTGCCCGAGGCGATAGCTTTATAAGTTAGGTGGGCTCTACTACAATATTTAGCTCGGAGGTAATCTGCCCACAAAGAAGGACAGGTTCTAAATCTCCACCATCTTTTAATGTTATAAATTTCGTTGATGTCTTCCATTCTTCTGATTCCAATACCACCTTCTTCCTTAGGGACACAAAGATTTTTCCAAGAATTCCAGTGAAACTTATTCTTGTCACCCGTGGACCCCCAAAGGAATCTTGCTAAATGCTTTCCAATCAGATTAAGTGTAGCTTTTGGAGGGCTCATGGCAGAGAGGGTGTATAAGGGGAGGGATTGTAACACATTCTCAATTATGACCACTTTACCTCCGTAGGATAACAATCTTCCTTACCAACTACTGATCCTCTTAATAATCTTTGCAACCATCTCCTCAAAGTAACAGATTTTCTTCCTTCCGACATATATAGGGCATCCCAGATAATTGACAGAAAATTATTTGTCCATGAATCTAGTGGTATTTATGATTCTATTGATTCTCCCGGCTTTAGTATTCGGAGAAGTGATGAAAAAACTTTTGTTTGCATTAAGCTTCTGGCCCGATGCCCTTTCATATTTATGAATTTATTCCATTATCAACCTGATTGTCTTGTTGTTCCCAGCTGAGAAAATAATAATGTCATATGCATAAGCCAGGTGATTAATTTGAGGCCCTTTTGCTGGCATGGTGAACTGAGTGAATTTTTCATTCTCGTGAAATTTGTTGAGCAACCTAGTCAACACTTCTGATTCCAGGATGAATAGTGATGGAGACAGAGGGTCTCCCCGTTTTAACCCTTGGGAGGAAGTAAGGAATCCGTTCTTGATGCCATTTATGATAATGGAATACCACACATTGGATAGAAGATTTCCAGTCATGTTGATCCATTTCTCGGAGAATCCAAATTTCCTCATCACAACATTAATGAACTCCCATGATATCCTATCGTAAGCTTTTTCCATATCTAGTTTAATAACAATATTTCCCCCCTTTTTGTAGTTGCTGATACTCTGGACAATTTCCTGAGCTAGAGGGACATTTTTCGTGATCAATCTATCTCTGACAAAACCGCTTTGATTATTAGAAATCAGTTTAGGCATAGGCCGATTCAATCTCCTGGAAAGGATTTTAGAGATTATTTTGTTAGAGACATTGCTAAAACTGATAGGTCTTAGATCAGAGAAAATCTCCGGAGCATTAAATTTTGGGATAAGGATTAGACAAGTGGGAGAGTAATACTTAGTGATTTGAGCACAAGAGAAGAAATCTTGCACAAATTGAGTGATATCCTCTTTGATAATATGCCAACAACTCTGATAAAAAGCCCCATTGAAACCATCTGGGCCAGCAACACTATCAATGGAAATATTGAAAATTGCCTCCCTTATTTCCTTTTTTGTAGGCATATTTGTTAGGTGGTCATTTTCTTCATCAGTGACAATATTAGGGATGCATTCAATGATATCCATCTTGCCATCCTTTTTCGGAAGTTTAAAGAGCTTCTCATAATGTTTAATAGTAGCTTTCGTACTCTTTGCTTCGCTTCTAATCCACTTCCCTCTATGGTTTTTGATTCTGTGGATCTGAGTCTTCCTTCTCCTTTCTCTAATAACACTGTGAAAGTATTTTGTATTACAATCACCTTCTTCAAACCATTGAATCTGAGCTTTTTGTTTTAATAGAGACTCCTGCATAGCTTGCCATTTAATGTACTCTGCTTGGCCTTTGTTGAGGTTTTCTCTGCTCGTCTCTGAATTACACACTTGATCAAGCTCTTCTAAGGTTTCCACTTCTTTTTTCCTGGACCATTTTGATAATCTGTTACTAAGAATTTTCAATTTTTGATGCAGTCTCCACATTGGATTACCTTGAACAGGTACGTCCCAAACTTCTCTAACCAAGTTGTGGAAGACGGGCTACTTAGTCCAGAAGTTAAGGAAACTGAAATAACTGATCTTCGTCGTTTCGTTGTCCTTACTTTTGAATAGAAGAGGTCTATGGTCAGATCCCGACTTGTTGAGATGTTTGACAGTGTAGTTCTGAAAAATGTGGGCCCAGGTGTCATTGATGAAGATTCTATCAAGTGTCTTCCAGACTCTTTTCCTTCGTCTCCAATTATTACACCAAGTATATTTAGGACCAATAAATCCCATGTCTACTACCTCACAGTGATCCATACAATTCGAGAAATCACAGCTTCTAGACATTCTATGAGGATTTCCTCCCAATTTCTCCTCTGGATCCATGATAACATTGAAATCACCCCCAATATACCATGGACCATTGATAATTGAATGTGTATCTTTAAGACTGTTCCAAAGTTCTTTTATCTCCTTAGCAGTACATTTAGCATAGACCACTGTTATGTTGATCTCCTTATTATGTACAACATTAGTGAGATTCATAGTGAGTTGTTGTTCTTCATTGGCTAAGATAACATAATTATAATCTTGTTTCCAAAAACACCAAATCTGTCCATTCGTGTTAGCTTGGCAATGTTGAAATCCCAAGTATCTCATATAACTTTCAATCTTCTTCTTGTTGACGAAAGGTTCCATGATGGCTACAAAGTCTATGTTGCTGATGTGACATAAATTTTTCAATCTAGGTAAGGCTTTCTTAGACCTTACTCCCCTTATATTCCATATAATTGCACTAATCATGGAGAAAAGAAAGGAGTGGATCAACTTTGACTTCTTCCCCTAGAGAAAAGGTTCATTTTTTCTTTGTTTTTTTTTTCTATTTTCCTATTTCTGCTTCTGCCTCTTTTAACAGGGGATATTCCATGTCTGTTGGAAATCTCTTTTAAATGAGCTTCAGCCGGATCATCGGGTTGTTTGTTGAGAGTTTCATCACTATTGTCTGACATAGACATGTTAGAATTCACAGTTCCTTCCTCAATCATCTTGCCATGGTCTTGTATCCTCTTCTCCTCAATGTTGTATCCACCAAAGTTTACCACAACTTGAATTCCCGGGTGTTTTTTGATTTCAGATGGTAAGGAATCTGATTTTGTATTAGAGCTTTTTTGGTTATCTCAGATTGACACTCTCCGAGTCATGTAAGGAATCTGATTTCGATCTGTTGGCCTCCCTCATCTTTGTTGTCATTGCTATTCTTACCTTCAAAAGGATTGCTTTCATCCACTTTTTCAATAGTATCCGACTTGGCATTAGACGTCACTTTCTGAGTGTTTACTATATTCATCGACTTGTTGTTCTCCATCACTCCTAGCTCCTTGAGGCTATCTTCAATGACAGCATTTGTAGCTACTGTTTTACCTCCAGTAGCATTCTTAGATGTGTTTTTCCTATTCTTTTTCACATGTTTGAACATTACAGAACTTTTCTTTTGGGGCATTATTTTCTTCTTCTTCTTTCTGCCCTCTTTCATATTCTGGGCATAGGCAATGCTAGGTTCTTCCTTCTGGACCTCGATAGGGGGCTGTGATATATTGTTGTCATGAGCATCATTTGTCCTTACAACGTTCTTTTGGGCAATTTCTTTCTTGTTCTCATTCTGTTTTTCTTTAGCAGTTTTGTGTGCTTTCTTTTTCCTATTCCTCTTAGTGTTAGGAACTTGCCAATTCTCCTCTTGATTGCCTTCATCTGTTTTTAATTCTTGGCAGTCAGTGATTTCCTCATTTTGTTTCCCTTTACTTGATCCCCTGCTTCTGCCATCTTTTTTTCATTTTCCTCTCGTTTCTTTTTTTCAACTACCCAACAATTAATCAAGGAATGTCCTATCTTCCTGTAATGCTTGCAATATTTAGGGACATTCTCCCATTCAATTTTTTTAACATAGTCACTTAGAGGGATGTTCTCATCTTCAGCTCCCACAAATACAGAAGTATGTAGGGTTTTAAGTAGATAAATCTCCACTCTCACCTTTGCCATACTTGGTCTTGTTTTGGATCGTGTAGCAATGTCCAGCTCAAGCGGGGTTCCTGACGGACCTATGACTTGCTTGGCATATTGCCAAGTATATATATGGAATGGTAGTTCCAGCAGCAATGCCCACACAGTAGCGATCGACAAATCTTCATCCGATTTAAAATTCAGAGTCCATTTTTGTATTCACATTTGAGTGCCTCCGATTTCCACCACCCTTTTGAATCTTATCACATCAAAATCTTTATCATTTGTAAAGTTCAAGAACACATTATAATTATCATAGACTCCAATTTTGACTGTGCCTTTCAAAGCAATTTTCTCAAAGAATTGAGCCCTAATTTTATCAATTTGGGGCCTTATTTTCAGAAATCTTCCAACCAGCGTCCGTTTGCATTCCTCCGCCATCACACCATAGTAGTCTTTAGCTTTAAATATTATTGTTCGCATTCCATTGTGGGTGGTTTTTCTTGCAATTACTGCTTCTTGTTCTTGCCGGTTTAGGGTCGGGGCAGAGCTGTTCACTGTTACCACAACGGCTGCATACAGTTTCTTTCCTTGAATTTCTCCATGGGGAAGCTTCGCCGCATAGGGGGGGTCGATTTAGTGTTCCAGACACGCCACATGGCCACCGCCTGGGGCCTCCATGGGTGGCGCGTGTTGTTCACAGAGTTAACAGAATATAGCCGTTGAGAGAGTTTAGTTTTAGAGAGAGAAATAAAAGTTAGCTAGAAGAATATAAACTAGTTTTTACTTGCTACTACTTGTGATAAAGAATAGGTGGAATTTTTGATATTTTATCAATTTGATCCGAAGGACATTCAGAAACATCACTTCTATAATGGAACTCGAATTGATGCCTCTGTACACATTTTGAACCAAGACATTTTGGATTCTCGCGGAAAAGAAACAAATGAGGAAAAACAGTACTCTCCGTTTCAATTTAGATGAGGTAGTTTGACTCGCCACGGAGTTTAAGAGAAAAGAGGGAGATTTTTTAAACCCGTGCTCTTAAAAGCGTAAGGTTAAAAGCTCTGTGACACTATGACATTTGTGTGGTTATAAAAAATTTTCATTAAGGGTAAATGAGAAAAATAAAAAATTTAAAGTTGAATTATTTCCAATTACAAAAAAGTGTCATTCTTTTTTGAACGGACGAATAAGGAAAGTGTGTCATCTAAATTGAAACGGAAGGACTAAAAGGTAATGTAATTGTGGCAGTTGGTTAGCCCTCCACGTCTCTTTTTCTTGTTGCTTTATGGAATGGGTTTTCGTGGCAATTTACAATGTTGAAATTAAGAAAGTATCTTTTTTAGATCTCTTACGTGTAAAAATATATTCTCCATGTGTAAAAAAGAGATAGGGTCATAAAACTAAAAATAAGTTTGTAATTGTTGGGCTAAAACGGCCCAAAAATACTCTTAACATGATGTGATATTATCCGCTTTGTACTGTAAAGTTGATCGTGTAAGTGTCTTATTATGGAGGTGTCCTAATCTTCAATAACTTGACATCACTTTTTTGGTCGATGATTCTGATAGCGAGGATGATTCTGCCCAGCTTCAAATACTTCGCCTTTTCCTTAACACGTACCAAGTTGTATCCGAGTTGCAGTTGCCTTTAAATTTAAAGAAGTTGGTACTAGACGCCCCTCCTATAAAACTTATATACAAATACAAAGTAACAATAATACAATAAATAACAATTTATAAATTGGGAGGAAACATGCGAAGGAGAATGATATAATAATTTCAGCAGGAGAAGTATCACTTAGCAGCCATTTAATTTATCAACAATAAAATGAGCAATTGCTAATATGAAAAGGACACGACACCACCCTTCGTGCTTTTACTCTCATTTGGCACGGCATCACCCTTCGTATTTTAACTCTTTCTGAAAATGACACGACATCACCTTTCGTACTTTTACACTCACAAATGGTACGGCAACACCCTTCGGACTTTTACACTCACAAATGGCATGGCAACACCGTTCATGCTTTTACACTCACAAATGGTACGACAACACCCTTCTTGTTTTTACACTCTTTCTTACCATGACAATGGTATTATAAATAATAAAAATGGCACGACATCACCCTTCGTGCTTTTACACTCTTCCTTACCATAAAAATAATAATATAATGCAGGGATATGGACTTATCAATCAATTCAATACTAGAATACCGACTTCACCTTCCGAAATATTCAACAATAATTAAATGAATAATAATTTCACGAATAATGATCAAATAATCAATAATAAACTTAAACAAGAATGTCTTAATTAAATAGAAAATTATTCATAATAAACAAATTCCACCCGCATGCTTTGACTCAACCACAACGCATAAGTACTCGTCACCTCACATATACGTTGTACCCGCAAATTAAATCACCTAGCAAATAGACAAATAAGTCATACTACCTCAAATCAAGGTTAACCACGACACTTACCTTGCTTTTCAACCAAATTCAAGAATCTAATACACCTTTGCCTAGCGAATTCGTGTCCTAAATCCTCAAATCTAGTCATAAACAATTCAATATACTCAATATAAATTGTAGGAATTAATTCCATATGAATTTACTAATTTTCCGAATTAAAATCCGAAATTTATCTCAAAAATCGACAGTGGAGCCCACGTCTCGAATCCCGGAAAACTCACGAAATCTGAACACCCGTTCTCATACGAGTTCAACCATACAAAAGTTATCAAATTCCGACATCGGATTGCTTTCAAATCTTCATTTTACACTTTTGGAAGATTTTATAAAAATCTAATTTTTCTTCCATAAATTCACGGATTCATGATTTAAATGAGTATGCAAGTACGAAATATAATTCATATAATATAAGGAACACTTACCACAATATTTTCCTGTAAAAATTGCCCAAAAAGCTTCTTACCCGAGCTCAAAATCGAAAATGGTGGAAAATGGGGCGAAATCCTCTTTTGAGAACTTAAATTCTGTTTGCCCAGATTTTTACTCATTGCGTTCGCGGGAATTCATTCGCGATCTCCTAGAACAATTTCTACCTATCCATTTTACTTTTCGCGATCGCGGATAATTCTTTGCGATCGCGAATCATGTTTTTAGTTTCCCAGAATTTTAACTCTACGCAATCGCGTAAATGGTCATGCGATCACGGAGAACATTTTCTTAACCTTACGCGATCGCGTACTGACTTGTGCGATCGCGTAGCACAAATGGCGTGCCCAGCTTCTGCCTTCATTCCTTCTACGCGAACGCCGCTTGGCCCTCACGTCCACAGTGCATTGGGAGCTAACATTCTGCGACCGCGTGCCTATCTTCGCGAATATGAAGGGTAAAACTCACGGCTCACAATTTCCTCTTCGCGATCGCGGGAATGGCTTCGCGATCCGAAGCACAATGCACCAGATGACAGTTAAAGCTAAAAACCAGATTTGTTTCAAAGTTCAAATGGTCTGTAGGTCATCCGAAACTCACCCGAGTTGTCGGGTTTCCAAACCAAACATGCACACAAGTCCAAAAACCTCATACAAACTCGCTCGCACTAACAAAATACCAAAATAACGCCTAGGACTATGAATCGGACACCAAATCAAATAAAATTTTTAAGAAAACTTTAAAACTTCTATTTTCACTACCGAATTTTCGAATCACGTCAAATCAACTCCGTTTCTCACCAAATTCGACAGACAAGTTATAAATGATATAACGTAGCTATTTCAATTTCCAGGATCAGATTCTGGCCTCGTTATCAAAAAGTCAAATCTGTGGTCAAACTTTGAAAATCTTTAGCCTTTAAATTTTTAGTTTTCGTTAAATGGCCATAACTTGATCTAGGGACCACCAAATAAAATTCTGGGCATACGCCCAAATCGAAAATCATGATGCAGACCTACTGGAACTGTCAAAACACCTATCCGAATCTGTTTGCTCAAAAGGTTGACCAAAGTCAACTCAGTTGAGTTTTAAGGCTCTATTTCATATTTTAATTCATTTTTCAAATAAAAACTTTCCGAAAAATTATACATACTATGCACGCAAGTCAAGGAATGATAAACTATGATTTTCGAGGTATTAGAACATAGAATTTATTATTAAATTTAAAGATGACCTTTTGGGTCATCACATTCTCCACCTCTAAAACAAACATTCGTCCTCGAACGGAATTAGAAAAGTACCCGAGCTGGTAAAAAGTGTGGATATTTACTCGGCATGTCAGACTCGGACTCCCAGGTAGTTGTCTCAATCGATTGGCCTCTCCATTGCACCCGAACTGAATGATAACTCTTAGACCTCAATTGTCGGACACGCCAGGCTAGAATAGCTACTGGCTCATCTTCATAAGTCAAATCTTTGTCCAATTGGACTGAGCTAAAATCTAACACATGGGACAAATCACCATGTTATTTTCGGAGCATAGACACATGAACACCGGATGAACCGCTGATAAACTAGGTGGTATTGCAAGCATGTAGGCTACTTCGCCCACCCTTTCAAGAATTTCGAAGGGTCCTATATACCTAGGGCTCAACTTGCCCTTTCTTCCGAACCCCATTACACCTTTCATAGGTGAAACCCAGAGCAATACTCTTTCTCTAACCATGAATGCAATATCACTAACTTTACGGTCGACATAACTCTTTTGCCTAGACTGAGCTATGAGAAGTCGATCCTGAATAACCTTGACCTTATTCAAGGCATCCTATACCAAATCGGTACCCAACAACTGATCCTCTCCTGATTCAAACCAACCAACTGGCGATCGACATCGCATTCCGTATAATACCTCATATGGAGCCATCTGAATGCTCGACTGGTAGCTATTATTATAATCAAACTTCGCAAATGGCAAGAACTGATCCCAAGAACCTCCAAAGTCTATAACACAAGCGCGAAGCATATCTTCCAATATCTGAATGGTGCGCTCTGACTGTCCGTGTGTTTGTGGATGAAATGTTGTACTCAACTCAACCCGCGTGCCTAACTCACGTTGTACAGCCCTCCAGAAGTGTGAGGTATACTGCGTACCTCAATCTGAAATAATAGACACTGGCATACTGTTTAGGCAGACAATCTCACGAATGTAAATTTCAGCTAACCGCTCTGAAGAATAGGTAACTGCCACTGGAATGAAATATGCTAACTTGGTCAACTTGTCCACAATGACCCAAACTGCGTCAAATTTTCTCTGAGTCCGTGGGAGCTCAACAACAAAAGCCATAGTGATACGCTCCCACTTCCACTCAGGAATTTCTAATTTCTGAAGTAAACCACCAGGTCTCTGATGCTCGTACTTAACTTGCTGACAATTCAGACACCGAGCTACATATGCAACTATATCCTTATTTATTCTCCTCCCACCAATAATATTGCCGCAAATCTTGATACATTTTGGCGACACCTGAATGAATAGAATTCCTGGAACTATGGGCTTCTTCTAGAATTAATTCACGAAGCCCATCCACATTAGGCACACAAATACGATCCTGCATACGCAGAACTCCATCTTCCCCCACAGTAACCTGTTTGGCATCACCATGTTATACCGTGTCCTTAAGGATAAGTAATTGAGGATCATCATACTGCCGCCCTCTGATGCGCTTATATAAAGAAGCCCGAGCGACTGTGCAAGCTAGAACTCGATTGGGTTCTGAAACATCTAACCTCACGAACTGATTAGCCAAAGTCTGAACATCTGCAGCTAACGGCTTCTCACCAACCGGAATATACGCAATACTGCCCATACTTACAGCCTTTCTACTTAAAGCATCAGCCACCACATTGGCCTTTCCGGGGTGATACAAAATGGTGATATCATAGTCTTTCAACAACTCCAACAATCTTCTCTGCCTCAAATTAAATGCCAATTGAAAATTTCCATTTTCTCCTTTTAAATAATTTCGGTTACACAAAATCATAACGAACCCCACCCCGGTAGGAAATATAATTCACAATTTGTAATTAATTATCCAAAAATTACATCAAAACTTACTGAAATGAGTAACAGAAAGCCACCTTTAGCCTTACAGCTCTTATTAGTGACAAATATGGAATAATAGGCATTGTCATCTCTATAGAATCTCCCAACAGAAATAAACACATAAGTAGATTATAAAATTACGAAGCTCACTCATAAGTGGAGCACAATAGGAGAACTCGTCTTGATGCTCAGAACCGAATCAAGTTAAGAAAATTATTCCTTTATTTTAAATCGAGGTCGTACATGTAATGACACCATCTGATGTAACGACCCAAGCCATACCATAAAACAAATATATTAATGGTTGGGCCTCCACCTCTAGGACGTCTTCTACCCGCATGTCCTCCACCCCTAACTGGTCGTGTGGGTGGTGTAGTAACTGCAATGGGGAACGTAGCCTGAGTGCTTTGATGAAATATGTCTCTCCCAAGTCTGGGATAATTTTCTCATGATGTGCCTAGTATCACCACATTCATAACAACCCCTCCTTGCGGGTTTGGCTACTCATACTGAGTATGTGCCAGATAACTGGAATAACCATTGTAGGAAACTCATGTCGGTGGTGCATTCAAAGAACTTACTGGAGCACCCCGAATAATCCGATGTACGGACTAGGTTGGCCAACTGCCCGAGCCCCCGCCATAATGATTTATACTCGCAGAATAGAATCCACTGAATCCCCCAAATACGTTCTAATATCCTGGAAATTTCTACCACTAGTGGAAATGAAGTATCGGCCTGTAACTCCCATGTCGTACAAAATTTTACGATCATAATTGAGTCCTTTAATGAGTCTGTGGACTTTCTCCCTAGCTGTAGGAAGCAAAATAGGAATATGATAGGCTAACTTATTGAACCTGGTGGCATATTCTGACACCGTCATGGTGACCTGACGCAACCGTTCAAACCCTATACGCCACGCATTACGGAGAGTCTGGGAAACAAACTCTTTCAAAAGCATTTATGAGAACTGAGCCAAGTGGGCGGTGTTGCATTGGCTGGTCTGCCCTCTTCATAGGCTTTCCAAGAACACTTGTGGAGAATTATCTCTCCCAAGGCCAATTTCTTCTTTTGTTATGCTGACTCAACACTGCTGAGCTGACCCATTTCTTAACATACTCTTTGATTCTTCTTTGGGGTAACCTTTACCCTATTTATATACAACGATCACAAAAGTAGAGCTCCATATAGACAATTCTTAGTACGAACCACATCGTCTAGAATCTCGTCAACCACTGTACTTCCTCTGAAGCACTGCAAAATCTGCAGCCATGACGTCCACGCTGAGTAGACCTTCTATAAATTTAAAGTTGTTTCCCAACCTTATCCTCTACAAAATCTCAGGCCTTAAACATGTGTAAATGTTTTGGGAAACCTTTCAGTACCACACCCTTCGTGCTTTTACACTCACAAATGGCACGGCAACACCCATCTTGCTTTTACACTCTTCCTTACCATGACAATGATAATATAAATAATAAAAATGGCACGGCATTACCCTTCGTGCTTTTACACTCTTTCTTACCATGAAAATAATAATATAAATTTGGAAGAGTATTTAAATGCGGGAATATGGACTTATCAATCAATTCAATACCAAAATACCGACTTCACCTTTCGAAATATTCAACAATAATTAAATGAATAATAATTTCACGAATAATGATCAAATAATCAATAATAAGCTTAAACAAGAATGTCTTAATTAAATAGGCAATTATTTATAATAAAAAAATTCCACCTGCATGCTTTGACTCAACCACAATGCATAACTACTCGTCACCTCACATATAAGTTGTACCCGCACATTAAATCACATAGCAAATAGACAAATAAGTCCTACTCTCTCAAGTTAAGGTTAACCACGACACTTACCTCGCTTTGCAACCAAATTCAAGAATCCAATACACCTTTGCCTCGCGAATTCGTGTCCGAAATCCTCAAATCTAGTCATAAATAATTCAATATACTCAATATAAATCATAGGAATTAATTCCATATGAATTTACTAATTTTTCGGATTAAAATCCGAAATTCATCTAAATAATTGACAGTGGGGCCCACATATCGAATCCTAAAAAACTCATGAAATCCAAACACCCGTTCCGAAACGAGTTCAACCATACAAAAATTATCAAATTCCAACATCGGATTGGCTTTCAAATCTTCATTTTACATTTTTGGGAAAGTTTATAAAATTTTGATATTTCTTCCATAAATTCATGATGTAAATGAGTATGAAATTATGAAATATAATCAATATAGGATAAGGAACACTTACTCCATTATTTTCCCATGAAAAGCGCCCAAAACGCTTCTTACCCGAGCTCAAAATCGAAAATGGTGGAAAATGGGGTAAAATCCCATTTCCGGAATTTAAGTTCTGTTTGCCCAGATTTTTACTCATCGCAATAGCGGGAATTCATTCGCGATTGCGTAGAACAATTTCTACCTATCCATTTTACTCTTCGCGATCACGGATAATTCTTTGCGATCGCGAATCATGTTTTGGTTTCCCAGAACTTTAACTCTACGCGATCGCGTAAATGGTCATATGATCGCGGAGAACATTTTCTCAACCTTACGCGATCACGTACTGACTTGTGCGATCGCATAGCAAAAATGGAGTGCCCAGCTTCTTCCTTCATTCCTTCTATGCGAACGCGGCTTGGCCCTCGCGTTCGCGAAGCGCAATGCACCAGATGACAACTGAAGCTAAAATCCAAATTGTTTTCAAAGTTCAAATGGTCTGCAGGCCATCCGAAACTCACCGAGCCCCCGGGGCTTCAAACCAAACATGTACACAAGTCAAAAAATCTCATATGAAAAATTTAAAATAAATTTAAAACTTCTATTTTCACAATCGAACGTCCGAATCACGTCAAATCAACTCTGTTTCTCACCAATTCGACAGACAAGTCATAAATGATATAACAAAGCTATTTCAATTTCCAGAATTGGATTCCGTCCCCGATATTAAAAGGTCAAATCTGTGGTCAATCTTTGGAAATCCTTAGCTTTTAAATTTCTAGTTTTCGTTAAATGGCCATAACTTAATCTAGGGACCTCCAAATTAAATTACGGGCATACTCCCAAGTCCCAAATCCCGATACGGACCTACTGGAACTGTCAAAATACTGATTCAAGTCCGTTTGCTCAAAATATTGACCAAAGTCAACTCAGTTTAGTTTTAAGACTCTATTTCACATTTTAATCCATTTTTCACATAAAAACTTTTCGAAAAATTATACGGACTATGAACGCAAGTCGAAAAATGATAAATAGTGCTTTTCGAGGTCTTAGAGTACAAAAATTATTATTAAATTTAAAGATGACCTTTTGGGTCATCTCAGTCTCTCACACTTGGAAGGACACACGTCTTCTCACATTTAATGACCCGAACACGTGTTGTTTCGTTATTCGGCAAATATTTTTGCCTATTTTTGAGGTAATCATGACCATGATTTTTGCCGCATATATCTTCTCCACTACTCCTCATTTCTACTCTTTACCTTTTACAACTTTTTCTTCTTCTCTGATTTATCTTAGACCTCTACTGCAAACTTCAACTTTTTCGAAAAAGATTTCTTCACAAATTTCTCACTGCCATGTCATCTAACATTGTTTCCTTTGGGAATTCTAGCCTTCTCTTCGGTGGAGGTCCAAAGAAGAACAAAACCAAAAAGGTTTATGTCGAGTCTGAACCTCCAACCGTAAACACCACCATACCTCTTAAACTTAGTACGAAGTCTGAGCTTCAAGAACAGGAAGAACCTGTAAATCCCAAAAATGACATATTCTGGCATGTTAATAGGTATCCTTCTTCTATCCATCCTCCTAGCATTCCTGCCATGAAGGCGGATTGTAATTGGAACATCTTTGAAATCCTCACCCCTAGCGAGGTCGAAAGGGTCACCTTCCCCAAACCAGGATTCATGTATGTTTATACATACCTTTTGCCACGACCCAAAATCTAACTAGTTGTGATGGTACCTAACCCAACCCGCTAGGTAAGTCAATTAACAATAACACAATCGAAATGGAATTAATGAGAAATAAATAATGAAATAACTGAATTTATACAACAACCCAAGGACTGGTAGTACAAGTTATGAGCCACTAAGACTTGGATTTACAAAACTGAATTGAAATAATTACAACATCTATTTGGAATGTACATGAATAGAATTCGAATCTAAAGTTACCAGGTACAAGTGATAGACATAACTGGAACACGGGTACAACTTCAATGCCAGCTCCCACTATATACAATAACATCAACTCCAAGATCTATATGCAAGGTGCAGAAGTATAGTATGAGTACAACCGACTCCATGTACTCAATAAGTATCCTAACTAATCTCAGCGAGGTACAAGAAGCAATAACTATAAATGATACTCACGAACACCTATACATTTCATAATTTCAACAAGTATAGAATAGATATATGATCAAATCAGGAAAATCTCAGGTATAACCGCTCTGTTGATCAAAATTCTTTATTTTAAAGTGTTCTACTCAGTCTACAATCCAGCATATAAAGAAGATATGCAAGTAGATCAGATAAACAATCAAGGAAATTTACAAGTAAAAATGAAATGCAATAACCAAATATTAGTCCATTGCGGCGCGCAACCCAATCCAATAATAATAAGCCAATAAGGCCTGTTGCGGCGTGCATCCCAATCCAATAACAATAACCAGCTCTCCCAGAGCTCACATTAACCAGAAACCCGTCGACTTCTCACAATGCGTGTGTACACCATCAAGAGAGAATCATGAGAGGGTGACCCTAGGGGGATGGATCCGTATCCACATGTTGCACGGATAACTCATGTGTTGTACGGATAACTCACGTGCTAATAATATCAATCCGCACGAATAACTCACGTGCTGCACGGATAACTCATGTGCTATAATATCAATATCTTGATCTGTACGGACAACTCATGTACTATACGGCTAACTCACATGCTAATTATATCAATCCGTAAGGACAACTCACATGCTTCACGGACAACTCACATGCAAATATCGCAATCTGCCAGGTGTGGTCACATGCACAATATCATAATCCGCCCGACGTGATCACATGCATAACAACACAATCCCCCCGGCGTGCTCACATGCATAACAACACAATCCGCCCAGCGTGGTCATATGCATAATAACACAATCCGCCTGGCGTGGTTACAGGCATAACAACACAATCAGCTCGGTGTGATCACATGTATCAAGTCCAAATCATATCACAAAGAAGAAAGTATACAAGAACACATGTATATGATGAATAAATATTAGATTTTATGCTCTAGGACTGATAAAATAACATGCTAAAGCGTAGGCATGTGCAAAATATGCTATCATAGCTCAAATCGGAAATTTCGTCACAGAATTAGCAATTACCAAGTTTATTCAGGGAATTAGCCTCTTTGTAACCTCAAGCATGGCTCAAATAGTTACAAAAATGTTACCAATATGAAAAACATCATAGCTTATAACTTAACAGTCAACTTTAGGCATATCATAGCCTAAGCAATACCCCGAACACGGATAAATACCCCAGTGTTCGCACATTGGCTCACACTCCACATATATGCGCACCTAGAGCCCGTAGCTATCACAAATAATTCAGGCAACTAGTGCGTCAACCATGTTTAGATAAGATACTTACCTCAAACAAGCAAAAACTCAAAAATATCAAATAGTGTCATAGGACACAAACCCAATCGATAAAGGTTGAATCTTTAATCAAAACTCAAAGTCCACCAAAATGTCAAACCCGAGCTCGCACATCGGAACTCGACAAAACATATAAATTCTAAAAACTCATTCAATTGCGAGTCCAATCATACTAATTTGACTCAAATCCGACTATGAATCGATGTTCAAAACTCAAATATTCACTTTAGGAAAGTTTAGACAAAAACTCCCAATTTCTCTTTTAAAATCACCAATTAATTGCCAACAATCGAAGATAGAATCACGAAATATAATCAAAATCGAGTAGAAAATACTTATCCCAATCTATGTGGTAAACATCACCAAATATCGCTCAAATCCGAGCTCCATAACTCAAAATATGAATAAATTACGCAACATAAATAGACACTGCCCAGGCATCTTCGCTTCTGCACTCTTTTCGCTTTTGCGCCAAAATTAGCGCACCTGCGCCTTTGTAGATGCGATGAGATCTCCGCATTTGCAGACTCCTTCTTTAGCTCCAAATTGTGCTTCTGTGCTATGCCAGCTGCACATGTGGCTCCGCACCTGCGCCCAAATTTCCGCAGGTGCAGTCACAACAGAACCCAGCAAAACCCAACATCAATAAACATGTTTCGAAATGATCCGAATCACTTTTAAAACACACCCGAGCCCCTCCGGATCCCTTCCGAACATACTAACATATCCCAAAACATAAAACAGACCTACTCGAGGCCTCTAATTAGTCATAACAACACCGGAAGATAAATTGCACCTCAAATCAAATTGAAGAACTTTTGAACTTTCACCTACCAAAACTCGTGCCGAACCATATCAAATCAACCCAGAATGACCTCAAATTGAACATAAATCTCAAATAATATAACAAAGTTATTCAAGTTTGCGAAACCACAATCTGAATCCAATATCATCATAGTCAACTCCCAGTCAAACCTATAAACTTTCCAAACCTTCAAGTTGTCATCTATCACTAAATAGTGTTGAAACCTTCTAGAAATACCCAAATGCAAATCTGGGCATACACCCAAGTCCAAAATCACTATCCAGACCTAACAGAACCGTCAAAATTCTGATCTGAGGTCAAATACAAAAAAGTCAAACTTCAAATAGCTGAACGGAATACAAATGCTCAAAACGACCGGTCGGGTCATTATATTCTCCCCAACTTAAACATACGTTCATCCTCGAATGTGCCAAGAGTCATTCTAAAGCCATCAAATCAATGTGTAAACTCACCGTGGAAAAACTCGGGGGTGATCCCACGTCACCCCAATCCACATAAGTCCTACAACACAACATAACTGAAGATCCTTACTCAACCTTAGTCCATAAACCTTAAAACCCAATTTCCAACATCCGAAATTCATTACAAGACCCAAATCTCGCATCTACACATTGTATAAGTCTGAACAAGTTGTATAAAACCATAACCATAACCCAAGATGTAATCACATGATATACCACATAACTCGCATACTCGTAGCAATAATTTTCGATCACAGTAGCTGCTAAAAAATAAACCCGGTATGGTTATAAACCTCATATCAAATAAAACCTCATGCAAAACCTTTGTGCACTGCCGATGATGAAAGAAACATATAGAAACTCATAAACCACTCATCAGATCAACAAGTCATGAAGCTCTCTCGCCCAACCAGAACCATAGACCAAATTCTAAGCTGACTTCCGATATTATTCTTCCAAACATATCGTAATAAAATTCTATAGCAATCACTTCAGGCCCAAAGACTTCATCTCATAAAATATAAGCTACTCCACTGACATGCCACACCAATACTACCTAGAGCCACACACCGTGAAATCCTTGACCCAATAAGCAACAACTCAAATGTACACACAAATAGAAAGTGAAACAAATAACAGAGCTGACTCGCAAGCTCAATAGATACCACCACAAGCGCAATGCTATGAACCCATCATACATAGTAGAACCAAGACACCCGAATCTAACACGAAGGATCATATCTCAACATGATTCCGCCGTAGTGCGTGACTTAATCCAAATACCGATCCACATAAAATACCTCGAGCCATAATGCTCAAAATCAATAACCATACACAAATCAACAACAAACGCCCGAAGTGTGGCCATAACCATGGAGAAACATATAGCATAATATACCTCAAAGAGTAAAGGTCATAACCAAGGTGCAATTGACCATTTAGCACCCCAAGAACCATCTCGCTCTAATTTTGCCACAATGCCTAAACAAAAATGCAAATAACCAACAGACCACAACCCATCGTAGCATTGAAGAGTAACACATAGAACATATCAGAACAAGAACAAGCTCAACTCTAACCGGATGACACATCCCTTAACAATAGCAGTGCTGAGTCAACAAATCCGACCCGATGTAGAATACGCATCCTCATTAGGCCTACCAATGGGCCTCCATCTCAATTTCGATCCTCCCAAAATAGATATATAACTTTACCAAAGATCCGCTGAAACCTATCCATGACACATACCATCAACTGTCTAACTCTGGTCATATCTTTATAGTTCGCAACTAAGGAATAGTCCCCCTGTGAGACTCCCAGTCTCCAAATCACGAAATATAGAAATTACCATATCTGATTCTGATTCGATCACTCAAATGATCGACACATCTCTCATGCACAATATTCTTATGAGAATTACTTCCATAATCCTTCCGTGCCACATAGTAAAATCTGAACAGCAGCAGTCAATCAACCAGGCGATTACCGCAATACAAATGAAACACCCATAAGTAAAAACACAAGGCACCTTCTGAAATGCGCACCCTTCTCAAGTAGAATACATACTCGATCAGTCAGAAACCTTCCACTTGATCCAATCTAGGAGAAAATCACAATACACAACATACTCATCATGCTGATAGAAAATATCAATCTCAAACCGTGGTAGAAATCATCGAGAACTCTACGAAACCCATATGCACATAACAAAGCCATCGGAATTGAATCCCTCTAACTCAACCAAGTCACTCAGGTCTCCAAACCCAAGAGTATTTCCACAAAACACCTGTAGAGACTTACCACATCATAATAACCAAAAGAACCGATTATACATATTACTATGCTGATCCGATCTACCACCAAGTTGTCCTATTTCTCCGAGTTCCTTCTGAATTGCCTTCAAGTTAACACTTATCCTTGCCATTACATTATGACCCTTAACCCACCACTTACCACAAGAGATCTCAACATGAATCCATATCGCCCTAAAGCCCATAAGTCGCTATATTCCCTCTTAAGCACCCCAAAGTACCATAATCGAGACACCCACTCTGAAGAGACCTTTTGTGAATCTAAAGCTGTTTCTTTAACCTCTCAATGCTGAAATGTAGAACCCATTATGATATAGAAATTCCGCAAGTCCCGGCACCATCCAATGCAAATCTCAGATCTTAGCCATATATAAATCCAAAAATTTCATAAATACCACATATGAACCTTGAATCCATTAGAATCTACTCGAGAGTTATCCACCATATTCTAATCTCAAATGCACCACCCAAACAAGCCGAACGACTTGTGCTCCATAATCACACCAACACCCAAAGAAGTAAGCCCATCTTAATGCAACCGAGTAATGCTTCCTCCCTGCGCACTACATCTGTCACAAATAACAACTCAAATCATTCCATGTTTTTCATATACCCATAAAGTGGAATATAACCCGTATCCAACAATTTTTGTACTCAAGTTATCCTCGATCTCAATCTCTACAGGTCATAACTGATTCACAAGTATTCCCCAAGCCAAAACCAATACAACACATAGCCATGCAATCAAATCGCCGATAGCAGACTCCCCCACTTGGCTCAGAGCCATAGAACAGAACATTCAATAACTCACAATTCCCATACTCTATTACTGCCATAATCCTACAATGAAATTGAACTAAATCCCTCGTAAGCTCATGTAACACAAACCACAAACTACCTCAAATCACTTGCTAAGCTCACATTCATCCTCGTGACAGTCAAGTCAACTTTCCCAAACGATCCAAACCCAAATCGCAACACATATAACCAACTCGTAGAAGGAACTCTCCACAAAACATCATGAGAATCACACACCCGAAGATTACCCTGTAGGTGATAACCCACCTGCTTAGACTCAAACTGGCATCCCTCTATGACTTCATTCTGGTCGCAACCACCATGCAAGTGCTAAATCCTCCCGAGTCTAAACTCGTCAACAAAACATAAGAATCTACTTTATCTCAAAAATGAACAACATGAAAGACCCCTCAACAAGCATATAACTCGAAATCGTACAACACATCAAGACAGAAAACAAGCACCCAATAGTCCTTTTCATATCTCAAGCAAACTTTTCTCGTCACATCCAAGCAATTTGAACACATCAGTAGCCATATCATACTCATTATATAGCCATCCAACCACTCATTGAGCCATCGATCCCACTCCTGGGACACTACTGTACATATAAGTCCAATAGAATATACTCGCACAACTGAAACCACCGAGCTAAAGTTTTGGCCAAATCCTGGCCTTAGTCCTCCAGACTGGCCCAAAACCACAACACTGAGTACACATCTTGCACCTCATCAATGGAATCACAAGCCGTCGACGCACAACTAATACCAAGTGCTCAACACCACATACAAGTGAGTGGGAGGAATTCAAAGAGATACACTTCAAGCTGAATCAATGTCGCATAGTGGGGAAAGAAAGATGAGAAGTTTATCCTAGATGCCATGTAGCCTATCGAATATAGGTATGGACGTCATCATATCATATGCAAGAATCTACTAGACATTTTCTCATGACTCGTAGAACCTATGAACCTAGAGCTCTGATACTAACTTGTCACGACCCAAAATCCAACTAGTTGTGATGGCACCTAACCCAACCTGCTAGGTAAGCTAATTAGCAATAACACAATCCAAATGAGATTAATGAGAAATAAATGATGAAATAATTGAACTTTTATACAACAACCCAAGGACTGGTAGTACAAGTCATGAGCCACTAAAACTTAGATTTACAAAACTGAATTGAAATAATTACAACATCGGTTTGGAATGTACATGAACAAAATTCGAATCTAAAACTACTAGGAACAAGTGATAGCCATAACTGGAAAGCGGGTACAACTTCAATTCCAGCTCCCGCCATACACAACATCATCAACTCCAAGATCTGCACGAAGGTACAGAAGCGTAGTATGAGTACAACCGATCTCATGTACTCAATAAGTATCCTAACTAACCACGGCGAGGTACAAGAAGCAGTGACTATAAATGATACTCACCAACACCTGTACAGTTCATAACTTCAACAAGTATATAATAGATATATGATCAAATTAGAAAACTCTCCGGTATAACCGCTTTGATGCTCAAAATTCTTTGTTTTAAAGTGTTCTACCCAGTCAACAATCCAGCATATAAAGAAGATATGCAAGTAGATCATGTAAAAAATCAAGAAAATTTGTAAGTAAAGATGAAATGCAATAACCAAATATCAGTCTGTTGCAACGCGTAATCCGATCCAATAACAATATGCCAATAAAGCCAGCTGCGGCATGCAACCCGATCTAATAATAATAACCATCTCTCACAGAGCTCACAACAACCAAAAACCCGTCAGTTTCTCACAATCCGCGTATACACCATCAAGAGAGAAACATAATAGGGTGACCCTAGGGGATGGATCCGTATCCACACGTTGTACGCACAACTCACGTGCTGTACGCACAACTTACGTGCTAATAATATCAATCTGCATGGACAACTCACGTATTGCACAGAAAACTCACATACTATAATATCAATATCTGGATCTGCACGGACAATTCACGTGCTAATAATATCAATCCGAATGGCCAAATCACATGTTGTACGGACAACTCACGTGCAAATATCATAATCCGGCAGGGGTAGTCACATGAATAATAACACAATTCGCCAGGCATGATCATAGGCATAACAACACAATTCGCCCGGCGTAGTCACAAGCATAACAACACAATCTGCTCGGTGTGGTCATAGGCATAACAATACAATCCGCCCGGCGTGGTCACATATCCAGTTGAAATCATATCACATAGAAGGAAATATACAAGAACACATATATGTGATGAATAAATATAAGATTTTATGCTCTTGGACTTATATAATAACATGCTAAAGTGTAGGCATGTGCAAAGTGTGCTATCATAGCTCAAATCGCAAATTTCATCACAAAATTAGCAACTACCAAGTTTATTCAGGGAATTAGCCTCTTCGTAAGCTCAAACATGGCTCAAATAGTTCACAATAATATTACCAATATGAAAAAATCATAGCTTACAGCTTAACAGTCAACTCTAGGCATATGCTAGTCTAAACATTACCCCGAGCACCGATAAATACCCCGGTGCTCACACATGAGCTCAAACCCCACACATATGCGCACCCAGCTTTGATGACGCCCAACACCGCCGCTAGGCAAGCCAACAGTGAACTAACCACATGATTTCTCTTTTTAATAAATTTTTCCTTAATTAAAAGATTAAGAAGTAGAAAATTTAAATAAATAAAACGAAAGCAGCAGAGTGCAGTCATAACCATAGTAATAATCCAAAACCACAAAGTCTGCTAGTATGTGCCAAGGCCTGGTGTCACAAGTGTATGAGCACTAATAGATTATACAAAACTCTAGTTATTGTCTGAAATGAAAATAGACTGAAATAAAAGCAAAGGAGAGACTCTAGGTACTGCGGGATGGCTCAGGAAGCAGCTCACCATTAGGCCTCCGAGTAACGGGGATGCACGCCTGTGTGATCACCAGATACACCTACCTAAGATCTTGCACGGTCAGTGCAGAAGTGTAGCGTGAGTATATAAACAGCATGTACCTAGTAACTATCAAGTCTAACCTCGAAGAAGTAGTGACGAGGGTTCGACATTGACACTTACTATGGGCTAACAATAAAAATAAAGAAGCTCTAAATAAGCATGGGTTATGTATATAACTACAATAATTCAATAACAACCAAGAAATAAATAATTCCTTTACAAATGCTAAATCTCAATAACTTTCTGTCTGATATTATTTTAACCTCTCAAGCCATGAAATGATATCAATAAATAATTAAAATCCAAATATTATCATGCACGATTATGCCGAGGACGTACGACCCAATCCAGAATAACATGTACACTGCCGATGGTCGTGCGGCACAAACCATAGATGCATCTATCTATTGCCGAGGTGTTCGGCTCATTCCACAAGAAGAGAGGATGCTTTATAACTATTTGACTCAAACGTTATTACAAGGCTAATATACAATGTAGTAATATTTCTATTAACGGTCAAGCAATTCGTTCTAAATTCAAGCAAGTGAAATTCTGTCCTTTACAATTCCTCTAACAAGTCCTAATATAATTTAGGTACTTTAATTAACAAGTAGGGTGCAAACTTTATAAGTAATTTATGATTTGGGTCATAAACTACCCGGACATAAGCATAAATAGTAGCTACACACGGACTCTCGTCATCTCGTGCGTACGTAGCCCCCACAATTATAAGCAAATAGTAATTTAAATCACCTATGGGGTAAATTTTCTCTTACAAGATTAGGCAAGAGACTTATCTTGTCTCAAAGCTCGCTTTCGGGTATCAAATTCACTCTAAAGCCTCAACTCGGTGCCAAAAATCCGAAATTAGTCTAACGTTGTATAAATGAATCAATATATGTTCCAAAGTTCATAATTTAACTATTAGGGTAATTACCCAACCCAAATTGAAAGATTCTTAAAATTTACCCCTCGGGCTCACGTGCCCGGATTCCAGAAATTTTTGAAATAAGTTATTACCCATTACTTCACGAACTCAAATATATAATTTTCACTCAATCCCATAACCATTTTCGTGGATAAATCAAATATTTATCAAAACCTAGGGTTATTCATCTAAACCCATAATTTTCACACTTTACATGTTAAAATCTACCCATAATTTATGTTTTAAACTTATATTATGTAGAAATCAGTTATCTCAGAGTGGTAGGTGAAAACCCCTCTACAAAAGATCCCAAATTGCCCATTGAATGAAAGAAATGAGTCAAAAATGGTTTAACTCCTGACTTAAATGAACCCTTTTGCCCAGCGGTATTTTTGCACTTGTGGGAGGACTTCCGCTACTGCGGGGCCGCTTTTGTAGATCACGCTTTACCACTGGCCCATCGCATCGGCCAAGTCCCGCATCTGCGAGCCCACTTCTGCGGCTCGACTCGTGCATCTGCGACCACGGTCAGACTGCCTCCCTCCGCATCTACGGACCCCTCCACTGCAAAAACGTGTTCGCTTCTGCAAAAATACTACGCTTCTACGAAGCTCGCTAACCCCTCCTCTTTCCGCTTCTACGAGTAAGGCGACGCATGCGCGATGCCGCTTCTGTGGCCATTCCACCGCAAGTGCGAACCCACTAGATGACAGGCATCAGCAGTTCTTCTCCAAAGAGCTAACAAGTTGAGTCGACCCTCCGAATCTTGTACGGGGGTCCCGAGGCCTCGACCAAACATTCCAATAAGTTCGTAAGCATAAAACGGACTCACTCTCACTCTCGGAACGTGGAATACAACATCAACACTAAAGATCACAACCCAAAACCAAATGAATTCAACTTATGAATTTTCAAATTCTTCCAACTCACTCCGAACGCGCCAAATCATACTTAAACTACTCAGAATGACTCCAAATTTTGCGTGCAAGCCTTAAATCATCATACGGAACTATTCTCAGGCTTGAAATCCCAATTGGATCTCGATAACACCAAATCCTACTTCAAACCAATTTAAAGGACTTTAAAACCTTCAATATGCCAACTTCCAATATTAAGTGCTGAAACGCTCTTGGGTCATCCAAAACCCGATCCGAACATACGCCCAAGTACAAAATAATCATACAAACCTATTGGAATAGTCAAATCCCGGTTCCGAGGTCGTTCACTCAAAACGTTGACTCAAGTCAAACTTAGCCCTCTTTAGCCAACCTTTAGTAACTAAGTGTTCCGATTTCAACCCGAACCCTTCCAAATCCTGAAATTTTACAATATAAATCTTCTTGAACCTCAACTAGCGAACCTGCCTGTCAACAATGGAAATTGGCTCCTACTCATAACCCACGCTCTCATCTAACTGAACTGTGCTGAAGTCTAACACATGAGACCTCTCGGCATGATACCTCTGGAGCATAGACACGTGGAAAACTAGATGAACCCCCGATAGACTAGGAGGCAAAGCAAGCTCATAATTAAACTCCCCAAATCGTCTCAACACCTCAAATGGTCCTATAAACCTTGGGCTCAACTTGGTGTGCGATGTCGCTCCTGAATCAACTTTACCTTTTCCAAAGCATCCTTCTTTAAATCAGTACCATATAACTTAGCCTCGTTGGGCTCAAACCATCCGATGGGCGAACGACATCGCTGGCCATATACATCCTCAAATCGAGCCATCTCGATGATGGACTGATAGCTGTTGTTGTAAGAAAACTCGGCCAAAGTCAAGAATCGATCCCACTACCCTCCGAAGTCAATCACGTATGCTTTGAGCATTTCCTCTAAGATCTGAACTGTCCGCTCCAACTGCCCGTCGGTCTGCGGATGAAAGGTTGCGCTGAACTCCACCCGGGTCCCCAACTCACTCTATACTGCCCTCCTGAATGTAAATATAAGCCAACCTCTCTGAAGAATAAGTGGTAATAACTAGAATGAAGTGTGCCGGCATGGTTAACCTGTCAACAATGACCCAAACTACATCAAACTTTCGCAAGGTCCGCAACAGCCGAACTACGAAGTCCATAGTAATACGCTCCCATTTCCACTCAGGTATAGTCATCTGCTAGAGTAGGCCACCTGGCCTCTGATGCTCATACTTAACCTGCTGGCAATTTAGGCACCTCGCTACATACTCAACTATGTCCTTCTTCATCCGCCACCACCAATAATGTTGCCTCAAGTCGCGATACATCTTCGTAGCACCTGGATGAATAGAATATCTAGAACTGTGTGCCTCCTTTAGGATCTGCTCCCTCAAGACATCAATATTTGGAATACATAGACGGCACTGGAGTTGTAGAATACCATCCTCACCAATAGTCACCTCCTTGGCACCACGCTGTAGTACCGCCTCTCTGAGTACCAACAAGTGCAGATCATCAAACTGACGAGCCTTGATCAACTTGAATAGTGAAAATTGGGCGACAACACATGCAACAACTTTGATGGGCTCTAAAATATCCAACCTCACAAGTCTGTTAGCCAAGGAATAAATGTCCAAATCTAGTGTCTTCTCCTCTGCTGGAATGAATGCCAAACTACCCATGCTCTCCGCCTTTCTGCTTAAGGCATCTGCAACTACATTTGCCTTGCCCGGATGATAAAGGATGGTAATATCATAATCTTTTAGTAACTCAAGCCACATGTGCTGCCTCAAATTGAGATCCCTTTGCTTGAACAAATGCTGTAAGCTGTGATGATATGTGTAAACCTCACAGGATACCCCATAAATATAATGCCTCCAGATCTTAAGAGCATGAAAAATCACGGCCAACTACAAATCATGTACATGGTTACTCTTCTCGTGGGGCTTCAACTGACGTGACGCATATGCAATAACTCGCCCCTCCTGCATCAATACATAAACCAAACCAACACGCGAAGGGTCACAGTACATCGTGTATATCCCTGAACGAAAGGCAACACTAACACCGGTGTTGAAGTCAATGCGATCTTGAGCTTCTGGAAGCTCGCCTCGCAATCATCGGACCATCGGAATAGAGAGCCCTTCTGGGTCAATCTAGTCAAGGGTGCCACAATAGATGAGAAGCCCTCCACAAACTGACAATAATAAGCTACTAACACTAGGAAGCTCCTGATCTCAGTCGTTTTGGTAGGACTAGACGAACTCTGAACTTCCTCGATCTTCTTAGGGTCTACCTTAATACCCTCGCCTGATACAACATGCATGAAGAATGCCACAGAATCCAACCATAAATCACACTTGGAGAACTTAGCATATAGCTTATGTTCCCGCAAGGTCTGAAGCACCACTCTCAAATGCTGCTCGTGCTCCTCCATGCTACTTGAGTAGATCAAAATGTCATGAATGAAGAAAATGACAAACAAATCAATATATATCATGAACACCCGGTTCATCAAATCCATGAACATCGTCGGGGCATTAATCAAGCCAAAGGACATCACTAAAAACTCATAATGGCCATATCTAGTCTGGACAGCCGTCATCGGAACATCCGAATCCTGAATCTTCAACTGAAGGTACCCCGATCTCAAGTCAATCGTAGCGAACACCCTGGCACCCTGCAATTGGTCGAACAAATCATCAATATGTGACAACGGGTACTTGTTCTTCATGGTGACTTTGTTCAAATGGCAGTAATCAATGCACATCCGCATAGTCCCAGCCTTCTACTTCACAAATAACACTGGTGCACCCGAAGTTGATACACTCGGTCTGAAGAACCCCTTTGCTATAAACTCCTCAAGTTGTTCCTTCAACTCCTTCAACTCTTTCAGAGCCATGCGGTATGGTGGGAAAGAGATAGGCTGGGTACCTGGAGCCAAATTAATATGGAAAGACATTGGAGAACTCCTTGACTACGGGCACTGAGGGGCGATACTGTACTTCAATAATCGTATTTTATAGCATCCCAATGTGATTCACCTTACGTGGGTATTTTAATTCCGCACAATTCATGAAATTCTCTTCAAATCATTACTCAATCGAAGGCCCAATCGTCATCCTTTATCTATCACAATTACACCCTCATTGTACTTATCAGGGTGACATTCCATCTCTTCTAAATGCCATTAGTCTTAGGATTCTTTGATTTCATTCAGCCTATACTGAGCTTTCTATAACTTAGAGAAACCATTAGCTCTCTTGTTTTCACGGGCTTAATCCGAGGACTTATCCATTTTTTTGTCATTTTCTCACTTGCCTTTTCTTATCCTTACTCTTGTCTTCCTAAAACCTTGTCGCTCTACCATACTTTAGCTTACGACCTACATATATCTTGCAACCTTCCTTCAACTTGCTTGCCCCATAGATTTCCTTATGTTATTCTGGAACACCAAGCGATATATCACATCGTCTCTAACTCTTATTTGCTCTCCCAACTAGGTCTCTCAATACCTAGAAACCATAGGCTGCAAAAGATACCATTGACGATGCCACTATCATTCCTGGATACTGAATCCTAGCACTTCTAACCTTCTATCTGTAGTATGGATTATTCGCAACCTTCTGCATTTGAGTATCTCGTACATTGTTCACATTTACCTTACTTACCTTAAAATCTCGTATCACGTCTTCTATCTCTTTCATGACCTCGCTTTAACATAGGTATAATTCACATCCACAACTTGAAGCTCTAATATAATACTTGCACCTCTGGTGCATACAAAATCCAGTGAGAGCTTCATACTGACTTCTTATGAGGCTGGTACTTTTCTGACTGGCTTTATTGTAGAGACGTTATAGAATATGGCTACTGTACTATCTCTTTTGTACCTCTGATATTAAGAGTGATTCTGCAATGTCCTCAATCACGATTTCTATAATTTTCTAGGTCCAATTATCAAACTCTTGATTTACTTTATTGATGTAACTCTTTAGTTTCCTCTTCCTTCTGATCAGCCTTTATGTAGACGTAAGCTATCTTCCGATTTGCGGCTCATGGTATGCGTTATTACTTTAGCCTTTCATAGACGCTATGGAATATCCGTGATTCCATCATCTAATAATTCAATCCCTTCTCTATGACCTAGAATCAATTATTTCTTTTAACTTATACCAGAGTCTTCTACAACTGTATGATTGCCAACAAACATGTTGCATGGATGATACTCCAAAAACTTGAGTGCGTTCATAACGTAACTAACTCTAGATCATTGATTGAATAATTCCCTTCGTTCTATCTCAGCTTTCTTTAAACATAAGCGATTACTTTTCCTGGTCTTTCTACCCCCTTGTTGCATGCATACATAGCTTATCTTAGTTCCCATGCATGTCAGAATTTTGTGCAATTCATATGGTCTCGAATATTACTTTTGGTTTCATTTCCCACTCATTAGCCAAGCTAGGTGCCACTTCCTTATGGAGTGCATACAATGTTGTTGTGAGACTGTTGTTGCAAGACTATTTTCTCTTTTGGTCATTGTGCTTAGGTTGAAGCCTTCTTCCTTATTTCCTCAGCTAGTCTTTCGTTCTAGTATTTAGGGAGATCTTCTGGCTCTTGTAAAGTTACAAGCTTATCACATCGTATACTTGACGGAATTTTTGATGTTCTTCCCCGCTTATAATTATCCATAGTTACTTATTTCCACGGCCTTGTGCTTGTAGGGTTGCTTCTGGACTAATATTTTGACTGTCTTCCCAGTAGCACTCTCTTTTATTCCCGTAATACTCATACGGTACTTTTAACTACCTCAATTCTTATCTGAATATTTCTCAAGTATTACAATGACATTACTGCGAGGCTGAATTCACTATATTGGATTTTACTATGTTTATCTTGCACGATCTAATGACTCGTCTGTAACCTCTTGTTTAGCCATAACTAGGCTCTTCCTGAGTCAATTACTAACTACTCGTTGGCCCATTCTCATAACAATATTCCACGTAATGTTTCTTGGGTTATTTTCTTTGTCTTAATTTACGTCTCGCACTGGCTCCTTTTCTGTCAATAACATCTCGGGCAGGGACACTTACTTCATTTTCTTCAAGTCGTGTTTGCATAATGTTCTGGAATCGTAACATATATGTAGGCATTGAATAAGTTCAATCTCATCCCTTTCTCATTTTCATCGCATTCTTCCTTTACCATTCCATAATTACTAGAACTACTTAATTCTGACTTAATGCCACACCACTCCATATTCCCCCCTTTAGGGAAGAACTAAGGTTTAGTGCTACGACGATCTACCTATAGATGTTTTACCTCTTCATCTTTGGCATCTTTTCACATCATCGATGACCCTTACTCGCCTTGCGGTAATCCTTCTGTACCAAGGATAACAAAATTCCTTACTCACAAGGGTGACACTTAGTGTAACTGGCACACATAGTCCCTTAAGCTTAACTGTGCTTACCTTTCTTGCTTTAGGGAAGCGTTTTCCTAAATGACCTTTAAAGGGTATTCTTCTGTCGTCCATTCTATTATCGCCGGGACGCAATCTCTGAAATTCTCATGATGCCGACTATTACTCAGTCCCTAGTTCATGTTGAGTTTACCTTGTTCACTAGCCCATACTGATTTCTTATTCCTCTAGGGTCTAACTTTTCCTTTGGGTAGTCGCGTTGGAGTCACGAACTTATTTCTCGAAATAAGGATATGACTTTATGGCCTATACTCTTTTGTTGTCTCAAGGCCTGTCACCTCTTTTCTTTTCCTCCACTTGACTATAGACTCTGTAATACTGTTATCTTTTTGATCTACCGTTGTCATCCATGTATCATATCTTACTCATAATTCTTTCTTAACTCTCTTCTTATCTCCCTACTAACATCTCTGTCTTATCACTTCATTCTGAAAATTTCAACAAGACATTCTCTTGCTTTTAGCTCCCCTTGCTCTATCCACTAGCTCTTCGGGTTGCCTAACATTCTTTCTCTACTAGGGACGTAAGCCATACTAAGGTAATAATTATCCCTTCAAGGCTTCCAGTGCCTATCTTTGTAGTACATATATCTAGTTGTACTATTTTAGAGTGCACCCTCTCGGTGTCTCACAAGGATATCTATTGGCACATTTGCAATATTCTTCAGAAATGTCAACTAACGCAAACAATACATTCACCGTTTTGGGTTACTCTAACCCCAGCCGGATCTTGATATCCTATCCTTCTCTTAAACTACACTTATTAGCTTCCATATGGCATAACTGAGATGGGTGTGGTTGATTGTACATACCTCTATTACTGTTGAAAGTAACTCGGATTGCTTATATTTCTCTGCTTGAATTGTAAATACTGTTAATCTTCATTAACTGGGTACCTCGTACCCTTCTTCACCTTGCTTCTTTTACTTGCTGAAACTTGTGTCTATCTTCCGATTCTCTTATATTTTTTACCATACGAGGGGATAGATATTCTTTTCTTAAGGCTCCTTATCATGAAGCTTACACGTCTTAGTACACATGTTCTGCTGAAGACCTCACATTTATTCATCATAAGCATGATGCAAAATCGAGTTCTTCTGACTCAACTCTTCCACAGCCACATTCAATCTCTTACCAAAAGTCTTTCTGGATATAGGTATCTTTGTATTACGAATAAAATAGAATTTAGGAGTTTGAATTCTTACAACTGAGCTCTACCACACGATTTAGAGTAAGAAGAAAGAGTGACAATCCTTAATGCCCTGTATCCTCCTGCTTACAAGTGTGGTGCACAACACATATATAAACAAGACTCTACTAGACACGGCTTGTAGACTCCCTAGGACAGAACTGCTCCGATACCACTTTTATCACGACCCAAACCGATGGGCCGCTACGGGCACCCGGTACCTTACTCAATCGAGTACCAATGTAACTTATCTTTCTCATTACATCAAAATAGGTTAATGGGCCAGAACACTCGACATAAAATGACCCAACCTAATATACTGACTTATACATATCACGTACGGGCCTATAAGGCCAAACTAATCACTTGTACAGTGAACATAGGCCGACAAGGCCATACAATATTTTATATACATGACATATGTCTACAAGCCTCTAAGAGTACATAAACATCATAAGGTCGGGACATGCACCTGACATACCAATCAATACATGTCTAAGTCAAACTAACCAAATAAGCAACTCCGAAGCAAATGGAGCGCACCAACATCTTCTGCTGAGCTTATAGCCAACTTGGAGGACTCTCAACCTGTCTATCGGGACCTGCATGCATGAAACGCATCATCCCCGGGAAAAAGGGACGTCAGTACAAATAATGTACCGAGTATGTAAGGAATGAAAATCAGTAAACAATAGTCATGAGAGAAACATGGAGTAAAAGACTCAACATGTATATCTGAATAGATCTGTGAATCCTTTAATATTATAATGTCATGCATATGCGTATAAATGTCAGACTATGCATGTGTATATGCGTTCATAAAGTCATCAAGCCTCTGAGGGCATCCCATCATATCATCTCGGTCATTGTGGGCAAATCATCAACATATACCAGCTGATCAGGTAGTGGTGCGTATATAACGCCATAACCTTTTCACATATTCCATATATATATATATATAATATACGTGTATATAACGACATATGGTCATGAGTCAATGTACATGTATAAATGCATAAGAAGTACGTTAATAAGATTTCTGAGATCCGTGAACAAAAGAAATAATAATAATTCTCATGGGGAATCAAGAATATAGACACCCTAGTACTTTTATGAATATAGTCATTTATGAAAATTGTGCATTTACTCATTTTGTTTGTATCGTATAGATTATGCCAAAAACAAAGAAGGGATAGCCTTAACATACCTGAGTTGATTCTCTTTACAATCCCTCTAACACACGTTAATTTTGACAAAACATGTGACGGCAAGATCGGAGTAGGGAAAAATTCGTATGATATTCTTGAGAAAGATTGCATCGTACTCCCTTATAATTACAAAATCTAACATTTTGAACTGTTGAAGATGCAATGAAATCAAATACTATGAAATCTCACGTTGAATTCTTGAAGATGCATATTTTGCCATTTGATATATGCTTAAAGTATAGATGCTTTTTGTTGATACTTCATCTGTATTGTTGTACTACAAAACATTTGGCTCAACAAGTAAAGCTCCAAATAACCATGAAGGAATATTTGAAAGTGCAAAGCTCCATACAAGGTAAAGTATTTTGTTTGGTTAGCTTCTAGGGAAGCTTGCCTTACGTAAAGAAATATTTAGAGAAGGGGTTTACAATTAAGTAATCATGTGCCCTCTTTGTCGTGATCACTAGGAAGACAACAATTGCCTTTGTATTTGTTGCAAGGTTTCTCGACAACTTCACCCCCATTTTGCCATCTTTTTTGTGATTTTAAGAGTCACTTAGTTGCTCTTATATGGCTTCCACATTGGGGTTGATATTTATCCAATAATTATCCACTTAATTCCTTAAGTAATTTATTAATCTTCCATTAACCAATAATTACCCAATTATCCAAATAATTAGAAATTATCTTAAATTACTTAAAATACTACTCACTTTTAACACATTTTATACACCTTACTATTATGCTCATATGGTACCTTGTATGGCATTAGTCCATAAATACCAGGTATTATAGCTCGGACCGTATTTTTATTCCAAAATGCCAAACATTGACCAAATTCATTTCCTTCGATTTGCTTACCCTCTCACCTTCACGAATCTACTCATCACTTGTTTGAAGTAGTACAATACTTATAATCTCAAAATAATCTCATTCCGAACTTTCATTAATTTATTTATGGCGTATTTTCACGTACGACAATATGGGACGTAACAATTCCAATGACAATCCATTGCTTGAACACTTTATCCTTCAACTTTTCAATTAACCCAACATCAACTGCAGTAAATTCTCAAGATATGCAACTTTCTTCTTCAAAGCAACATTTTCTTTCACCTTCTCAATTCCTTCGGCCACATAATTTCAAGATCGACTATCCTTCATTGCAAAACATTCTTTTCATGTCAGAAGACTATCTTTTTCCTTCTTTAACTTGCAGATCAGTTCTACAATTCTAGGAGGAACCTCATCATCCTCCCATGCCCAATAAGAAAAATTTCCCCCCTATCCAAATATCACAAAGAATTAACCCGAAATAATCATTTACCCGTAAACTAATCTTATTCCACACAAAATTAATTGAGACTTACCTCCGGCATTGAACACCTGGAAAATAGTCTCCCAACATTGAATGGAGTCCAAGCAACAAAATAGCTAGCAGCCTTTCCACAGTAACAATTTCTCTTCGACCCAGCTGAGACACTAGAACACTCAGACATTTTCTTTACGGGTGAAGATGTTGAAGATGACAGAAAAATTACCCTAAACCTAAACTTATTTCAAAGTTTAAGAGGTGGCTAGAAAAATTGAGTTGAGATTAATGAAACAGAAGAAGAAGAACAAGAAAAAAGGAAAGAGGCGATGGGGAGTAAATTAAAGGAGGTGGGGTCGGTAAAAAGGGGTGGGGTTTGGTAAGAATTGGTTAACATTAATTGAGACTTATTAATGGTGGCAGAAGGCTAAAGTAAGGCCCCGTTAGCCTAGAGGGACAATAATACCACGATTGAGTAACGACAGGGACACAGAGGGGCTCAATATTTAACGGAGGGTATTTGTGCACCTGGAAAAGACTGCTGGGACATTTTAGGCCCTTTTCCATTTTTTAATCACTCAAAATTAAGAAGAATAAGAACGGAAACAATAGCATTACAGACAAGATTTTCTGAAAATGTTGGCACTCATACAAATAAGGCAGCAAATCAAAACTGGAATCATGCTTCTATCGTTATATTGATTAAGGTATTAAATAGGACATATGCTTTCTTTTACATATAAACATGGTATCTATAGTGTAAAACAATAAATTGGCACTATTAGCACTCAATAAAGATAGACACCAAATCCTGAATATGTTTCATAGAATCGAGAGAATCGAAAAGAGGAAAACAAACACTAACCTTGCTGGGTGCAGGGAAGTAGGGCATGAGCCGTGGATCTACTCCCTTAATCACGTCCTAAGAAGTACTTGGATACCTTTGTTTTGGTTCTGAGCCAGCAGAAACGAAATAAGAAGGCAACAAAAGTAGTCCTTGAGAGTTATTTAATAGTTAAAGAGTGTTATTTGTGGTGTTTCTTATGCTCTAGAACATGGGTTTCAGCTAAGAGCCAAAGATAGTATTTATAGAGGAAGGTTAGGGTTCTTTGAGAAGTAATTTTAGGCAGGATTTTGAATTGAGACTTTGAATGGAATTTAGAGTGTCAAACGGTAAGAAGACCTTCAAGGACTATTCTATAGCAGATATGTGCAGAAGAAAAGAAAGAGAGAGGGAGTAGATAGAGGTCTTCTTAAGTCAAAAATGGCAAAGATAAAAAGAAAGAGAGGCAGATCCTATATTTTACCTCATATATTTGCAACTTTAGTTTCAAAATTTTGGTCAAAATCATACGCTTTTTTCACCAGAGATTGCATGAAATGGGGCGGACAAGGGTTGTCCTTGACTGGTGAAGGCCAAATTTTGGTTGAAAATAGAGAAGAGGACAAATGTTCTCTGCCATGGAATAAAGAGGAATGTGCGCGTGCTACTTGGGTTAAGTCTTGCATTGAGTTTGTCTATGGGTTTATGTAAGTTGCGCTGATCGGATGAGTTTTGCTTTTGGGCTCAAAGGAGTTAGGACATGATTTTTTTTTTTTCCTATACAATATTTTAAATTTACTTATCAAAATTGTTTTAAATTTGTATATTATCTTCCCTAAAACAAGAATTACTTACAAATTATATACAATACATTATTAGTACCTTAAATTAGGTGATTTAGTTATATCATTTTCCTATTTTCTTTCCGCTCTTCTTTCAATAAGAATGACACGACTCTTCTCTAGTTTTTGGGTTGAGATTAGCTCCATTACTTAATGCTCCGGTAGTAGTTTCAAGGTTTCAATAATCAACTTGATTGATGCCACCATTTTATAATAGTGAAAGTACCGTATTACAAAAAGAATCAAAACAAATAATGAACATTTACACTTGATCATCTTGTCTAGGTTCAACCAGACAGTAGTAAAATTTGAAACACAACAAAGTGCAAATTATGTGCTAGTTGTGTTTTTACGTAATCTGTAACATCATGTTTTGATTCGATGGCGGAGATTATCAACTGTAGACTTCTTATTGGAAGCTGGGGAAAGTAGATAAGAAACTCTATTATTGACCGGATCAGGCCGATGGAGTTGTAGATACGTCGATGGAGTCATGATTTTCGAGGAGCAAGTGGTAGCTCCGATCAGAGGTGTGGCCTCTGGAAATTTAATAGTGTGATTATATTTCTTCCCATCCACCGTCTATGACTTATTATTTTTGGCAAAAATAAAAAATAAAAATAAATAAATACAGATACATGTTTATCCAACAAACTGACTGCTCTTCCAGTTCTATCTCTAGCTTTTACTAGGTATTTGTTTTGCTTTTGCAAAGAGCATTTAGTTTAAATAAATTCATTACTTTGCTTCACCTCATTTCTGTAGCGATATGACCGGTCATTTTGAGTATTTTATTCTTTTCCCCCTATTGATTGCCTCCTCTATGTTGTATTGTGGTTATATGACTTGCCGGGGATGTTTGGTTTTGGTTCGGGTCCCTAAGTTGAAAGTTTAAGTTGAAGGAGTTGACCGTAGTTTAACTTTTGTGCAGATGACTTCGGAATGGAGTTTTGATGGTTCCAATAGCTTTGTATGGTGAATTTGGACTTAAGAGCGTGTCCGGATATTGATTTGGATGTTTGTAGGTCATTTCGACTTGAATTAGTAGAAGATAGAAAGTTGAAGGTTTGGAGGGGTGAGAAGTTTGATCGGGGGTTGGCTTTATTGATACCGGGGTCAGATCCCAATTCTGGAAGTTGAAATAGGTCTGCCATGTCATTTATGGCTTATATGCAAAATTTGAGGTCAATCAGAGTTGTTTAGGTATGATTTGGCATTAGTTTTGGATGTCGGATGTTCATAGTTTTAATAGGCTTGAATTGGATTGCGATTCGTAGAATCGATGTTGTTTGATGTAATTTTAGGCCTCGAGTAGGTCCGTTATGTGTTTTGGAACTTGTTGGTATATTCGTACGGGGTCCTGGGGGGCCCGGGTGTGAATCAGATTGAAATCAGATTATCTTTGGACTTGGTTGTTTTGCTAAAGTAACTGTTGTTCTGGTGTCATCGCACCTGTGGAGGATTTGGCTGCAGGTGCGGACACGCAGGTTCACGTTGTTCATCGCAAAAGCGGAAAGGGGCCAGCCCTGGCCTGGGTCGTAGGTGCGGACACCTGGGCGAAGGTGCGCATCCGTAAGCGCGACCATATCTTCCGTAGAAGCGGAACTGTGAAGGACTAGAGGAGGACCGCATGTGCGGTTGATATTCCGCAAAAGCGGGCTCGCAGAAGCAAAGGGGTTGGGCCTTAGTTAGAACCTCACCTGCGATGGATTTTTTCGCAAGTGCGACTTTTTGACTGTAGAAGCGAA
This sequence comes from Nicotiana tomentosiformis, assembly GCF_000390325.3. Taxonomy (NCBI): domain Eukaryota; kingdom Viridiplantae; phylum Streptophyta; class Magnoliopsida; order Solanales; family Solanaceae; genus Nicotiana; species Nicotiana tomentosiformis. Next base: position 90,781,271 of record NC_090822.1, on the reverse strand, counting down.
TATCGCTGGGCAAAAAAGGCTTGAGTCAATGGTTTATTTCATTTTCCATCTTTGGACCTAGAGAGCTCGGTTTTTGGCAATGTTTTGAGGGATTTTTAAGAAAATTATTGGGGTAAATGATTCTAACTCGTATTTGGTTACTATACATGATTCTATTATTATTTTTATCATTTAATTAGTCATTTGAGTTGGAAAATTTGGGAAAAAGGTGTGAAACATCTTAGACTAAATTTTAGGGATTTGAAAGGTGATTTGAAGTAAAATTTGAGTAATTCTTGTATGGTTGGACTCGTTATCGAATGAGTGTTCGAATTTTATAAGTTTGGACAAGTTCCGAGATGCGGGTCTGGGGTTGACTATTTGAGTTGACTTTTTGTTTCTCTTTAAAGATTACAACTTTATTGTTCGAAATAGCTTCCTATAGTTTGTATTTATGGTATGAAATTATTTTGACTAGATTCGAAACGTTCAGAGTTGGATAATCACGGGTAAGGCTTACTAGTGGATTGAGTTAGCGACTTTTGAGGTAAGTGTCTTGCATAACTTTGTGGGGGGGGGGGGAATTACCCCTTAGGATTGGTATTGTTTTGTGTTAATTATGATATGTGACAGCCATGTACGTAAGGTGACGAGTGTGTGCATGGGGCTACATGTGGTAATTGATCGGTTTTAGCTATGAAGATTCTTTCCATGCCTTTAAATTGAATTGCCATAACATTTTATATTAATCATCATTAGTCTATCTTCACATGCTTTAGTTGACGTTGTTTAAGACTTGTCGTATATCTTACTTGCTAATTGTCTTTACATGCTTAGTTGAATTATTGTTCGCTCAATTCCTTATTCATTATTTAATCGTTGAATTCCTTTACTTGAAGTTGTTATTCTTGAAATATATTATAGTTGAATTTTGGTGTTGAAGTTATAAAGGGTGTAATTTACATTGAGGCAAAGTTGTAAAGTTGTTGAAATACCATTTTGTTGAGTTATTCACTTTCAGTTGCTATTGTTGAGGCTCTTGTGGCTATTGTGGTTCAGCCATGGGCTAGTTCTTGTGGAAACACTATTATTGTTGACTTCTTTATCAAGTTGTGATATCGGACACTTGAGGTGCGATTTGTAATACGTTGTGATATTGATATGCATGCGGTGGTATAAGGAATGGAGTTGAAACATATGCGGTTAGATAAGGTGGGCTTGATACGCGTGCTAATAGGGGAACTACTTGAAGCCACGTGGTGTGATAAGGTGGGCTAAAACGTGGGAAGCTATTCCGGGAAAAATGATTTCTGAAATTAAATGCAAGGCTCCCATGGTGATATAAGGAAAGATTATGATTTAATTTGTGAAATGAGACTATGACGCGATACCTCAGTAGTGGTTCTTTTTTATACCTTTCGATTACATCACATTTGTTTTGTTTGCATTGATTCCTTGGCATTTTATTCTTTGTTTTCTTCTATGATGTCTTAATTGCCTTAGCTCAGTATAGTTATTCTTGTTATATTTTTTTATTGTATCATTTCCATTGTTTTTCATTATCATACTAACATATACCTATTTAGTTTTTTTATTTGTTCCAGTAGGGTCTTGACTTGACTTCATCACTACTCTACTGAGGTTAGGCTTGATACTTACTGGGTACCATTGTGGTGTACTCATGCTACGCTTCTCCATATCTTTCTGTGCAGATCCATGTACCTCTTACCAACCTAGGCACCAGTTAGTCGAGTTCGTATTTGGAGACTTCAAGGTATACCTGCCGGCGTCGGTAGGCCTCGGAGCCACCCTCTATATAGTTCTATTTCATTTTCCCTTTTTATAGATACAATTGTATATACATGTTCAGTATACTCTTGTAGATCTTGTGACTTGGTATCGCCGGATTTAGGGAGTTGTGTTCTGTTGAGTAGCAGAGTTTTTTTATGATAGTGGCTGGATAATTTGAAAGTTGTATCATTATCTCAGTTAAATTCTGTATGTATGTTAGGCTTACCTAGTCTTAGAGACTAGGTTCCATCACGACATCCTACGGAGGAAAATTGGGGTCGAGACAGTTTCAAATTCCATCACACCATGGAGAGGTTGTCAATTTTGTACATCAACATACAAATTAAAAATAAAGATCCAACAAATTTATTGAAAATTTGAATATCTACAACAACATACATACTAAAAAAAATTCATACAACTAATTATATAGTACACAACTTATTTACAACTTATCTACAAATTTCGTACATCATTTCTACCCTATTAAAATATAATTACAATATCATACAACTTAAATACAATCTTCATACAAATTTTATACAATATATCTTTTGTGTGTATTTTGTATATGATTTGTATATATTTTTTAAGTGATGTGTTCTTCTTCCTCTTTGAAATTCTAATCAAAACTTTCTCTCGTAATACAATTTTGATACATATCAGCAACTCTATGTAAAAAGATAATATTTATAACTTAAATACGAATTTCATACAACGATTCATACATTATACAAGAACTTTTCAACTTTCATACAACATGCAAATAAAAAAATATATAATTACAACAAAATACAACTTAAATACAATTTACATTCAACTTTAATACAATTTCGTAAGTATATTATTTGTCATGTGTTCGTCTTCGAGTTTCAATCTGAAATTCATCCAAAATCAAGTCTAATCTTCACCAAACACCCTCAAAATTGAGATATAATTGTTTGCAACACCCAATCCAAATAAACAATAGTTTTTGAAAACCCAAATTCGAATTCAAAACTTTAAAACTTTTTAATGGCTGTCAATGGTGGAGAATGTAACGACCCGACCGGTCGTTTTGAGATCTAGCGCATCGTTTGGTAGTTTGAGGCCTTGAGTAGTTTCACTTTGGGTATTATGACTTGTACATGTGTCCAGAATTAAATTTCGGGATGTTCGGAGTTGATTTGGAAGGAACATTCTAATTTCGGAAGCTTTAAGTTGAAAGAATTGACTAAGGTTTGACTTTTGAGTAAATGACTTTAGAATCAGAATTTAAAGGTTCCAACAGGTTAGAATGATGATTTTTCTTTTAGGAGCATGTCCGAATGTCGATTTGGATGTCTGTAGGTCATTTCAGCATCAATTGGCGAAAGTTGGAAATTGGATAATTTTGGAAGTTTGACCAGGAGTGAACTTTTTGATATCGGAGTTGGATTCCGATTCTGAAAGTGGGAATAGGTCAGTAGTGTTAATTATGACTTGTGTGCAAAATTTGAGGTCAATCGGACTTGATTTGATAGGGTTCGGCATTGAATGTAGAAGTTTGAAGTTCTAAAAGTCATTAAGCTTGAATTGGGGTGCAATTCATGGTTTTAACATTGTTTGATGTGATTTGAAAGCTCAACTAAGTTTGTATTGTATTTACGGATGTGTTGATATATTTGGTTAATGTCCCGAGGGCCTCGAGGGAATTCCGTATGGTTAACAGATTGAATTTTGGACTTAAGAAATACTGAAGCTAGGCAGCAGCTGTTGTGAAGGCTTATGTGATGTCTTGGTCACAAAAGCGATGTCGCATAAGTGAGGTCGAGCTCGTAGAAGTGAAAATTGGAAGGTTCAAGGTAGTGGTCGCAGGTGCGAAGATACTCCCGCACCTGCAAATCGTAGAAGCGAGAATTAAAAACGCAAAAGAGGCTGGTCCGTAGATGCGTATTTTGGCTCGCAAAAGCGAGGTCGCAGATGCGCAAATATGTCTGCAGAAGCGGAAACTGGGCAGAACATAAAGGGATCGAACCTGGTCATTTTGTCATTTTCATTTGTGATTTTTGGAGCTCGGTTCTTGGGCGATTTTGAGGAGTTTATATCATGTAACACAAGGTAAATAATTTCCCACTTGTTGTGAGCTTAATGTAAGGTTTATACGTGGATTTAAGGAGGAAAATTTAGGAAAATTGTGGGAGTTTGGTAGAAGACCTATAATTTATAATTTTAGATTTTGACCACGATTTTGGAAATAGAATTAAGAATAAATTACAAATTTGAGTTAGTAATGTTATGGGTAAGGTTTATCTCCAAATATATTCGAAATTCGAGCACGTGGGCCCGAGGGTTGACTTTATGGACTTTACGAGCGGAGTTGGAGATTGTTCAAATTGATTAATTATGCGTATTAGAGTATATTTTGATTGGTTTTCACCTTGTTTGACTAGCTTTGGATCGACGGCCATCGGTTTGAGGTGTTATAGAGGCTTTGGAGTCGGTTATAGAATTTCGGAACGAGATAAGTCTCTTGTCTAATCTTGTGAGGGGGAAACTACCCTTAGGTGGTATTTATTGTTATACGCAACTAGTTGTGGGTGCTACGTACGCACAAGGTGACGAGAGTCCGTACGTAGCTAAATCATGTTTATGTCCGGGTAGACTTAGGATCTTATTTTGTAATATTTGAATTATTTGAACTCATGTTGCTGGCTTAATTAATTGAAGTTATAAATGAAATTGATTTAAAAATAAATATATGTATACTAGGCCAAGCCTTAACACTTTGAGTTGTAGGCGAGTTATTTGAGAAACAATAAAGATTATATTCATTTGGTACCCATGTACGGTATTGCAAACACGCGTCTCGTAATTCAGAAAGTACCTTCCTTTTCTTGTGGAGCGGGCCAAATGCCTCATCAGTATATAGATGCATCTATGGTTCGTGACACACAACCCTCGTCAATGTACACATTATTTCGGATCGGGCCGAACGACCTCAGCAGAATTGTGTGTTATATCGCTAGTAATCCGACTATTCACGAGCTAATCTTTCCACGGATGCCCGAAAATTTATGGTATATCTTATATATTTGGTATTAACACTTGGCATTTTCTGAGATATTATGGTAGAGTACAAGATCGAGAAATTTATGCTTTAAAAGAAATAATTGGGAAATCATGAGATTACAGATTTACTCCACTATTGGTGTGCACTTCATAACTGTCATGAATTATTATACTATTTACTTGGACCTCTAGTAAGTGTCGATGTTGACCCCTCGTCACTACTTCTCCGGGATTAGGCTAGATACTTACTGGGTATGCGTTGATTTACGTACTCATGCTGCATTTCTACACTAAATGTGCATGATCTGACAGGTTCATTAATGATCACCTTGGCGCGTAGACGCACCTGTTGAGGAGACCTCATGTGAGTTGCATTTCAGGCTACGCATCGCAGTCCACCGAGTCTCCATCGTACCATTTATTTTATTCTGTCTTATTACATTCGGGAAAGATGTTGTATTATTATTGTACTCCTTAGAAAAATACTCTCGCACTTGTGACACCAGGTTTGGGAGGTTCCTACAGGTTTGTCGTTATTGTAGTTGTGTAAATTCTAATTTATATGATTTAATCAAGGAAAAATTATGATTTAAAAATACAAAAAAATGTATAATTAATCTTGAGCAATCACAATTGGCTTGTCTGAAGGCGATGTTAGGCGCCATCACGACCTTTAGTAGATTTTGTGTCGTGAAATCTTGGTATCAGAGCGTTAGGTTCACTTAGGTCTCACGAGTCATGAGCAAGTCTAGTAGAGTCTTGCGGATTGGTACGGAGATGTACGTACTTATCTTCAAGAGGCTACAGGGTTGTTAGGAGCACTTCCCTTCCTGATTTCCTCATCGTGCGGTATTTAATTGAGGCTTGTGCCTTTGTTTCCTTCCTACTCAATCTTATGTCACGTGAAGTGCTTGTTGTCAGTTGGACGTTGAGTAGTGGTATTGATAATGCGGACGTGGTGTAGGATGTTTTTCCCTACGTGTTCGGGAAGGCTATTATCCTCACCTTGCGGAAGGGTGTTCTGTCGTTTCAGTCCAGTATCGGTACTTCCTATGATTTTGAGGCTATGCACAGATTGCTATGATGTTCATGTGTTATTATCGCATAGTGTTGGTGTAATGGAAGGGTTATTTTTATGCGTCGAGGCACTGAATGACTTGAAAGGAGGATTTCTCAATGCATGAGTTAGAGGTTCACCATTTAATTCCAACATAGGAAAGGTAATCGGACTATGGATGTTCAGGCTTTGGTTGATGCAGTAATGAGACTTGAGATTTTCAAGCGTGGTGGAATTTCCGTTGTGATGCAGTGTCGTCGTCCTTGTTTGAATGCATTACAGTTCGCCTGCGTTATGGTCTTCTTTGATTTTGCCTTCGGAGCAGCGTGTTGTGAAATGGTACCTGAGAAGCGGTTATCAGAGATAGCGGGGTGTAGCAGTTTCAAAATCGAAGGAGTGTTTCTAGTGTTGATGGATCGAGAAAGATGATCCTCAAGGAGGTTTAGAATTGGTAGCAATTCATTAGATTCGGTGCTATAGGTATGGATTTTATTTGAGGCAACATTTGGGTAGCGAAGTATGAGGAAGGATATGGTGGGAGATGTCTAGCGGGGGATGAGTTACTAGCAAGTCGATAAGTTGCTTAAAGAAGATGGTTTGACCAAAGTGGGAGTGGCAGAGTAGCATATGGATTACTTGGTAGGATAGCCACATACCTTGAGGAAGGTTTGAGCGATTTGGAAGGCATAGTGGGAGTGACTAGGTCTACGGATTATAATTAGAATGGTGGTTACTGTACGTAGAAGGATTGAATGTAGTAGAGAGGAGTTTGCTTGAAACAAAGAGGAGTGTAAAGATTTGATTATCGTTACGGATGCAACATAGCTTTGAGTTTGGAAGGTATTGTTGAACTTTTAGTTGATGTCAACGGGGATGAAACAGGCTTGTGCAGCTGGTGGACGAGCATGGGCTCAGAAGAAACTACTGATTACGTAGTAGTTGTAACTAGTACACCACCATTGGAAGATGTCGGCATGGAATTTCATAGGTGGGTTATCGCCTGTGGGTAGGTTACCGGTTGCGTGATATTGACGAAGCTTTTGTGAAGAATACTACTTGCTACCCGATAAGAGGTCAAATATGTGATTGTGACTGATGATTCAGAATGTTCATGCAAAGCTTATCAAAAGACTTTGAGAAATTTTGCGAGTTAACGGTACGAGATCATGGTAAATGAGAAGGAGGAATCATTGTGGGCTCTACATTATGTGATGGTAGCTTAGAGCTATGTGGGGGAGTCCCACCATCTACTATTAGATCGCATGGATGTCGGCTTATGCAACTTCTGGTTATCGGTGCATTAGTGGATTATTTGTGACTAAGAAAAGGAAACATTAGGGGTAATTTGAGAAGAGAAATTGATAAATGTGTGCTATATTCGGCCTTACCGATTCATGTGTAGGTTTTGGGAAGATTCAGAGTTTATGCTTTGTAGATGTGATGTACAAGGAAAGGAATTCAGCCGGTTGCTTCTTTGAGAGGTGTTCATGCGCTAGCAGCGCGTTGGAGTTTGGTTATGTTCGAGATCAGGTCAGAGTGGGTGACTCTCAACAATGGTCCTAGTGGGTTCAAAAATTAAAGTGCAGTGCCTAAGAATTTTGGGTCCGTTGTGTGGTTAAGGACTGAGTTTTTGCAGTGGCTTGCGAACGAAACTTGGAATGTTCTATGTCATCATCGGGTATGAGGTGCAGTACTAGACTAAAGGAAGAAATATCTTCAGATTCGCGGAAGGTCTTGCAAAATGGGCGTACCAGTTGGAGATGCTATTGTGCGCTTGAGAATGGTATGAGATGATTCATGGGCATTGAGACAGTGTGGTCTTGTAATTCCGGTCACTCGGGATGAGTGCGAATTGAGTTTGTTATGTTGTGAATGGAGATATTATTAATTCTAAGTCAGGTCAAGAGTAAATTTAAAGAAGTTGGGTCGGTTAGTAATGGTTGAATCGGCATGATTGTGGCAATGATCAGCTCCTTTAGTGTGTGAAGTTATACATGTTGTTTGTGGTTGTACATGCGGGCTTGACAACCACCACAACTTGATTGATTAGGGGGGTATTTGATTCAAATGGCCTTGTGGTGTAAATGGATTCCGGAAGATTCATAGCGGTTTAAATCACGACTTGAGGATTGTATTTCCTGTGGTTTAGGAATTTAGTTGTGTGTTGCATTGGTTCATCTGAAATGAGCTAAGTGAAAGGTTTCTAGCTAATGAGGTAATTATTCTTCTAGTAGCTCAAGGGTTATGGTGAATGTGTGTATTATCGCGTAGCGCATTATTAGTGCAGTGAGCGGCACGGGAAATTGAAAGTGGAGGATTAAGGTTGCGGAAGGTCGTGGGAGTGTACCCCACGGGGAGATTTGTCTAAGTGTGGCATGTTGGTCACTTGATTGTTAAAGATTAAAACCAAGTATGGAGGTTATGGTAGGATTGCAAGTGCGGGAGTTTATGCTTGAGAGGTATTTTGTTCCTTGGGTTGTGGACCGTGTGAGTTTGTTTTGGACCACTATAGGATGATCGGAATTGTCTTGAGGTCCGTTGGTGGGCCTAATGTGAATGTGTGCCCTATGTCAGGTCGGACGTGTTCATTCACCATAGCATTACTTACAGAGGAGTCGCTGGGTATTGGATGGTATGCCCATCGTCAGTTATTCCATGTAAATCTCTATTGTTCCATGTTGGTTGTGAGGCGTCTTGATTATTCACACACTTGTTGAGGTCCCGTGTAACTTGTGGTTTTATGTGAGCATGTGGTTCTCGTGATGCAGTTCATCATTGCACCTTAGTTGTGCTTGGGTTTCATAGTGTATAGTGCTATTCGTCTACCCAGGAGTTGTATTATGCACTTGGCGTGCTTGAGGTGGATATTTGGGCATTTCGTAAGTATGAGCGTTATGGCTTGATGTGTGTTTTCTTCTTGATTGTTATGTTCAGATCGGGTGGCACACCGCCACGGGTATATTGTTTGGATCGGGTTGTACGCCGTAACATTGGCGTATTTGGATCGGGTTGCACGCCGCAACAGTGTCATATTTGGATTGGGTTGCACGCCGCAATAGTGTCATGTCGGATCGGGTTGCATGCCGCAATAACAAAATGTCGAGCATAGTTTCTTAGACTTATTTTATGTGCCTTGTTTTCATCCATTTTATTCATTACGCAGGCTGGGTAGTCCTTATCTAGAGTTCGTTCTTCCTTATGTATCACATTCGAGTTGTAGCTTGTTGGCGCGTTGTGGGCGTTATATAAAACTTTTGGCAGTGTTTGAGATGGTTTATTGCCTGAGCAACTTGTACTGGGTGAGAGGAGATTTTTGGACCTGAAATTAGTGCAATCAGATTTATATAAGGTACATTAAAGAGAAAATGTCATCATTCAATTCAGAATGAGGTAATGTTTCTTGTCAAGAGGAGAGACTCCATTAATTATTGATTCGACAGGTGGTTATGAGTTTCTACACTTCTTTTTCGTCGTGGCAGTATTGCGAGATTTGGAACATGATTTATATGCGTCATGAGATGTATTACGGGCACCAGATTCGTGAAATTACAGCTATTGTGGTCGGAGGATGTTATTATGGGCAACGACTTATGTGGTGCATGGTGTGATTTCAGCATAGGTGCATGATCATGTTTTGGTACAGTGCGTGGTGATTGGTACGGTGTTCGTGTGTTAGAATTAGGCCTTGTAAAGAAATCTGGAAGATGGAACTTGGTTCTAAAGCTTGTTTGCTAAGGTTAAAGGGAGGATTTTTAGTATGGCTAGAGCTAATGTGTTCAACGGTAATGTGGTGGCACAGGTAGGTGCACGAGGTGTTAAACGGTGAATTTGGACAACTTTGGAGCAGTCCTTAGCACGTTGGAGGACGAACGTATGTTTAAGTGGGGGAGAATGTAACGACCTGAATTGTCATTTTTAGCTCTAGCACGTCATTCGGCAGTTTGAGGCCTTGATTAGCTTTACTTTGGGTATTATGACTTGTACGTGTTGTCGGAATTGAATTTCAGGAAGTTCGGAGTTGATTTGAAAAGAAATTCTAATTTCAGAAATTTTAAGTTGAAAGAACTGAGTAAGGTATGCATTTTGAGTAAACGAATTCGATATCAGAATTTGAAGGTCCTAACAGATTTTGATGATGATTTTGGTCTAAGAAACGAGGTCGGATGTGGATTTGGAGGTTCGTAGGTCATTCCGGCGTCAATCGGCAAAAGATGTAAATTGGATGATTTTGGAAAGTTTGATGGAGAGTGAACTTTTTTATATCGGGGTAGGATTCCAATTTTGGAAGTGGGAATAGGTCTGTAATGTCAATTATGACTTGTGTGCAAAATTTGAAGTCAATTGGACTTGATTTGATAGGCTTCGTCGTCGAATGTAGAAGCTTGAAGTTCTAAAGTTCTTTAAGCTTGAATTGGGGTGCGATTCGTGATTTTAGCATTGTTTGATATGATTTGAAGGCTCGACTAAGTTCGTATTGTATTTTGGGACTTGTTGGTATATTTGGCTAAGGTCCCGAGGGCCTTAAGTGAATTCCGGATGGTTAACAGATTAATTTTTGGACTTAAGAAATGTTGAAGCTGGGAAGCAGCTGGTGTGATCGCTTCTGCGATGTCTTGGTCGCAAAAGTGACATCGCAAAAGCGAGGTCGAGCTTGCAGAAGTGAAATGGAAAGGTTCAAGGCAGTGGTCGCAGGTGCGAAGATATTCCCGCACCTGCGGAATTGTAGAAGTGAGAATTGAAAACGCAGAAGCGGCTGGTCCACAGATGCGCGATTGGCCATCGTAGAAGAGCCTGCGCAGAAGTGAAAATGCTTCTGCATATGCGAGGTCTCAATTGGGAAGTGTACTCCGCAGATGCACATTTTAGCTTGCAAAAGCGAGTCCGTAGATGCACAAATATGTCCGCAGAAGCGGAAACTGGGTAGAACATAAGAAGATCGAACTTGGTCATTTCGTCATTTTTATTTGGGATTTATGGAGCTCAATTCTTGGGAGATTTTGAGGAGTTTTAATCATGTAACACAAGGTAAGTAATTTCCCACTTGTTGTGAGCTTAATGTAAGGTTTATATGTGGATTTAAGGATGAAAATTTAGGAAAATTGTGTGATTTTGGTAGAAGACCTAGAATTTATAATTTTGGATTTTGACCACCATTTTGGAAATGGAATTAAGAATAAATTATATATTTGAGTTAGTAATGTTATGGGTAAGGTTTATCTTCAAAAATCTTCGAAATCCGGGCACGTGGGCCCGCGGGTTCACTTTATCGACTTTTCGAGCGGAGTTGGGAATTGTTCAAATTGATTAATTATGGATATTATAGTATAATTTGATTTGTTTGCACCTTTTTTGACTAGCTTTGAATCGAGGAGCATCAATTTAAGGTGTTAGAGAAGCTTTGGAGCCGGTTATGGAACTTCGGAGCGAAGTAAGTCTCTTGTCTAACCTTGTGAGGAGGAAACTACCCCCTAGGTGATATTTATTGTTATGTGCAACTAGTTGTGGGTGCTACTTATGCATGAGGTGACGAGAGTACGTACGTAGCTAAAGCATGTTTATGTTCAGGTAGATTTAGGATCTTATTTTGTAATATTTGAATTATTTGAACTCATGTTATTGGCTTAATTAATTGAAGTTATAAATAAAATTGATTTAGAAATAAATATATGTATACTAGGCCAAGCCTTAACACTTTGAGTTGTGGGAGAGTTATTTGAAAAACGGTAAGATTATATTCATTTTGTACCCATGTACGGTATTGTAAACACGTGTCTCGTAATTCGGTAACTTTTATCCTTTTCTTGTGGAGAGGGCCGAACGCCTCGGCAGTATACAAATGCATTTATGGTTCTTGTTGCACCACCCTCAGCAGTGTACACAATATTCCGGATTGGGCCGAACGACCTCGGCAGAATCATGCGTTATATCGCTAGTAGTCCGACTATTCACGAGCTAATCTTTCCACGAATGTCCGGCATTTTATTGTATTTCTTATATATTTGGTATTAACACTTGGCAGTCTTTGAGATATTATGGTAGAGTACAAGATAGAGAAATTTATGCTTTAAAAGAAATAATTGGGAAATCATGAGATTACAGATTTACTCCACTATAGTTGTGCACTTCATATCTGTCATAAATTATTATACTATTTACTTGGACCTCTAGTAAGTGTCGATGTCGACCCCTCATCACTACTTTTCTGGAGTTAGGCTAGATACTTACTGGGTATGTGTTGATTTACGTACTCATACTGCACTTCTGCACAAAATGTGCAGGATCTGACAGGTTCATTGATGATCACCTTGGCTCGTAGGTGCACCTGTTGAGGAGACCTCACGTGAGCTGCATTCCAGGCTACGCATCGCAATTCACCGAGTCCCCATTGTACTATTTATTTTATTCTGTCTTATTATACTCGGGACAGATGTTGTATTACTATTGTACTCCTTAGAAAAATACTCGTGTACTTGTGACACCGGGTTCTGGGGGTTCCTACGGGTTGTTCGTTATTGCAAGTGTGTAAATTCTAATTCATACGATTTAATTAAGGAAAAATTATGATTTCAAAATACAAAAGAATAGATAATTAAGTTGATCAATCACTGTTGGCTTGCCTGGCGGCGATGTTAGACGTCATCACTATCTTTAGTAGATTTTGGGTCGTGACAAAGAATCAAACACCTTCAAAATTTATCGATTGACAATTGCAATTCAAACACCAATTGTGCAACATGAAAGGAAATTGCTAAGTTAAAATTCTATATTGAAACAATTGAAACTCATTGATGAATTTCCTGGAAAAAAAAGAGAGGATAAAAAGCAGACAAAAACTAAGGAAGAAAATTGGGGAAAGAACAGAGAAGGAGAGAGAGAGAAAGAGAGGCATTGAGAGATAAAGAGAGAGACGTAGAGGGAGAAAGAGAGACAGGGAAAGACAATATTAATAAAAGTGATACTGATAGTAGTAGTTGTAATAATAATAATAATAATAATAATAATAATAATAATTATAATAATTATAATTATAATAATTGTAAATGGAGAATATTACTGAAAAATAAAGTATGTAATGTATTAATAACTTAGAAGTTCAAGGAAATTAATTGGAAGAAAAGAGGGACAAAATTGGATGTCAAAAGTCACACTTTACTTCGATGACCTCAGAGCCTAGTCCTCGAGCTAGTTCAAGTCCCGCAACCAAAGCTTCGTACTCGGCTTCATTGTTAGTTAATGGCACAATTCTAATGGCCTGCCTTAGAGTTTCCCCTGAATGGGTGATTAATACTACCCCGAGACCAGACTCTTTTACATTAGAAGCTCCATTGTAAACAAGGTCTAAACTCCAGATATTGTTTCCGATATCAACACTGCTTCTTTATAAGCTAAAGGCATTAACCCCAGACTAAAATCGACCACGAAGTCGGCCAAAACTTGTGACTTCATTGCAGTCCTAGGTTTGTATTCAATGTCGAATTCACTAACTTCGACTACCCATTTAACCAAACGACCTGACAACTCAGGTTTATGAAGGACATTCCTTAAGGGAAAGGTTGCCACAACAGCTATTGGATGACATTGAAAATATGGCCTAAACTTTCGAGAGGCAACTACAAGAGCTAAGGCCAGTTTTTCAAGGTGAGGATATCGTGTCTCCTCTCCCCATAATATTTTACTAACATAATAAATAGGAAATTGCGTGTCTTCTTCTTCCCTGACCGAAACAGCACTTGCCGCCACTTTCGAGAGCTCTAGATAAATCAACAGTTGTTCACCTTCTTCCGATTTTGACAACAACAGAGGTCTAGACATGTACCTTTTTAGCTCCTTCAATGCATGTTGGCATTCCTATCACGACCCCAATTTCCCTCCATAAAATGTCGTGATGGCACCTAGTCTCTAAGACTAGGTAAGCATGTCATACATGCAGAATATAACCGAAATAATGAATAACTCTCAAATACTCAACAACTATAATAAAGAAAACTCTGCAACTCAACATATACAACTTTCCCAAAACCTGGTGATAACAAGTCACAAACTCTTCAAATAAGTAATGATCTTCCCTATACAACAATGTGTCTAAAAAGGGAAAGAAAATGAAGTACACTAGATAGAGGGGGACTCCAAGGCCTGTGGGCGCCGACAGGTATACTTTGAAGTCTCTGAAGCTGAGCTCGTCTCACTAGTGCCTGGACTGGTAAGAGGTATAGCATGAGTACACCACAGCGGTACCCAGTAAGTGCCAAGCCTAACCTCGGTAGAGTAGTGACGAGGTGAGGTCAATGTCCCACTGGAATAAATAAGAAACTGAACAGGTATAAAATAGTGAAATAATGATAACAATAGAATTGAAACAATAATGAAATACACCGAGGTTAGCTACACTGAACTAAGGCAAATAATTCATCACGGAAGAAAAACAAGTAATGCTATGACACAGAACGGAGCAACAAAATACAAGTGAAGTAATGGAAAAGTATCAGCAAGAATCACTACTGAGGTACCGCCTAGTAGTCTCAAATCACAAAATATTTCACAATCTTTCCTTATATAACCACGAGAGCCTTGTATTTAGTATTGAAAATTATTTTTTCGAAATAGCTTCCCGCGTTTTAGTTCACCTTATCACACCACGTGTCTTCAAGTAGTTCCCCTACTAGCAACACGTGTATAAAGCCCACCTTATCGCACCGCATGCATATCAATATCTCAAATTACACCTCAACTACCCAATATCACAACTTTCCAAGAAACCAACAACAATAGTATTTTCACAACAAATAGCCCATGGCTCAACCACAATATGCACAAGAATCTCACAATAATAAACGATAGTGAATAACTCAACAAGAATAGTATTTTACAACTTTACGACTTTCCCTCAGTGTAAATCACAGCCTTTATAACTCAATACCAATTTCAACAATGAGATATTTCAAAAATAACAACTTCAAGCAAAGAACTCAATGGTTAAATAATGAATAAGGAATAGAGGAGATGACACTTCAACTAAACATGTAAAGACAATTAACAAGAGATAAGACTAGTAGGGCATGTGAAGATAGACTAATGATGATGATTATAACATATTAAGGTATCTCAATTAAGGCATGAAAGGAATCTACAATGCTAAAATTGGTAAATTTCCACATTTATCCCGTGTACACACTCGTTACCTTACGTACACGGCTTTCACACATCACAATTATCACAAATAACACCAATCCTAAGGGATAATTCCCCCACATAAAGTTAGGCAAGACACTTACTTCAAAACATGCTAACTCAATCCACTAATAAGTCTTTCCCTCGATTATCCAACCCCTAATGACTCAAATATATCCAAAACAATTTCATACAATCAATATAAACTATAGGAAACTATTTCGAACAATAAAGTTACGATCTTTACAAAGAAATAAAAAGTCAACTCAAAAAATTAACCCGGAACGCATCTCGGAACCCAACCAAAATTACAAAATCCGAACACCCATTCGATAACGAGTCCAACCATATAAGAATTACTCAAATCCGACCTCAAATCGCCTTTTAAATCCCCAAAAGTTAGCCGAAGTGTTCACAATATTTTCCCAAATTTCCAACTCAAATCACTAATTAAATGATGAAAATAACAATGGATTTATGTAATATAAGCAAAACCGAGTTAGAATGACTTACTCCGATGAGTTTCTTGAAAATCTCACAAAACATTGCCAGAAACCGAGCTCTCTAGGTCCAAAAATGGATAATGAAATCAAACCCTCGAACTAGGCCTTTTCTGCCTAGTGATTCCGCATTTGCGGTCACACAGTCGCATCTACGACGCTGCATCTGCCAAAAAACTATCACAGGTGTGGTTCCAACTAATGCATTGAAGTATCGCACCAGCGGACCCATAAGCACTTCTGCACAATCGCATTTGCGGAGAAAACGACCGCACATGTGGTCCTGCCCAAGGCCTTTCCCCAATTTCCGCTTATGCGAAGGCAAGGTCTGCTCCTGCGGAGGCGCACCTGCGAGCCCAAACCTGGGCTTCCCCTCTCCGCTTCTGCACTTCACCACTTGCACCCGTGAGTCCGCACCTACGACCAATCCCTCCTCAGGTGCGATGACACCAGAAGGCTGGAAATTCGGCAAAGAGACTAAGTCCAAATTTGTTCTGGATTCAATCCGAATCCCAACCGGGGCCCCCGGGACCCTGTCTAAATATACCAACATGTTTCAAAATACATAAAGGACCTACTTGAGGCCAAAAATCACATCAAATAACATCGATTCTACGAATCACAACCCAATTCAAGCCTATTGAAACTATGAACTTCCGAATTCCAAAACTAATGTCGATACATACCAAAACAACTTTGATGGACTTCAAATTTTGCACACAAGTCATAAATTAAATAACAGACCTATTCTAACTTCCGAAATCGTAATCCGACTTCGATATCAATAAAGTCAACTCCCGGTCAAACTTTCCAACCTTCCAAACTTTCAAGTTCCTAACTTTCATCAATTCAAGCCGAAACGATCTACGGACCTCCAAATCAACATTCGGATATGCTCCTAATTCCAAAATCACCATACGGAGATATTGGAACAGTCAAAACTCTATTCTAGAGTTCTCTACATAAAATTCAAACTGCGGTACTTAAGTCTCCAACTTAGGGACTAAGTGTCCCATTTCACTCTGAAACTCACCCGAACCAAAACCAAACACCCCGACAAGTCATATAACCATAATACAACATAGAGGAGGCAATAAATAGGGGATCGAGGCTAACATACTCAAAATGACCGGCCGATACAATTCCGGAGTCTACACAAAATCATTTTTCTTTTTCTAAAGTGAAAAGAAATGATAGAACTTTTCTGAAGACCTCGAGATGACACTGTTTAGAGCCGCTAATCTACCGTTCAGTCTCTATACTTCCTTCACACTTGCTAACCAGTCTGGTATATCTTCAATTATTTTGATTTTGTCGGGGTTTATTTAGACTCCCCTTTGAGAGACCAGAAACCCCAAGAACTTACCGGATCAAACTTTGAAGGAACACTTCTCTGGGCTGAGCTTCATGTTGTACTTTCTCAGAATGTCAAACGTCTCTTGGAGATATTTCAGATGATCTCCTGCATTAAGAGACCTAACTAACATGTCCTAAATATAAACTTATATTGTCTTACCTATATGTTTTTCAAACATCTTATTAACAAGCCTCTGATAAGTGGCTCCGGTATTTTTAATCCCAAAAGGCATCACATTATAGCAATATGTGCCAAAATTCATGATGAAAGAAGTTTTCTCTTGATCCTTTGGGTCCATCCTAATTTAATTATACCTGGAATAAGCATCAAGAATACTCATTAACTCATGCATGGCCGTAGCATCAATCATTTGATCAATATTTGGTAACGGAAAAGAGGTTTTAGGGCGTGCCTTATTTAAGTCTTTATAGTCTACACACATTCTAAATTTATTATTCTTTTTAGGTACTACTACTATGTTAGCTAACCAATCCGGGTAACTTACCTCCCGAATTGAACCTATGTTAAGTAATCGGGTTACCTCTTCCTTAACAAACCTGTTCTGACCTATGCAATCGGTTGTTTCTTCTGCCTTACCGAAGGGAAGTTTGTATCCAGGCTCAGTTTGTGGACTGCCACCTCTAATGGTATACCTGTCATATCTGAATGCGAGCATGCAAAAGAATCAATGTTAGATTTAAGAAAATTCATTATTTTTAACCTGAGTTCGGGACTTAACCCTGTTCTAAAATGGAATTTTCTTTCCAAAACTTCTTCGAACAAGGCCACTTGTTCAAGATCTTCTACGATTGACTTGGACGTATCTATCTCCTATGGAACCTGAAAAGACCTCGGTAATAATTTTGATGACTCTTCGTCTTTATCATCTTCAATTGAGATGGAAGAGGTCATCGGTTTGTGTAATTGATATTTGCTCATTTCTTTGCCCTTGCTACTGCAAATGGTTATTGAATTCATCTCCTTTGCAGCTGGTGATCTCCTCTGGTCTGCGTGATCCCCTCTAGTATTGGGAATTTCAACAGTTGATGGTATGTTGAAGGTACAACCTTCATTTCATGTATCCTAATCCTTCTGAGGATTACATTATAGCTCATATAGCCATCTACCACTTCGAATAGGGTGGTCTTTATTACTCATTCGGCATGTGTGGGCAATGAAATTTCTCCTCGGGTTGTCACGCTTGTTAAGGTGAAGCCAGCTAGAAGCTTTGTCATTGGAATCATGTTCCCTGTTAAATTTGCTTGTTCCAAAACTCGTCATTGTATGATGTTGGCCAAACTTCCTGGATCAACCAAAGCATGCTTAATTTTGAAATATAAAACATTAAGAAAAATTACCAAAGCATCATTGTGCGGTAGAAGAAGTCCATCGAAGACTTCCTTTGTGAAGGTGATGTCATCTTATGAGACTTCTGAGATCTTCTTGACATGAGTCACTGATATCTTCATCATTTTTGCTGCCAACAATGTCACCCGATTAACTTCGTCTCCTTCGAAGATCATGTTGATTGTCATCCGGGATGACCCTGTTGCCGGTTTAGATGGTTCAGCATTATCCCGATTTCTCCTATAGTTGTTTTAGGCGTGGTCGCTTAAAAACTCTCTGAGGTGACCATTCTTGAACAATGTTGCCACTTCTTCACAAAGGTGTCGGCAGTCCCCAGTCCTATGGTCGTGAGTCCCACGGAATTCACACCATAGGTTAGGATCCCTTTGGCTAGGATCTGATCTGATTGGGTATCGGGAACCTAGCTTGTTTGATGTTCCTCATTACCTACACCAATTCTACCAAATTGATGTTAAAATTGTAGTCGGATAATATGGAATATGTCAAATCTCGAGACCCCGACGTCTCTTTATCCTGCAATGATATGTTACTTCGACCACGGTCCGATGTTCTATCAGAAGCAAACCTTTTCAATGACTAAAACCCTTATTTACACGCATATCGACCCTCTCAAACGGTTGAAAACGACTTCTATAGGACCTTCGATCTACATTAAAATTACTTTTAAACTTATCTTGATTCGGATCATGATTCTGTCCTTTAGAAGACACCAAAGAACCAAGTTTATCATCTTTAATTCTTATATTTGACTCGTAGCGATTGTGAACATTTACCCATGTGGTTTCCTGAAATGCGAGCAAACTCTACTTTAATTATTGGGAGGCATCGGAGCTCAATGGGTTGAGACCCTTTGTAAATGCCTCCGCTGCCCACTCATTCGGAACAACTGGTAATGGCATTCTTTATTTATGGTATTGAATCACGAACTCTCGCAAGAGTTCGGATTCCCCTTGGGATATTCTGAATATATCCGCCTTCCTTGCCCGGACCTTTCTTAATCTAGCATGAGCTTTGATAAATGAATCTGCAAGCATATCAAATGAATCAATAGAATGTTGAGGTAAAAGAGAATACCAAGTTTGGGCACCCTTCATCAGGGTTTCGCCAATTTTTTCAACAAAACAGATTCAATATCGTGATGGGCAAGATTGTTACCCTTTACAGTTGTTGTGTATGTCGTGATATGTTCCTATGGATCAAAAGTCCTATCATATTTTGGTATATCCAGTATCTTAAACCTATTTGGGATCAACTCCCGTGCCGCACTAGGTTTAGACGGAAACTACATATACCTCTTTGAATTTGGTCCCTTTAACACCAGTAGCACTCCCAGGATCTGATCCATCCGCGCATGAAATTCCATTACATTTTGATCCATTCGTCATTAAATTCTCTCATGAACCTCATAAACTTGATTTTAAAAGGATCATTTAAGTTGTTGTTTCCAGATTCACTACTGGTACCTCCTGCCTCGTCGAAATCGACCTCCTCTCTTAGAGTGTCGTTATCGGTTCTTTGAACCGTTTGACTTGCGGGAACACTAGGAGGAATCAGAGCCTTTCCATTAGAATTATTGGAAGCACTCGATAACATCTACTTTAGTTCTGTCATCACCTGATCTTGCCTTGAGAGGTGATCCATCATCGCTTTTTGCTGTTCTCTCAAAATTTTGACCGTTTCAACAACGTGTTCGTCATCCACATCATCGGGAGTTGGACTCCTCACATGTCGAGGATTATGTCCTTTACGAACTGGAGTTGTTTAATTTCCTTCATTGCGGGTTTCGCTGGTTGAAATATCACGTTGAAACACATCTTCACCTTCATTGTTTGCTCAACATTGTAAATATTATTGATATCGTTAGCTGCCATTTCTGATTTTTATTTTGCTAAGAATCAACATTCATTAGTAACAAATGAGTGGATCAAAGCAATTACACAATTGTCTATTTCCTACGGTGGGCGATGTTTACCTGTAAAAACGGTATAGTTGAATTTGTAACGCTGTTTATAGACAAGTGAATCGATTTGACCCAAAAATATGAAACCAATAATAACAGAAATAAGATTGTGAAATAAAAATAAAGGAAATACAATCCTGGCTATGAATTTAATCTCTCTGATGGAAAATATAAGAACGATATTCAAGAATAGAGACTAAGAATAGTATTATAAAATAAGAGCAGAATGTAGCTTTTGTGTACAAGATATTTTGTGTCTACAAATGATGTTAATTCTCCTATTTATAGCCTTATTCGGGGAGACAAGATCCCCAAATCAAGCTTCTTTTGAATGAGAATAAAACCATCATTGATGACTGCATAACGGTTGGCTATAAATGATGATTTTTCTGTAACGACCGCTCATTCAATGTTATCCGATATCAAAACTTTGAATCTTTATTATCGGCTACTTTGTCTTCGGGATTCATCCGGCACCAGTCACACACTTGTATCCGCTGCCATTTATTTAATGACTCACGTCCCACATGTCTTCAATTCCACATGTCACTACGTCATTCGTCCAACTGTCACTAACCAATTTTAACTCATACAGCTATTGCAATGCTCATGTTGGGATCTAGGGCTGGGAATATTTCGGTATAACCGATAGCCCGAACCAATAAAATACTTTTTGGTTATCGATATCGGGTTATTAGGTAAATAGTTCGGTAACTGTTTAATATTATTTAACTATTGGGTTATCCGTCCGGCTCTCAGCTTGCCCAATTGTATTAACCGTTTAACCGATAGCCCAATAAGCTTTATCAAAATTATAATTTTACCAACTAAGTATATAAAGTCACCTTATGCTTCATTCTCTCATTCTCGCAGTTTTCTCAGTTCTCTCAGCAATTACTTTTCATCTTCAGACCTTAATCCTTAGAGTAAGTTTTAATCTTTTCGGAATTTCTCATATTAATTCTCCAATTAAATTATGTAGTTTTATACTTTAAAGAATTAAATTGTTCAGATTTTTAGTTTCTCTATTTGTTTCTTTTGTTGCACTGATTCTTTAGCATTTACAAGATTAGGATTTTATTATTTTCTTGTGAATTATGCCCACCCACAGTGACATAGTTAGTAAGATTAGATTGTTGAATGGCTTATTCTTTACTCCTACTAACTTATAACTTTAAAAATTAAGATCCTTGGGATTTTCAAATGCAAAGAAAGTTTTCTTTTCTAAAGTTGAAACTTAATCCCACTTTTCTTAAGAACAAAAATTCAGTTCCTTTCTCTTAACAACATAAAATTTATGTTTTTTATTCTTATCGAGTAAACCGATAACCGAACCGATAAGGATCGATAACCGACTAACCGATACCTGATAACTGATATCTTATCAGCTTGGTTATCGGTTTAGCATATTTATAAAACCAATAATTGATATGCCGAGCCGATAACATTCACAATCGAACCGAACTCGATCGATGCCCACCCATACTGGGATCTTATAGTCTGACACAATCTACTACATGAATTTGGTCATCTTTTTTTTCTGTATGTTTCTTCTATGTATTTTAATGGTTGCACCTATGAGAATTACTATGACTTATTAATAATTCTCTTTTTTTTTTATTCCCTTCCCTTTTTAATTCCCCTTTGATCCCCTTTGTTGGAGCTATGCTCCTTTGGTGACTCGAACCCACAATCCTGGGGTTGTATGTGGGGGTGCTCACCATCTAAGCAACCCTTCTTGTCAAATAATTCTCATTTCATTTTCTATATTATCTCAAAATGCAAGCTTCGATTTATTGGAATAGATTTTGAACACACATTGTAAAGTTTATTTATAGCACGTTTGGTCAAGCTTCTACAAAGCTAAAAGTACTTTATTTTCTTAAAAAATATTTTTTTTCAAAGCTCACATGTTTGGCCAAGCTTTTAGAAGAAAGAAAAAGTACTTTTGAGTAGAAGTAGAAGCAATTTTGGAGAAGCCGAAAAAATTAGCATATCTCCAAAACACATTTTTGAAAAACACTTTTGAAAAAAATACACTTAGAAGCAGTTTTTAAAGGTTTGGCCAAACACTAATTGCTGCTGAAAAATGCTTTCCAAATTAATTAGTCAAGCACAAACTGTTCTCACCAAAAGTACTTTTGAGAAAAATATTTTTGCGAAAAAATATTTTTTAAAATAAGCTGATTTTTTAATTTTGGCCAAACAGGCTATTAGACCTAAAAACCTATTGGTCCCTGTTAACTAAATTTTCTTTTCTTTCTTGAAATATTTATCAATCAATCAAATAAAAACGAGAGAAAGTTACAAAAAATGAACTATTTAAAATCCATAAATTGCATGCTTTCGCAGTTGCGCTGATGTTTAAGTAGTGCACTGCAGATATATTACCTGGCCATACTCTAAGGCACTACCTGGTGTCTGATAAGAAGATGGTTGTACTTTCAAAGATATATAAGGTTAATAAAATTCCAGCAATTCTATATTCTGATTTTGTAAAAGGAAAACTATTTAACTACTCTTGTTCTATCTGGTTCTCTATGGCATAGTTAATGCCATAGGCAAAACATAATTACATGACACCTTTAACCTGCATATTTCTTCTCCTGCTGTTGTTGGACATTTCTATGTAAGAGATGTCAAGCAATGTCATCAGTTTTCGCAGTTTTCATTTACCTTTTATTATCTATATTTGGCAAAAGTCATACATAACTAACAGATTGAAAATGCTTCTTAACTAGCTCGTGAAGCAGCTAATTTGGCTGAAGTATTCTCTGGAGTGAAAACACCTCATCAAACATTGGGATTAATGATCGTGATGTTTAAGCTTAGACTTGATGGTTTGTTGACGCAACAACCGATAAAAGGACTCATCTCAACCATAAGCCTGTTTGTAGTTTCTTTATGCTTTAGATGTGGCCGCATATTTGAAGTCATCTAGGAAGCTTTTATTTGGAATAAGGTACACAAGGCGTTCTTCTTTAAGTTGCCAGTGAAATAAACGTAGTCTATTTTGACTGACTAAATTTTCTTGGGAATCGCATTTCAATAACTAAATATTTGCGATCCTACTGAATTGCATACCAACATATTGGTAATTAGAGAACTAGTAATAAGGAATAGTACTTTATCTCAGAGACAACTTGATGCTTCCAGTGTTCTGAGAATCCTAGAATTACTAAAGACACAGATAACCAAACTACAAATTGTATACATTGATGAAATAGTTTCACATTAACTATCTCGACTCATCTCAGTGAAATTGAACTAGGTATGTGACTGGATTCTGGATTTAGGGTCTTATACTTTCTTTATATCCAAATCATTTCATGATATGATATCAAAATAAAATGTTAACTGTATTTTGTAAGCTGTAATTTCAGGTAACTTCAGAATGGTAATAACTTATGCCATTTGATGGA
Organism: Nicotiana tomentosiformis; assembly: GCF_000390325.3. Lineage (NCBI taxonomy): Eukaryota > Viridiplantae > Streptophyta > Magnoliopsida > Solanales > Solanaceae > Nicotiana > Nicotiana tomentosiformis. The sequence goes on along the minus strand of NC_090822.1, from coordinate 90,757,639 downwards.
AGACAAAGCTTCTGAATTACATGAAGAGGTTGCCTGGTCAGTTGTAGCTAGGAGTATGGCATGTTTGATTAGCTTGGCAAACTATCTACTCGCAATTTCTGATGCAGTTGGCAAACTATATACTTGCTCGTCCAAGCCCGAGTCACATTTGAGCGATACATGAAAGTCCTGAAGGTCATAATCAGAAGGTTCATAAAGACATAAATGCCAGCATTGGCTTCTACATTGACTGTCTTGTTGAGGCATATAGTCCTAAGTGGTATGTTATAGAACTTAAATCCAACCATTGTGCATAGGTTGATGAGAACCTATAAGCTTGTTCCTGACACGTTGTGTTTGACTGTTAATTAGATCGATAGGCAACTACTGCAATTGCTAGGAGTGGCTTGCATGATGATTGAGTTACATGAGACTGACTTTCCGATACTCCTGCTTTAATTTTATTTCTCTTTGATCTCGGTCAAGATTTCCTCACTTTTTTGGACATCTACTATTTCAAACATCTTACTAAACATTTTATGAAGAGAATGTTGTAGAGAGATTGTGCATCTTATATGGGGTAAAACTGATTGATAACAGCTCGGAGAATGACGGTGTAATACGTGGCACCGAAGACAGGTGAGATATGAGTCAGCAAACAGTTGTCACCGGTTGCAGACAGCGAACGACCAGCCGCGAACAAACCCCGAAGGCAGAACAACCGATAGCAAATATTTGCAGCATTGTCATTGGGTAATATTCATTAGACAATCGTTACAGAAAATACCTGCATTTTAAGACAGTTGTTATGCACCCATCAATGGCGATCTTATTCTCATTCAAGAGTAGCTTGATTTTAGGATCTTGTCTTCCTAAGTGAGGCTATAAATAGGTGGATTAACATCCATTATAGGACACTAAATCTCTTGTACACAAAAGTCTATACTCTATTGATATTACACTCAATTTTAATACTTGAATATTGCATTCATTCTTGTGACCGGAAAGGCGAAATTTCTTAGTCACGCTTGTTATCTTCTCTAATTTCATTTGATACTTTTGTTTCTGTTTTCATTTATTTATCACTTTTAGGGTAAAATCGATTCTCTTGCCTATAAACAACACTATAAATTCAACTGTGCCATTTTACGGGTAAACAGTTTGGTGCCTACCGTGGGACATAGACAACTGCGTAATTGCTTTGATCCATTCGTTTGTTACTAACAAGTTTTGACTCTTTCCTTAGTCAAAATTAGATATGCCAACTAATGATGTCAAAAACGCATACAACGTTGGAGCACGCGATGAACGGGAAGAAGTGTTCCAGCGTGATGATTCCATCAGTGAGACCCGCAACGAAGGAGAGGAAACAACTCTAATTCGCGAAGGCCAATTTCCTCGACATGTGCAGGACTCAACTCTTGATGATGCGGAGGATGAACACGTTGCTGAAACGATTAAATTCCTGAGAACAGCAAAGATCAAGCATGGACCACCTCTCGAGGCAGGATCGTGTGGTGACAGAGCTAAAACAAGCATTGTCTGGTGACTCCAATATTGCGAATGGAAGGACCCAGTTCCTCCCAGCGTTCCCGCAAATCAGACGGCACAGAGGACCAATAACAACACTCCAAGAGATGAGGTCGGTTTCGACGAAGCCGGTGGGACCGGTAGCGGATCTGGGAATAACAACTTAAATGAGCCTTTTAAAACTGAGCTCATGAGATTCATGAGTGAATGGATCAGAATGCAAAGGAGTTTCATGCTCGGATGGATCCGATTCCGGTCGCGCCACCGGTGTTAAAAGGCGCAGATTCAAAATAATACACGCAGTTTCCGTTTAAACCAAGCGCAGAACCAGAGTTGATCCCAAAGAGGTTCAAAATGCCAAATATACCAAAATATGGTGGGACATCGGACCCACATGAGTACATCACGACCTACACCATGGCAGGTGAAAGGGAACTACTTGGCCCAGCGTAAGATCGAGTCGGTTTTGTCGAAAAAGTTCGGCAAAACTCTCACGAAGGATGCCCTGACATGGTATTCTCTTTTACCCGAGAATTCAATGGATGATTTTGAAATACTTGCAGATTCATTCATCAAATCTCATGCTGGAGCAAGAAAGGTCCAAGCAAGAAAGGCATATATATTCAGAATTTAGCGAGGAGAAAATGAGGAACTGTGAGAATTCATGATTCGATTCCAGAAAGAAAGGATGTTGTTACCGATGGTTCTGGACAAATGGGCAGTGTAGGCATTTACAAAGGGTCTCAATCCGCTGAGTTCCGACGCCTCTCGTAAATTGAAGGAGATCATTCTCGAGTTTTGGCCAACCATATGGACAGATATTCACAATCGCTACGAGTCGAAGATCAGAATAGAAGACGACCAACTTAGTTCTTCGGTGTCTTCCAAAGGACGAAATCATAATCAAGATAGATTCAAAAATGATTTTGACACAGATCGTTGGCCTTCACAAAGTCATTTTCAGCCATAGGAGAGGGCCGATATGCATAGCAATTGTGATGACATGATAGGTCATCTTATATTTTTTAACCTAATTCTGTATTTTAAGGTCTGAAAAACCTCATTTTAGCCTTCCTCGATTTGCGTGCGCAATCCGGGTGTTCTTCCGGAAGGCTTATATGTTAAAAACTGATAAAAATAAGAATTTTGCCTTAGAAATTCATTTAAGTTAATTTCGGTCAGTATTTTGAGTAAACGGACTCGGATCCATATTTTGATGGTCCCGGTTAATCTGCATCGTAATTTGGGACCTTGGTGTATGCCCGGAATCGAATTCGGAGGTCCCTAGGAAGAGTTATTGATTTTTGTTGAAAATTGAAAGTTTGAAAGACTTATGATATTTAAGAATCGACTAATGTTTGAATTTATTGATACCAAGTCCATATTTTGATTCCGGAGCCTCGTATAGGTCTATTAAAATATTTTTAGCTTGTCTGTCGAATTTGGTGAGAAACGGAGTTGATTTGACGTGATTCGAACGTTCGGTTGTGAAAATAGAAGTTTTAAAGTTTTCTCAAAAATTCCATTTGATTTGGTATCTGATTCTTAATTCTAGGCGTTATTTTGGTACTTTGTTCGTGCGAGCGAGTTTGTATGAGATTTTTGGACTTGTGTGCATAATTTGTTTGGAGCCCCGAGGGCTCAGGCGAGTTTCGGATAGGCTACGGGTGTTTTGAAACTTAGAAAATGTGGGTTTTTTGTGCTTCAGTTGTTAGCTAGTGTCTTCTTCTTCGTGTTCGCGAAAGTACTCTCGCGAATGCGAAGAGTAAATTGGGCCAGGGTGATTTTCTTAATCGTGAATGCAGTAGCTGGGTCGCGAACGTGAAGCCATGGGGGCCTTACCCTTCGCGAACGCGACCAGCTTCTCACGAACGCGAAACTTTAGGGACCTGGGGGAGGGGTCAGTCATTCTTCTAAGCGAACACAATCATTGGCTCGCGAACACGGAGGCCAGGGGCGAAGAACATTCGCGAACGGGAAAGCCAATCGGGCTACTGCTCATCGCGAACGCGGCAGGCCCTCCGCGAACGCGAAGAAGGCCTGACGCTTGTGACTTAAAACAGAACAGTAGAGGGATTTTCCCAAAATTTCATAAGCCTTCCATTAGAACTCGACCTAGGAGCGATTTTGAAGAGAAAATTCAACATCAAATCATAGGTTTGTACTCGTTAACCCATTTTCTTTCATTTCTAACATCACCCATTAAATTCCTAGCCCTAATCTTTGTTCTTTAATGGTAGAAAACTAGGGAATTAAGAAGGATTGGGGATTTTTGCAAATTGGGGATTTAGGCATCAATTTGGGGTCGGATTCCAAAAGTAATTACATAATCGGGCTCGGGGGTGAACGGGTAAATGGATTTTGGTCCGATCCTTGGATTTTGACTAAACAGGCCCGGGGTCGATTTTCCACTTTTTGGGGGAAAGTTTGTGAAATCTAAATTTATGCATTTTAATTGATTTCTTTAGCAATATTTGATATTATTGAGTCGTTTGTGGATAGATACGAGTGGTTTGGAGGTGGATTCTAGAGGAAAAACGGTAATTATGCATTGAGTGGCCTTTGGAGCGAGGTAAATGTCGTGGTTAACCTTGACTTGAGGGAATATTACTTGTTTTGTCTATTTGCTACATGTTTAAATGTTGGGGAACAACATATATGTGAGGTGACGAGTACTTATGCGTTGTAGTCGGGTTAAAGCATGTGGGTGGGGCTTGGTTTCTTGCAATTATAGCTTCCTTTGTTCATGTTATCCGTGTTTAGACTAGTATTGTTAAATTGATTGTTCTTATCATGTTTACGGATCTTCTGGTAATAATTGAGTGTTGATTCCAAAGTTGAGGTTGATATTGTGGAACTAAATGTTGAAGTAAGGCTTGTACTTGTTATTCTATCTTCCTGTTGTTATTTGTTTATTGCATTATGGTAAGGGAAAGTGTTAATGCACGAAGGGTGATGTCGTGCCATATTGTGAGTGTTAATGCACGAAGGGTGATGTCGTGCCATATTGTGAGTGTTAATGCACGAAGGGTGATGTCGTTCCATGTTATGAGAGTTAATGCATGAAGGGTAATGCCGTGTCATTTCTATTGATTTTATGGTGAGGTTGAGAGTAAAAGAACGAAGGGTGATGCCGTGCAATTTTACTTTACTATGTTAACTTGTCCTTATTGGTTCATAGTATATTGGCTGTTCAATTTACCATTCTGCTGTAGTTCTCTATCTCGTATTCCCCTCAGCATGTTCCCCCTCCCAATAGTAACTCTTTGGCTGTTATTTGTACATATACTGTTAAATTGCACAAGTTTGTTATGTAGGTGTCTTTTCATAGCCTCGTCACTACTTCATCGAGGTTAGGCTTGACACTTACTAGTACATGGGATCGGTTGTAATGATACTGCACTCTACACTTCCTGTGTAGATTTTGGTATTGGTCCCAGCTGATCGACAGGCATAGCAGCTCGGACTGGTTCATCGGAGACTCAAGGTAGATCTGATGGCGTTCGTAGACCTTGAAGTCTCCGTCTATCTTTTCAGTTTTTTTTACTGTTTCTTTCATTCAAATAGTTGTATTTCTTTCAGACTTTTACTTGTAGTAAATCCTAGAAGTTCGTGAATTGTGACTCCAGATCTGGGTGGTAGTAATTAATGAAGTTTTTATGTTATTCCGCACTCGCTGTATTTTATTTTAGCTTATTTGTTATTATTTACTGGATTGAATAAGTATTGGCTTAATAATTCTCTAACGTCAGCTTGCCTAGGAAGTGGAATGTTAGGCGCCATCATAGTCCCGACGGTGGGAATTCCGGGTCGTGACAAGTTGGTATCAGAGCACTAGGTTGCCTAGGTCTTACAATTCATGAGCAAACTTAGTAGAGTCTGGAGGATCGGAACGGAGATGTCTCTGCTTATCATCCAGAGGCTATGAAGTGTAGGAATCATTTCACTTCTATTCTTCTCCGTCATGCGATTTTATTCTATCATTGATGATTGAACTCTTATATTCTTGTCCTTCCACAGATGGCAAGAACACGTACCACATCTTCAGTTGAGCAGAAGCCAGAGCCTCTAGTGGCAGCTACAACGAGGGGCAGGGGATGAGGCCAAGGTCGTGCCAGAGGCCGAGGCAGGGGCAGAGCTCAGCCCAGCAGCTCATCCAGTTGGAGTAGTTCAGCTGATTGATGTGGCACAGGCCGGCAATGGGTCATCTATATCTTCTGGGATTTATGGAGATTGGACAGGTTTACCAAGATATTCCCAGTTCACTTTAGTGGTGCTCCTTCAGAGGATCCCCAGGAGTATCTTGATAGCTGTCATGAGGTGCTACGGAACATGGGTATAGTGGAGAGATTATTTGTTGACCAGACCAGCTGGGTCGCCTACTCTTACTTGGGACTAGTTCTCTCAGCTCTTCCTGGAGAAGTTTCTGCCTATCACATTGAGAGAGGAACATCGCCGTCAGTTCGAGCGTCTCCAGCAGGGCAGTATGATAGTTACTCAGTATGAGACCTGTTTTGTGGATTTGACCTGTTATGCTCTTCTTCTGCTTCCTACTGAGAGAGAGAGAGAGTGAGGAGGTTTATTGACGGACTTGCTCAGCCTATCAGATTGTAGATGGCTAAGGAGACTGGGAGTAAGATTGCTTTTCAGGCGGCTGCTAATGTCGCCAGGCGAGTCGAGATGGTTCTTACTCAGGGAGGTCAGGGCTCTGACAAGAGACCACGTCATTCTAGGGGGTTCAATGGTGTCTCATCTGGAGGCACTGATACTTTTGGTAGAGGCCATCCTCCCAGGCCGTTTCATTCAGCACTTCAGGCATCCCACGGTGCCTCAGGTGGTCGTGGCCCTCATATGCCTTATTCCGACCAACTAGCCTACAGTGCACCACCAACTCCTATTAGTGCACCTCCGCTTCAGAGTTCTCAGGGTGGTTACTCAGGTAGACAAGGTCAATTTCAGGGTCAGTAGTTACAACAGCCGAGGTCCTGTTATACTTGTGGTGATCCGAGGCACAATGCTAGAGTTGTCCCTCGGGCAGCTCATAGCACCAGGGTTCTCGTGCCATGGTCTCGGCACCAGGTGCTTCACCGCCCGCTCAGCAAGCTAAAGGTAGGGGTCAGGCAGCTAGAGGTTGAGGTCATGCCATTAAAGGTGGAGGTCAGGCCGCTAGAGGTAGAGGCCAGCCAGCTAGGGCCCGTCCTAGAGATGTAGTTCAGAGTGGTGGGGCCCAACCTCGATGTTATGATTTTCCGGCCAAGCCTAAAGCTGAGTCATCTGACACTGTTATCACAGGTACTATTTTATTTTGCAGTAGAGATGCTTCAGTTCTATTTGATCCAGGTTCTACTTATTCCTACTTGTCATTCTATTTTGCTTTATATTTGGTTGTGCCTCGTGATTCTTTGAGTGCTCTTATGTATGTGTCCACACCTATGGGAGATGCGATTGTTGTAGATAGTGTTTATCGTTCGTGTATGGTCACCATTGGGAGTCTTGAGACTAGTGTAGATCTTCTACTTCTCGATATGGTCGATTTTGATGTTATCTTGGGTATGGGTTGGCTGTCACTTTATCACGCTATATTAGACTGTCATGCTAAGACGGTGACCTTAGCCTTACCGGGGTTGCCTCGATTAGAGTGGAGATTAACTTCTGGCCATTCTACCAGCAGGATTATCTCTTATATGAAGGCTCGGCGTATGGTCAAGAAGGGGTGTCTAGGTTATTTGGCTTATGTTCGCGATTTTAGTACAGAGATTCCTTCCATAGATTCAGTACCAGTTGTTCGTGAGTATCCAGAGGTATTTCTTGCAGACCTACCGGGGATGCCACCCGACAGGGATATTGATTTCTGTATTGATTTGGCTCCAAGCACTCAGCCCATCTTTATTCTGCCATACCGTATGGCCCCATAAGAGTTGAAAGAATTGAAGTAACAATTGCAAGATTTTCTTGATAAGGCCTTCATTAGACCTAGTGTCTCGACCTGGGGTGCACCTGTGTTGTTCGTGAGAAATAAGGATGGATCGATGAGGATGTGCATAGATTATTGGCAGTTGAACAAAGTCACCATCAAGAAGAAGTATCCATTGCTGAGGATTGATGACTTATTTGATCGACTTCAGGGTGCCCAGGTATTTTCGAAGATTTACTTGAGATCTTGCTATCATCAGTTGAGGATTAGGGCATCTGATATCCCTAAGACAACTTTTCGAACTTCGTACGGGCATTTTGAGTTTCTGGGGATATCCTTTGGGTTGACAAATGCCCCAGCAACATTCATGGATATGATGAACCGAGTGTTCAAGCCTTATTTGGACTCATTTGTGATCATGTTTATTGACGATATCTTGATCTACTCCCGCAGTCTAGAGGAGCATGAGCAGCATCTTAGGATTGTACGTCAGACTTTGAGAGCTAGACAATTATATGCCAAATTTTCAAAGTGCGAGTTTTAGTTGGATTCAGTCGCTTTCTTGGGGCACGTTGTATCACCAAAGGGCATTTAGGTAGATCCTAAGAAGATTGAGGTAGTTCAAAACTGGCCTAGACCCACTTCAGCTACAGAGATCAGGAGTTTCTTGGGTTTGACGGGCTATTACCATCGATTTGTGGAGAGGTTTTCATCTATAGTAGCCCCGTTGACTAGGTTGACCCAGAAGGGTGCCCCGTTCAGATGGTCAGACAAGTGTGAGGCGAGCTTTCAGAAGCTTAAGATTGCTTTGACTACATTGCCGGTGTTGGTGTTGCCCATAGGTTCAGGATCTTATACGGTATATTATGATGCGTCCAGTGTTAGACTCGGTACAGTATTGATGTAGGAGGGTAAGATGATTGCATATGCGTCGCGGCAGTTGAAGGTTCATGAGAAGAATTACCCTATCCATGACTTAGAGTTGACAACCATTGTTCATGAGCTGAAGATTTGGAAGCACTATCTTTACAGCATGTCGTGTGAGGTCTTCACGGATCATCGGAGCCTTCAGTATTTGTTCAAGCAAAAGTATCTCAATTTGAGGCAGAGGATGTGGTTAGAGGTATTGAAAGACTATGATATCACTATTTTTACAACCTCGGGAAGGCCAATGTGGTGGTTGACGCCTTGAGTAGAAAGGCAGTGAGTATGGGCAGCCTTGCATTCATTCCAGTTAGTGAGAGGCCGCTTGCATCAGATATTCAGACTTTGGCCAACCAATTTGTGAGGTTGGATATTTCATAGCCCAACTGTGTTCTAGCTTGTACAGTCGCTCGGTCTTACTTGTTTGAGCGTATCAGAGGTCGGCAGTATGACGACCCTCATTTGTTAATCCTTAGGGACACCGTGCAACACGGTGGTGCCAAGCAGGTTACTATTGGAGATGATGAAGTTTTGAGGATGCAGGGTCGTGTTTGTGTGCCTAATGTTGATAGACTTCGTGAGTTGATTCTTGAAGAGGCCCACAGTTCCCAGTATTCTATTCATCTAGGCACCTCCAAGATATATCAGTACTTGCGGAAGCATTATTGGTGGAGGAGGATGAAGAAGGATATAGTTGCTTACGTAGCTTGGTGTCTAAATTGTCAGCAAGTATGAGCATCAGAAACCCGGTGTTTTGCTTCAGCAGATAGAGATTCCTCAGTAGAAGTAGGAGCGTATCACTATGGACTTCACTGTTGGACTCCCACGGACTCAGAGGAAGTTCGATGTCATTTGGGTCATTATAGAAGGCTGACTAAGTCAACGCATTTCATTCTTGTGGCAGTTACCTATTCTTCGGAGCGGTTGGCATAGATATACATCCACGAGATCGTCCGTCTTCACGGTGTGCCCGTGTCTATCATTTCTAATCGAGGTACGCAGTTCACCTCGCACTTCTAGAGGGTAGTACAACGTGAGTTGGGCATGCGAGTTGAGTTAAGCATATCGTTTCACCCTCAGACGGAAGGACAGTCCGAGCGTACTATTCAGATCTTTGAGGATATGCTTCGCGCATGTGTTATAGACTTCAGAGGATCATGGGATCAGTTCTTGCCCCTTGCAGAGTTCACCTCCAACAACAGCTACCAGTCGAGCATTCAGATGGCTCCCTATGAGGCATTATACGGTAGGCGGTATCGGTCACCAGTTGGGTGGTTCAAGTCGGGGGAGACTTAGTTGTTGAGTATAGACCTAGTACATGATGCCTTAGATAAGGTCAAAGTTATTCAGGATCAACTTCGCACAGCCCAGTCCAGGTAGAAGAGTTATGCCGACCGCATAGTTTATGATATTGCATTCATGGTGAGAGAGATAGTGTTGCTTCGGGTATCACCCATGAAGGGTGTAATGAGGTTCGGAAAGAAGGGCAAGTTTAGCCCTAAGTATATCAGACCTTTTGAGATTCTGGAGACAGTAAGAGAGGTGGCTTACAGGCTTGCGTTGCCACCGGGGTTATCAGTAATTCATCTGGTACTCCACATGTCCATGCTTCAGAAGTATCATGGTGATCCGTCCCACGTGTTAGATTTTAGCTCTGTCCAGTTGGACAAGGATTTGACTTACGAGGAGGAGCCGGTGTCTATTCTAGCCCGGTAGGTTCGACAGTTGAGGTCTAAGAGTTATCCTTCAGTTCGAGTGCAGTGGAGAGGTCAGCCCGTTGAGGCAGCAACTTTGGAGTCCGAGTCTGTCATGCCCCAAAACTGAGGAGCGTGATCGGCACTCAACCGAGTGAACCCGACCGAGCAAGACTATTAGATTTCCTTCTACCCAAACTCATCCACGAATGGAGATAATATGTATTTTCATTAATTAGACAAAAAGGTGTTCATGTATACAATACCAATTCATTACCAATAGTTTCATCATTTTTAAAGTCTCAAATGGACAAGTAATACAACCATAACATAACATATTTGACTTTCCCATCACCAATACACAACCCACATTATGTCTACAGAGCCTCTATAGATAAATAAGAGTACAATGATAATGCCAGCAACAAGGCCCCGGCTATACCTCAAACAGAATACACAAAGTACAAAAGATTTATGATCCTGGGATGAAATGGGGCACACCAAGTTAGCTGGAAAGAAGGTGTGCTGCTATCACTGATCAATATCTCCTGCTGTGGAACCACCTACATCCATTTAAAGATGTAGCGCCCCCGATAAAAGGGATGTTAGTACTGTCGAATAGCACTAGTATGTATAACTAAACACCCTCTCAATAGAATGACAAATAGTACAAACAAGATTATCATAATGTTAATAGAAGTTTTAATCAACATCAAACCTCAATTTAGGATCACAACAGTGTTTCAATTAATTTCCATATCTCACATTGGGAGATTTTTAGTATCAATATTCCATTGTTCACAATACCATTATTCACAATACTGATACCACTATACTCTTAGCACGGAGTCCGATCATGACCAGATCGGCTAGGCTATCTCATTAGAGACATCAACCGCAATTACTTTCAGTATTAGTACCACCGTCTTTAACACGGAGTCCAATCACGACCCGATCGGCTAGGCTATCCATTAGGGACATCAACCACAATCACAATTTCAATTTCAATTTCCAACACAATCACCACCATGTGTGCAGCATGGTGTCCGATCATGACCCGATTAGCTAGGTTGTATTATTTGAGACATCAACCTTTTTGTAACAATCATCGCATTTCAAATTACATTCACATTTTTTCATTTCATTGGCACCAATGGCCATAATTTATAAGATCATTCTTGGCACGTTGGCCATATTTAGTATTTCAAGCTCACCTTTTCACTTTCAAACATCAACTCCATCATTACCAACAACAACAATTCAATTCAAGGTGTGTAGTACGCCTGTGAGCAATTAAGAGTCTAAAGCACATAAAGTAATTTCACAAAATTTGGCATAATAACCTTCGTTTGAACTTGACTTGAAGTTGAAACATTAGTACTGCACATTCCATATTTTAACACATCCTCAATTGATAATACAACATAAATAAAGCATTTGGGTTACTTGTTGAACATATATCTTTCAACCTAATCTTACTGGGAATAGCCAATTTTATAATGAACCACTCGGGACTTACATATTTTACATGAATATCGTTGAATCCAGTTCTAAGAAAAGAGTTTAGCCAACATACCTCAATTAAGCTTCCTTAAACTCTAAAATATTCTGGAATTCTTACCAACTTCAATCTATTGTAGAAATATAACAAATTGAATCAAAATTAGGAGGATGATCATGGTTCTAGCTTATTTGAGTATTTTATCAAACACTAGGTCTGCATAAGGTTTCAAGGTCCTTTTATGGAGGATTCTATCATCCCACAACCCAATCATTACCATGCTTAGTTCAACAATTTTCCTACACCCCTTGATATCACATGCATGTAAAATAAACAACTCTCATGCCCAAAAATGATCTTGCTAATTGCCCATTTTCAGATAATTTCGAAATTAGGGGTTAGGGTGTAGAATCTTACCTCTGGGATGAAGACCTAGTGAGTTTCCCTTCTTAATCTTCCAAAACATGAGCAAGAATTAAAGAACAATTATTGAATAACACCTTCTCACTCTAGGGAACTCTCTCTGACTCTAAAATATCAGATTATAGCTCAAAAATAGCCCAAAACGTGTATTTAACGAAGTAGAGTCGGGTTTTAAAAACCCAAAAATGGAGCTCTGGAAAAAGGTATGCGGTCGCATATGTGACCACATAATAGTTATGCGGACCGCATATCGCCCGCATAATCGTTGTCCAATACTAGCAAACATATGTGTGTATGCGGTCACTATGCGACCCGCATACCTATTTTGCGGTCGCATAGTGATCGCAAAACAGTTATGCGATCGCATAGTCGACCGCAGATTTCATCCAAACTGGCCCTCTTCTTCCTCACTTTTTGGTGCATTGTTCGACCCAAAAAGTTTATAATACACAACACATAAAACCAATTCCGCACCATGAAACATTATTTTTCTTTTGAAAAACATTTTACGGGGCCTTACATTCTCCCCCGCTTAGGATCATTCGTCCTCGAATGAGGGTCAAAATCTATTATTAGCACCTTATGCAACTTACTTTTCATACCACACACCAACATCCCAAAATTTTACTAACTCCCTAAATTTCCAAAAATTTCGCCAGAGTTTCCCCTGTAAATAGGCCTATCCACCTGTCAGAGAGCCCCAGAAACACATCCTAATAACATATACATAATCCAATGACGTAACATAATACAAAACAACACCAACTTTGGCCTTCCAAGCAATATATTTAGAAAGAAACACCTTTACAAAAACTGAACAAATGATACAAGAATCCATAGGTGACAGTTTTATAAAAAGGTCATATAGTTTATACAAACAAGTAAGGATACTTCTTTTTCATTTCTTCCTCGGCCTCCCAAGTAGCCTCTTCAACTTGCTAGTTTTGCCACAACACCTTCACAGAGGCAATTTCTTTATTCCTCAACTTTCGGACTTGCCTATCAAGAATGGAAACTAGAATTTCTTCATATGACAGTTTCTCATTAACCTCAATGGTCTCAACCGGTACAATAGTTGATGGATCTCCAACTACCTTCTTCAACATAGACACATGAAACACCAGGTGTACTAATAAAATCTCAGGTGGTAGCTCAATCCTGTACGCCACCTCACCGATCCTCTGAATGATTTTGTACAGTACGACAAAGCTCGGACTCAATTTCCCTTTCTTACCAAATCGCATTACCCCTTTCATGGGGAAAACTTTCAAGAATAACTAATCATCTTCTTTGAATTTTGAATCCCTACGACGAACATCCGAATAGGATTTTTGACAACTCTGAGCAGTCTTCAACTACTCCTTAATGATTTTAACTTTTTCCATGGCCTAATACACGAGGTCTGGCCCTATCAACTCTCCTTCCCCAATTTCGAACCACCCAATGGGAGATCTACATCTCCTACCATATAAAGCCTCGAACGGTGCCATCTGAATGCTATCATGATAGCTATTGTTATATACAAATTCTATGAGAGGTAAATGATCATCCCAGCTACCTTTGAAATCTAGAACGCAAGCACGCTACAAATCCTCAAGCGTCTGAATAGTTCGCTCTGCCTGCCCGGGTGAAAGGTTGTACTAAGATTCACCTGAGTACCCAAACCTTGCTGAAATGTCTTCGAAAAGTTAGAAGTGAATTGTGCTCCCCGATCAGATATGATAGAAACTGGAGTGCCATGCATCCTGACTATTTCTTTGATATACAATTGAGCATATTGTTCCGCCGTATCGGTAGCCTTAACTGGCAAAAAATGTGCTGATTTCGTGAGTCGATCCACAATCACTCAAATCGAGTCAAACTTACGAGGAGTACGAGTTAATACTACCACAAAGTCCATATTAATCATTTCCCACTTCCATATTGGAATTTCTATGTTCTGCGCCAACCCACCAGGCCTTTTGTGTTCGGCCTTCACTTGCTGACAATTCGAACATCTTGACACAAAGTCCACCACATTCCTCTTCATATCATTCCACCAATAGACTTCCTGAAGATCATGATATATTTTTGTAGAACCTGGGTGCACGGAATGCCTAGAAGTGTGAGCTTTAATAATAATTCTTTCACGGAGACCATCCACATTTGGAACACATAGTCGCCCTTGGTACCTTAGTGTACCATCATCCATGCCAAGAGAAAAGGCCATGGTCTTATATTTATGAATCCCCTCTTTCAATTGCACCAACAATGGATCGTTGTATTGCTTCTCTTTGACTTTCACAACAAGCGATGATTCAACCCTATTTTGCACAATTACCCTTCCTTCATTGGAGTCCGCAAGACGAACTCCCAAACTAGTCAATCGGTGAACTTCCTTGGCCAATGGCCTTTGATATGCCTCCAAGTGAGCCAAACTACCCATGGATTTCCAGCTAAGAGCATCTTCCACAACATTGGCCTTTCCTGGATGATATAGAATATCAATGTCGTAGTCCTTGAGTAACTCGAGCCATCTTCTCTGCCTTAGATTCAATTCCTCTTTTTTGAAAAAATCATGAAGGCTCATATGGTCTGTGAATATATCAACATGGACCCCATATAAATAATGATGCCAAATTTTCAATGCAAATACCACTGCTGCAAGTTCTAAATCATATGTTGGATAGTTTTTTTCATGATTCTTGAGTTGCTTAGAAGCATAAGCTATAAACTTGCCAGGTTGTATTAATACACATCCAAGCCCGATTCTTGAAGCATCACTATATACCACAAATCCATCTATACCCTCCGGTAGGGTCAAAACCGGTGTCTTTGTTCAACAATCTTCCTACACCCCTTGATATCACATGCATGTAAAATAAACAACTCTCATGCCCAAAAATTATCTTGCTAATTATCCGTTTTCAGATAATTTAGAAATTAGGGGTTAGGGTATAGAATCTTACCTCTAGGATGAAGACCTGGTGAATTTCCCTTCTTAATCTTCCAAAACTTGAGCAAGAATTGAAGAACAATTATTGTAGAATTTCTATAATACACAACACGTAAAACCAATTCGGCACCATGAAACATGATTTTTCTTTTGCAAAAAGGTTACGGGGCCTTACAGAATCAGATATGCGGAATAAATATCCACATCTTTTCACCAGTTCAAGTACTTTTTTATTTCCGTTCGAGGACGAACGGTTATTTTAGAGGTGGAGAATGTGATGACCCGATAGGTCATCTTATAATTTAAAACCTAATTATGTGTTTCGAGGTCTCAAAACCCTTATTTTAGCCTTCCTCTATTTACGTGCACAGTCCGGGTGTTCTTCTGAAAGGCTTATATGTTAAAAACTGATAAAAATAAGAAATTTGCCTTAGAAATTCATTTAAATTGACTTTGGTCAACGTTTTGAACAAACAGACCTGGATCTATGTTTTGACGATCCCGGTGGGTCCGTATCATAATTTGGGACCTGAGCGTATGTTCGGATTCAAATTGGGAGGTCCCTAGCCCGAGTTATTGATTTTTGTTGAAAATTGAAAGTTTGTATGATGTTTAAAAATCGACTAATGTTTGGATTTATTGATATCGGGTCCGTATTTTGGTTTTGGAGCCCAGTACAGGTCCATTATAATATTTATGACTTGTGTGTCGAATTTGGTGAGAAACGAGTTAATTTGACGTGATTCTGACGTTCGGTTGTGAAAATAAAAGTTTTAAAGTTTTCTTGAAAATTCCATTTGATTTGGTGTCTGATTCGTAGTTCTAGGTGTTATTTTGGTGTTTTGTTCACGCGAGCGAGTTCATATGAGGTTTTGGGACTTGTGTGCATAATTGGTTTTGAGCCCCGAGAGCTCGGGCGAGTTTCGGATAGGCTACTGGTGTTTTGAAACTTAGAAAATCTGGTTTTTTGGGTGCTTCAGTTATTATCTGGTGTCTTCTTTTTTGTGTTCGCAAAGGTACTCTCGCGAATGCGAAGTGTAAACCGGGACAGGGTGATTTTCTTAATCGCGAACGCGGTAGCTGGGTCGCGAACGCGAAGCAATGGGGGCCTTACCCTTGGGGAACTCGACCAGCTTCTCGCGAACACGAAGATTTAGAGTTCACTCGTGCTGCTGCCCATCGCGAACGCGGCAGGCCTTTCGCGAACGCGAAGAAGGCCTAACGCCTGTGACTTAAAACATAACATTAGCGGGAGTTTCCCAAAATTTCATAACCCTTCCATTAGAACTCGGTCTAGGAGCGATTTTGAAGAGAAAACTCAACATCAATTCATAGGTTTGTACTATTTAACCTATTTTCTTCCATTTCTAACATCACACATTAAATTCCTAGCCCTAATATTTGTTATTTCATGGTAGAAAACTATGGAATTAAGAAGGATTGGGGATTTAGACCTCAATTTGGGGTCGGATTCTGAAACTAATTACATAATCGAGCTCAGGGGTGAACGGGTAAATGGATTTTGGTCTGAACCTCGGGCTTTGACCAAGCGGACCCGGGGTCAATTTTTGACTTTATGGGGGAAAGTTTGTGAAATCTAAATTTATGCATTGTAATTGATTTCTTTAGCGATATTTGATATTATTGAGTCCTTTATGGATAGATACGAGTGATTTGGAGGTGGATTATAGAGGAAAAACGGTAATTGAGAATTGAGTGGCCTTTAGAGCGAGGTAAGTGTCATGGTTAACCTTGACTTGAGGGAATAAGACTTGTTTTGTCTATTTGCCACATGTTTAAATGTTGGGGAACAACGTATATGTGAGGTGACGGGTACTTATGCGTTGTAGTCGGGTTAAAGCATGCGGGTGGGGCTTGGTTTCTTGCAATTATAGCTTCCTTTGTTTATGTTCTTCGTGTTTAGACTAGTGTTGTTAAATTGATTGTTCTTATCATGTTTACGGATCTTCTGGTGATAATTGAGTATTGTTTCCGAAGTTCAGGTTGATATTGTGGAACAAAATGTTGAAGTAAGGCTTGTACTTGTTATTCTATCTTCCTGTTGTTATTTGTTCATTGCATTATGGTAAGGGAGAGTGTTAATGCACGAAGGGTGATGTCGTGCCATATTGTGAGTGTTAATGCACGAAGGGTGATGTCGTGCCATATTGTGAGTGTTAATGCATGAAGGGTGATGATGTGCCATGTTATGAGAGTTAATGCACGAAGCGTGATGCCGTGTCGTTTCTATTGAATTTATGGTGAGGTTGAGAGTAAAAGCACGAAGGGTGATGTCGTGCATTTTTCCTTTACTGTGTTTACTTGTCCTTATTGGTTCATAGTATATTGGTTGTTCAAGTTTCCATTCTGTTGTAGTTCTCTATCTCGTATTCCCCTCAGCATGTTCCCCCTCCCAATAGTACATCTTTAGCTATTATTTGTACATATACTATTAAATTACACAGGTTTGTTATGCAGTTATTCCAGATCCGGGTGGTAGTAATTAATGAAGTTTTTATATTATTCCGCACTCACTGTATTTCATTTTAGCTTTTTTGTTGTTATTTACTGGATTGAATAAGGATTTGCTTAATAATTCTCTAACGTCGGCTTGCCTAGCAAGTGGAATGTTAGGCGCCATCATGGTCCCGACGATGGAAATTCTAGGTCGTGACAGTAATAAAGGTTTCTAGTCATCGAATAGGTTTGTTTCTGACAGAAGGGAGGATCACGGTTGGAGTAGCAGATCATTGCATGAAAAAGAGGTGTCGTGGTCCTGAGATCCCTCTTATACCAGGTTATCCAATTACAACTTTAATTTCAGACTGGTAGAATTGGTGTTGGTATGAGGAATATTAAAAAAGCTAGGTTCCCAAATCCAATCTGTTCGGATCCTAACCAAAGAGATCCTAATCTATGGCGTGAATCCCATGGGACTCACAGCCACAGGACTGGGGACTACCGACACCTTTGAGAACAGGTGGCAACATTGCTGAAGAATGATCACCTCAGAGAATTCTTAAGCGATCGTGCTAAGAATAACAATGGGAGAAACCGGAGTAACACAAGGCCATCGAAACCGGACGCAGGGTCACCCCGGATGACAATCAACATGATCTTCAGAGGAAATAAAATCAATTGGGTGACATTTTCGACAACAAAGAAGATGAAGATGTCGGTGACTCATGGCAAAAGGATCCGAGAAGTCTCAGAAGATGACATTACCTTTACGGAGGAGGATGCTTATGGACTTCTTCTACCGCATAATGAAACACTGGTAATCTCTCTTAATGTTCTAGATTTCATAATTAAACGTGTTTTGATTGATTTAGGAAATTCAGCCAAAATCATACAATGGAGTGTCCTGCAGCAAGCGAGGTTAACTGAAAACATAATTTGGGTGACAAAGCTCCTAGTTGGCTTCAAAATAACGAGTGTAACAACCCGAGGAGAAATTCTTCTACCCACTCACGCCGAGGGTGTAACAAAGACCACCGTATTCGAAGTATTAGATGACGACAAAGGTTATAATGTAATCCTTGGGAGGATGTAGATACACGAGATGAAGGTTGTGCCCTTGACCTATCATTAACTGTTAAAGTTTCTGACACTAGAGGGGATCAAAAAGATAAGAGGAGATCAACAGGAGATAAGAGAGATGAACGCAGTAACCATTTCCAGTAGCAAGGGCAAAGAAACCAGCAAATAGCAATTATAGGAGCTGGTGCCTTCTCCCTTTCCAATTGAAGATAATAAAGGCGAGGAGTCATTAGAATTCTATCAAGTACCAAGGTATTTTTAGGTACTTGAGAGAATAACGCAACCAAGTCAACCGCAGAAGATCTCGAGCAAGTGGTTTTGTCCAAAGAGCTTTTAGAGAGGAAATTCCATTTAGGAACGGGGCTGAGTCCCGAACTCAGGTTAAAACTTATAGATTTTCTTAAATCTAATGTTTATTGCTTTGATTGGTCACATTTGGAAATGAAAGGTATTCCATTGGAGGTGGCGGTCCATAAACTAAGCCTACATCTAAACTTCCCTCCGGTGAGGCAGAAACAATAATCGATAGCAGAGGTCAGAAACAAGTTTGTTAAGGAAGAAGTAACCCGATTACTTAACATTGGTTCAATTCAAGAGTTAAAGTATATGCAATAGCTAGCTAACTTAGTAGTAGTTCCTAAATAGAATAACAAATTTAGGATGTGCGTAGACTATAAGGATTTGAATAAGGAGCGCCCCAAAGACTCTTTCCCATTACCAAACATTGATCAAATGATTGACGCTACGGCCGAGCACAAGTTAATGAGTTTCCTTGATGCTTACTTTGGGTATAATCAAATTAGGATGAACCCGGAAGATCATGAAAAACTTCTTTTATCATGAACTTCGGCACATATTGCTATAATGTGATGCCTTTTGGGCTAAAAAAGGTCCGAGCCACTTGTGAAAGGATCGTTAATAAGATGTTTGAAAAATAGATAGGTAAGACAATGGAAGTATATATTGATGGCATTTTAGTTAAGTCTCTAAATGCAGGATATCATCTTAAACATCTCCAGGGGACGTTCGACATTCTGAGAAAGTATAACATGAAGCTTAACTCGGAGAAGTGTGCCTTCGGGGTTGACTCCGGTAAATTCTTGGGGTTTTTTGTCTCACAAAGAGGGATAGAAGTAAACCCCGACAAAATCAAAACCATCAAGGATATCCTAGACCAGCTAACAAACGTAAAATAAGTACAAAGGTTGAACGGCAGGTTGGCGGCTCTAAGCAGGTTCATATCAAGGTCCTCGGAGAAGTGCCACCACTTATTTTCAGTTTTGAAAAAGAAGAATGACTTCGTGTGGACTCCAGAATGCCAACAGGCACTGAAGGACCTAAAAATATACCTATCCAGCCCTCCGTTGCTATCAAAGTCGAAAAAAGGTGAGCAACTGCTAATTTACCTAGCAGTCTCGGAAGTAGCATTGTAAGTATCATTTGGTCTGAGAAGAAGAAGGTATACAATTTCCTATTTATTACGTTAGTACAATATTATCAGGAGCGAAGACATGTTATCCACACCTCGAAAATCTAGCCTTAGCTCTCGTAGTTGCCTCTCGAAATCTTAGGCCTTATTTTTAATGTCACCCAATAGACGTTGTGACAACCTTTCTCTTAAAAAATGTCGTTCATAATCCTGATTTATCAAGACGTTTGGCTAAATGGGAAGTCGAAGTTAGTGAGTTTGACATTGAATATAAACCCAGTACTGCAATTAAGTCACAAGTGTTGGCCAACTTCGTGGCCGATTTTAGTCTAGGATTAATGCCTCTAGGTGCTAAAGAAGTAGTGTTGGTGTCGGAAATGATATCTTGAGTTTGGACCTTGTTTACGGATAAAGACTCCAACGTAAAAGGGTCCGATCTCAGAGTGGTTCTAATCACCCCTTTGGGAGAAACCCTAAGATAGGCCATTAGACCTGTACCGTTAACTAACAATGAAGCTGAGTATGAGGCTTTGGTTGTAGCACTTGAACTAGCTCCGGGATTAGGTTCCGAGGTCATCGAGATAAAGTGCAACTCCCAGCTGTTGGTGAACCAAGTGTATGGAATTATCGATACAAAGGAGGAACACATGCAACAGTACTTGAACAAGGTTCAAACATTACTTGCACGATTCAGAGAATGGTCAATCGTCCATATTTCGAGGGAAGAAAATGTGAAGGCAGATACATTGGCTAATTTGGGGTCATCCACAGAGATGAAAGGATCTGATTCAAGTACGGTCGCCCAATTTCTACATTCGGTGTTGGATATAGACGGCTACTGCGAAGTAAATTCAATTAACATAATTTGGGATTGGAGGAACAAGTTCATTGAATATCTCAGACATGACAAATTACTCGAAGACCCAAAATCGTCCCGAGCACTACGGATCCTAGCAGCTCGCTACTGTTTTGTTGATGGACGATTATATAGGAGATCATTCCAAGGACCACTAGCCCGGTGTCTAGGGGCCTCGGAGGTGGACTACATGATGAGAGAAGTCCATGAAGGAGTCTGCAAAAACCATTCCGGCGTAGACTCATTAATTCTCAACTTAATCAGGGTTGGTTATTATTGACCCCGGATAGAACATGATGCAAAGACATTCGTACAAAAGTGCAACAAATGTCAACGTCATGTACAGTTAGTGCATCAACTAGCAGAACTTTTGCATTCGGTGGTGTCCCCAAGGCCATTCATGAAATGAGGAATGGACATAGTCGGCCCCTTTCCACAATGGCCCGGGAAGGTAAGATTTCTTTTAGTTTTAACAGATTATTTTACTAAATGGGTTGAAGAAGGTGCTTAACAAAAATTTGGTGAACGAGAGGTGATTGATTTTATATGGGACAACATCGTTTGCTGATTTGGAATACCAAAGGAAATCGCTGGTGACAACGGGCCACAGTTCGTAGGTTCAAAAGTCACAAAGTTCTTAGAAGGGTTAAAGATCAAATAAATTACATCCTGATCGTACCACCCGAGTGCTAATGGACAGGCAGAGTAAACCAACAAGGTAATTATTCAAAACCTTAAAAAGAAGTTAGAAGATGCCAAGTCAAGCACATGTGAGACGTTACTGACCAGGTTAGATCTACTCAAGAAGCACCAGGATCTGGCATACATGAGGATGGTGGCCCAAAAGCAATGATGAAAAGGTATTACAATTGCAGGGCGAACCTCCGTTATTTCAAAGTTAGAGATTTTGTTCTGATGAAGGTTTCTCAAAGCACTCGGGAAGTTAACTTCAGAAAGGTGGGACCAATATGAGAAGGACCTTACCAGGTTTTAGCTATAACCAGTAAAGGTTCATATGAATTGGAAATCAAGATGGACTGAAACTGCCAAGCAATAGGAATGTGACTCACCTCAAAAGGTATTATTGCTGAAGATCCCTGCTGGTACTTAAAGTATGTGCTGCACTCTTTTTTTCTTTGACCAGTTTTTGTCCCAATCGGGTTTTTCTGACAAGGTTTTTAACGAGGCAGCAACATAAAACATACTACAAAGGGAGCATCATCGGCAAAGGAAAGACCTTCAATATCAAGGTACAAAAATTCGTGTGGCAAATAGTTTGTGGATGGTTAAATAATCTTTGGTTTGATGACAAGTCTCGCCTCCCAAAACTCAAATAGATTATTCAACCGTTCACAAGTTATCTCTACCGATAAAGCAGCAATATAAAGCATAAAACGAAGAAAAGGCCTTTGGTGAATGCAAGATTTCCAGTGTTCGAATTCTCATACTTATCATTCGAACACTAGAGGAGTAATTGTAACGACCCGACTTATCATTTTAGGAATTGGCATCTCGTTCAATGGTTTAAGGCACCGAGCAGCTTCATAATATGTATTATAAGGTACGTGTGCGGTCGAGTTTAATTTCCGGAAGATTCAAATTAAAATGAAAGAACAATTCTTACTTTTGAAGCTTAAATGAAAAGAGTTGACCAGAGTTTTGACTTTTGAGAAAACGACTCTGAAATGGAATTTTTATGATTCCAATAGCTTTGTATGGTGATTTTGGACTTAGGCGTATGTCCGTAATTGGATTTGGAAGTCCGTAGGTCAATTCGACGCATTTTGGCGAAAGTTAGAAAATAGAAGATTGTTAGAAAGTATAACCGAGCGTTGACTTTATTGATATCGGGGTCAAAATTTGATTTCGGAAATTGGAACAGGTCCATTATGTCATTTATGACTCGTGTGCAAAATTTGAAGTCACTGGATTGATTTGATACGTTTCGGCACAAATTATATAAGTTGGAAAGAAAACTCATAATTCGATTCGAGGCGCGATTCGTAATTTCGACGTTGTTTGACGTGGTTTGAAGACTCGACTAAATTTGTATTGTATTTTTGGGACTTGTTAGTATATTTGGTTGGGGTCCCATGGGGCTCGGATGAGTTTTTGATGGGTTTTTAACGTGTATGGTGTTTTGTCATTGTTTTGAGCACAAGCATGTAATGATCCAAAGATCCATTTCGAGACTTTCAGGAGTTTGATAATGAGTTGTAGGAATGATTTGGAATGTTTAGTATAAATTCATCAAGTCGCGATTGGGTTTTTAGCGTGAAACATGAGTTAATTGTTTAACGAGCGAAGTTGGTATCACATTGAGCAAATTAGCTTTGAATTGAGTTTCGATTGAACGACTAGGTTCATATTTTTATTTGTGACTCATAGGAACAAGAATCGTCGAATTCCGAGTTCGTATTATAGAGTTAGAGCCTTTTTAGTGAAAATTAAAATTGCTAGTGTAAACAGTTCTGGTGCACAACTTTAGAGACCAGATTGGCACGTTTTGCGACGGGAATTGAACTCATAGCGACCAGATTAATGTTTTTATTGGGCACAAACTTAAGGACCAAAAATGGTCATTTCCTTCATTTCGTTTTGGATTTTTGGAGCACGGTTCTTGGGCGATTTTGAGGATTTCTTCAAGACTTCAACTTGGGTAAGTGTCCTGTATCCGAAAGTGATTATATTCATCATTTAATTCGGATTTAAATGGAAGAAATTAGGATTTTTGCAAACTCTTTCTAAAACGGAAATTTAAGATTTGAAGTTTGAGTTGTTATCAGAATTTGATAAAATTGGTATGGTTGAACTCATATCGGAATGGGTGTTCAGATTTCGTGAAAATTTTATCGGGTTCCGAGAGGTGGGCCCCACATTGACTTTCGGTTGAATTTTTAATGTGAAATTTTAAGTCGGCGTTATATTATCCAGAATTGTTTTCGATGAATTTTAATGAAGTTATATAATTAATTTGGATATATTTGAGTTGTTCGGAGGTCAATTCAAGCAAGAAGGCTATTTTGGAATATCGGCCTAACTTCAAAAAGGTAAGTATCTTGTCTAACCTTGTGTGGGGGAATTATCCCTTAGGCATTAAGTCTTATGTGAAAATTGTGTGATTGAAAGACCATGTACACGAGGTGACGAGTACGTACTTGGTGTATATGTGCAAATTATACTGGTTAAAATTTGTAGACACCCTTATGTATTAAATTGGAAAATTATTGGAACTTATTAAATTCTTTATTTGTCATGCCTCATTCCTTGCTTGCCGAGGTTATTTTTATATGATAATTTGGTGTGATTGCCACTTTGATTTTTATGTGAAATGCAGTGGTTGGTTGGGTTGACATTTCTTGGAAATAATTTCATTATGGATTCCTTATCTGCAAATAATTAATTAAATAAGTTTAAAATGAGGCATTAATATATATATTTATCAAAATATTGGATTAAAGAAGGTGTTGTCCTATACTGAGTTACTTTTCCATATATGTTGTTATTTTTTATGTTTTATATACGTTATATGGAGCCTTGGGCTATTTGTTGTGAAATTTATTGATTTTGTTGTATCTTTGGAATTGATTGTGGCCATTGGGCAATTTGTGATATGAATTGATTGTGTTATGTTGTTGTGATAATATTCCGTGTAAATTATTGGGTGATTTGATTTATTGTTATGAGGATATAAGGGTGGCATTTCACTATTGATAATATGCGGACATAAGGGTGGCATGTCACTGTTATCATATGTGTTAGGGTATTGTCTAGGAGGAGTGATAAGGGAGGCTATTATAAGGAGAGATAAGGGGCTATAGGAGTGATAAGGGTGGCTATTGATATTGTCAGGGCGGAGGGATAAGGATGGCTATTATTGTGGAGTGATACAGTGGCTATAGGATAGATAAGGATGGCTATTATCAGGGATGATACGTGATGATGTGGGATTATTGTGTTGGTGATTTTTATGTGATGTTGTGATTTTTTTTGTGTTTATTTTTATCTCTTGTGCAACTTGTCTTGTTGTTTCGGTAAACTTGATAATAGAACGATTCATGTTGAAATTACGAGCTTGTGACTATTGCAGGGCAGTTTATATAATTTGTACGTGAATTGTACGTACATATGTATTATGAAATGTGGGCACGAGGTGCCGGGGAAATATGATGATTTTATTATTGGCACGTGAGTTGTCCGTGCGGTAATGAAAGAAATATGGGCACAAGGTACCGGAAAAATATGATGATTTTAGTATTGGCACGTGAGTTGTCCGTGCGATTGTGATAGAAATATGGGCACGAGGTGATGTGAAAATATGAAAGTGGGCTAAGACCCGTAATTTTTATGATTATGAAATGACGTGTCACATGGTAACTTTTACTTGAAAGGAATTATATTAGAAAGATTCTACTTAAAAGGAATTATATTCGAAAGATTTTACTTGAAAGGAATTATAGTCGAAAGATTTTATTTGAAAGAATTATATTCGAAAGATATTTATTTGAAAGAATTATATTCGAAAGATATTTATTTGAAAGAATTATATTCATAAGATATTTATTTGAAGGAAGTATATTCGAGATATATTTAATTGAAATGATTACATTCTAAAGATTTTTATTTGAAAAACTTATAGATAAAAGATGTATAAGGACTTGATTAATTGGTTGTACTTGTGTTCATTATTCGTTTGAGCAATATTTATGGTGTTCTTACTGCCTTGTTCTTTATATCACTAGTTGATTATTGTTGCTATCACTACTATTTATTTTATATTATTTTTGTATGCTATATTTCACAGGTTATTAGACTAGTGAGTGTCTTGATTGTACCTAGTCACTACTCCACCTAGGTTAGTCTTGATACTTACTGGGTACTGACTGTGGTGTACTCATACTATATTTTTTTATATTTTTGTGCAGATCCAGGTACTGGAGATATTGAACACGAGTAGAGTTAGTGTGTTGATCGCAAAGATTCAAGGTAAAGCTGCTTGATCGTCGCAGTCCCTTGGAGTCTTCCCATTTTATTTTACTGTTAATTATTATTCGAACAGTATTGTATATTCGATCCTTGAGATCATTTCATGTATTCAGTTAGAGTTCGTGACTCAGTATTACTAGTCTTGGGAGGTTGTTATAATTATTTCGGTTGTTGGTTTCGATTATCTATATAAAAAAAAATGACTTGAATTGTTATTAAAATCGACTTACCTAGTCTTAGAGACTAAGTGCCATTACGATGTCTATGGTGGGATTTTGGGTCGTGATGGTAATACATGATGCGGCACCAAGAATGACACAAAAATTGGGGACTGTTAGAACCGAGATCAATATCTTATAGGACTAGGGACTGCATGATCAGCTCTGTAGAAATAAGTTGCACAAGTTAGCCACATGTATTGGCAGCTTTAAATGAATATTTATGTAAATGTACTTTTAAAGATAGAGGGAATAAATCAAAGTCCTTTTATTCTTATCTTATTTCTTATCAAAATAAGTTAATTTATTTTATCGTTTATAAGTTTTTTATGAAACCCTCAAGGTAAATGACAGATTCCGGAAGAATTTATGCCTGGAATAAAAAGCTATCAGATACAAAAATCTTTTCGAAGCTGTATCAATTAAAAATATTTTTGCACAATACTTAAGCAAAATTTTCCTTAATTAATTAAAGCGCCAAACTTAGTAAAAAGGTTTGGCGTAATTACAAAGGGTAAAAGAAAAAATTTATAAATCATTCTTTGATGTTGGAACCCGAAAGGAGAGACCGGTCTTCATTTGCCCTGGTGGAAGAAGGTTATTCCGCTGCCGGTTCGGGGCCTTCATCCTCTTCGGTATCCCCTTCAGTTCCCAAATACACAAAATTAGTATTCGAGGAATCAGATGTTGCAGGTCGAGCATGAAGTTTCTCACGAGCAATTAACTCCAGCTCCCGGGCCTTGGCAATGCAGTCATTAATGTTTGCAATGGCTCCTTTGGCCTCTTCCAAAGTCTTCCTCTTCATATGGTACATGGCGTAAGTCTTCTTGAAGATAAGAGAATCTTCTTGGTCCAAGAGTTTTGCTCGGAGCTTATCAATTTTGGCTTGGAGCTCTTCGTTTTCAGCCTTTCTTGCTCTGATTCTGGAATCAAGTTCAACGTTGGTGGTTGAGGGAAGTCGGTTCTGCTCCATGACTCTCTTGAGTCTCTCTTCCATCTCCGACCTCTTCTCCTCGGCAGCATTGGTGTCACGACCCAAAATCTCACCCATTGTGATGGTGCCTATCTCAAGATTAAAAATATAATATTTAAATACAATACAAACACTCCCCAAAATTTGGTGTCACTGAGTACATGAGCATTTAATATGAATACAAGTCTGGAAAATATAGCCTATAATAGTCTGAGACCAAATACAGTGAACAAAGAGATAGAGAAGGAGAGATAAGGTCTGCGGAACACGGCAGCTACCTCAAAATCTCCTGAAATTCAACCGTGCGAAAGGATCAACACCCGCTATGTCCGGGAACACCTGGATCTGCACACGAAGTGCAGGGTGTAGTATGAGTACAACCAACTCAACAAGTAACAATAATAAATAAGGAACTGAAGATAGTAACGAGCTACATCGTTATGTTTCATTTCCAGTAATCCCAACAAAGAATAGACATGCTATCAAATCTGGTAGTTTAATGTCAAATAAAATTTTATGCAGTTCATGTTCATGTAATTCGTATATCAACAATCTTTCAGAAATTTCACAACAATGACAGATAGCAACTAAGTGCAACAACAATTGGAATTCAAATACAACCTCTTAGAACAACAATCACTCACTGGGCTCCCAACCCTCATCACTCTCTGGGCTCCCATCCCTCATCACTCACTCAATGGGTACCCGCGCTCACTAGGGGTGTACAGACTCCGGAAGGGCTCCTACAGCCCAAGCGCTATAATCTGCACGGATAACTCACATGCCATAATATAAATATCTGGATCCGCACGGCCAACTCACGTGCCATAGTATAATATAAGGATCCGCACGACCAACTCACGTGCTATAGTATAATATAAGGATCCGCACGGCCAACTCAAGTGTTGCACGGACAACTCAAGTGCTATAGTATCAATATCTCACAATCAGGCCTTCGGCCTCACTAAGTCATAAATCTCTCCAGCATCTCGGGCTCTCAATAATCTTGAAATCAGCCCAAACAACAATGATATGATGTATTAATAATAATAACTGAGACTGAGATAAAATGTGCAAGTAAAAACTGAGACTGAGTACATGTAGTATTTAGTAGGCAATTCAACAATTACGTGACCTTTGTGGGTCCCAACAGTACTGTCACATAGCCTAAGCATGATTTCTAACATGATTTACAGTTAAATTTTATCAACACATAGAGAGCATACAGCTAACAACAAAATATTCAACTTTACAGTTTCCCGAGACGGACCAAGTCACAATCCCCTTGGTGCATGCCCACATGTGCGTCACCTAGCATGTGCGTCACCTCCAAAATAATCACATGATACAAAATAGCTCCAAATTGAAGTCCCATTTTCAAAACTTAAACCCACTGCCCACGCTTTTCTGACTCCCGAACGCGGTCAGTGCCTCGCGTTCGCGAAGCACAAAATAGCTCCCATCCAAAATCCACCTTCGCGAACGCGACATCACCCTCGCATTCACGAGCACAAAAATGCCTCTGCCTTAATGCCTTCTATGCGAACGCGTTCAACCCCTCGCGAACGCGATGCTTCTTTCCCCCTCACTACGCGAACACGACACTCCCTACGCGAATGCATAGACCAATTGCCTAGGGTCCTCAGTTGCTTCCTCTCTTCTTCGCGAACGTGTAACACCTCTTGCGTTAGCGATGCACACCCAGTCCACCCTTCGCGAATGTGAAGAGAAAATATTGCCAGCCTCTCAGTTTCTCTTCGTGAACGTGAGGCTCCATTCGCGAACGCGATGAAGGAAACCAGATGATGTATAAGAAAAATTCCAGAAGAGTTCCAAGTACAAAATCCAACCTGTTAACCATCCGAAACTCACCCGAGCCCCTTGAGACCTCGACAAAATATACCAACAAGTCCTAAAACATCATACGAACTTAGTCGAACCCTCAAATCACCTCAAACAACGCTAAAATCATGAATTACACCCCAATTCAAGCCTAACGAACTTTGAAATTTCTAATTTCTACAAACGACTCTGGAACCTATCAAATCACGACTGATTGACCTCATATTTTGCACACAAGTCATAAATGACATATCAGAGGTATTCCAATTTTCAGAATCATATTCCGACCCCGATATCAAAAAGTTAACCCCCAGTCAAACTTCTCAAAAATGAAACTTTCGGCATTTCAAACCTAATTCCTCTATGAATTTACAAATAATATTCCGGACACGCTCCTAAGCCCAAAATGATCATACCGAGCTATTGGAATTATCAAAATTCAAATCCGAGGTCATTTACATATAGGTCCATTTCTGGTCCACTTTTCTAACTTAAAATTTTCAATTATGAGACTAAGTGTATCATTTCACTCTGAGTTCCTTCCAGACCCGAACCAACTAACCCGATAAGTCACAAATTAATTGCAAGACATAAATTGAGTAGTAAATGAGGGTAACGTGGTTAGAATATTCAAAACGACCGGCCGGGTCGCTACATTCTCCCTCTCTTAAACAAACGTTCATCCTCGAACGGGTTTAGAATAATACTTGGAGTCTCAAATAAGTGTGAATAATTGTTCTGCATCTCCTGCTCAGTCTCCCAAGTAGCTTCTCCGCCTGGCTGGCCTCTCCACTGCACCTTCACTGATGCTATGTTCTTTGACCTCAGCTTTCGAACTTGCTGATCTAAAATAGCCATCGACTCCACATCATAAGTCAAATTACCGTCCAGCTGTACTGTACTGAAATCCAGAATGTGAGACGGATCCCCGACATACTTTCGGAGCATGGATTCAAGGAACACTGGATGAACACCAGATAGACTAGGTGGCAAAGCAAGTTCATAAGCCACCTCCCCAATTTTCTTAAGTATCTCAAAAGACCCAATGTACCGAGGGTTCAACTTACCCTTTTTCCAGAACCTCAACACACCATTCATGGGTGAAATCTTAAGCAGAACCTTCTCCCCAACCATGTGAACAACATCACGAACCTTCCTGTCGGCATAACGCTTCTGTCTAGACTGTGTCGTGCAAATCCGTTCCTGAATCACTTTGACCTTCTCTAAACCATACTGAACTAAGTCAGTACCCAATAGCCTAACCTCACCCGGCTCAAACCAACCCACCGGAGACCGACACCGTCTCCCATATAAATCTTCATACGGAGCCATCTGAATGCTTGATTGGTAGCTATTATTGTAAGCAAACTCTGCAAGTGGCAGAAATTGATCCCAAGAACCCCCAAAATCAATGACACTAGCACGTAGCATATCCTCCAATATCTAAATAGTGCGCTCGGATTGTCCGTCCATCTGAGGGTAAAATGTTGTATTCAACTGAACCTGTGTGCCCAATTCTCACTGCACTGCCCTCCAAAACTGTGAGGTAAACTACGTACCCCGATCTGAAATAATGGACACCGGCACACCGTGTAGGCGAATAATCTCACGAATATAAATCCCAGCCAACCGCTCCGAAGAATAATTAGTACCGACTGAAATAAAATGCGCAGATTTGGTCAACCGATCTACTATCACCCAAACAGCATCAAACTTTCTCAAAGTCCGTGGGAGTCCAACTACAAAGTCCATGGTAATATGCTCCCACTTCCACTCCGGAATTTCAAGTCTCTGTAGCAATCTACCCGGTCTCTGGTGCTCGTACTTTACCTGTTGACAATTTAAACACCTAGATACAAACCCAATTATATCTTTCTTCATCTGCCTCCACCAATAGTGTTGTCTCAAATCCTTATACATCTTCGCGGTGCCTCGATGAATAGAGTACCGCGAACTGTGAGATTCCTCGAGAATCAGCTCGCGCAAACCTTCTACATTAGGTACACATAGCCTCCCCTACATCCGTAATACACCATCATCTCCAATAGTGACTTCCTTGGCGTCACTGTGCTGAACCATGTCCTTAAGGACAAGCAGATGAGGATCATCATACTGGCGCTCTCCGATGCGATCATATAAAGAAGACCGAGAAACCACACAGGCCAAAACTCGATACGGCTCGAAAACATCCAATCTAACAAACTGATTAGCCAAGGCCTGAACATCCAAGGCTAAAGGCCTCTCTGCTACCGGTAAGTATGCTAAGCTACCCAAACTCTCCGCCTTACGAGTCAATGCATCAGCCACTACATTGGCCTTTCCGGGATGATAGAGAATGGTGATATCATAATCCTTAAGCAATTCCAACCACCTTCGCTGCCGCAAGTTAAGATCCTTCTGTTTAAACAAATATTGTAGACTCTGATGATCTGTATACACCTCACACTGGACACCGTACAAGTAATGCCGCCAAATTTTCAAGGCATGAACAATAGCTGCTAACACAAAATCGTGGGCTGGATAATTCTTCTTATGTACCTTTAATTGTCTGGATGCATAGGCAATCACCCTACCATCTTGCATAAGTACTGAGCCCAGACCAATCCGCGATGCGTCACAATACACAGTATAGGACTCTGAACCTGTAGGCAACACCAATACTGGAGCTGTAGTCAAAGTTGTCTTGAGCTTCTTAAAGGTTTCTTCACATTCATCCGACCACCTGAACGAAGCACCTTTCTGGGTCAATTTAGTCATAGGTGATGCAATAGACGAGAAACCCTCCACAAAACGACGATAACAACCGGCCAAGCCGAGAAAACTCCGAATCTCAGTAACTGAGGATGGTCTGGGCCAATTCTAAATTGCCTCTATTTTATTCAGATCCACCTTAATACCTTCACTGGACACAATAAGTCCCAAGAATGCCACCGAACTAAGCTAGAACTCACACTTAGAGAATTTGGCATAAAGTTTCTCCTCTCTCAGCCTCTGTAATACAATACCCAAGTGTTGTGCATGCTCCTTCTGTCTATGTGAGTACACCAGAATATCATCAATGAATACCACGACAAATAAATCAAGATATGGCTGAAATACACTATTCATCAAATGCATAAATTATACTGGGGCATTGGTTAGACCAAAAGACATCACAAAAAATTCATAGTGGCCATAACGAGTCCTGAATGTCGTCTTTAGAATGTCCGAATCCCGAATTTTTAATTGGTGATACCTAGACCTCAAATCAATTTTGGAGAATACCCTCGCACCCTGAAGCTGGTCAAATAAATCATCAATACGCGGCAATGGATATTTATTTTTGATTGTAACTTTGTTCAACTGCCTGTAATTAATGCACATCCGCATAGTACCATCTTTCTTTTTCACAAACAAAACCGATGCACCCCAAGGTGACACACTAGGACTAATAAACCCCTTTTCAAGGAGTTCCTGAAGTTGCTCTTTCAATTCTTTTAACTGAGCTGGTGCCATACGATACAGAGGAATAGAAATGGGTAGAGTGCCCTGCACCAAGTCAATACCGAAATCAATATCCCTGTCGGGTGGCATACCCGGCAGGTCTGTAGGAAATACATCCGGAAAGTCTCGCACGATCGGTACTGAATCAATAATAGGAGCACCTGTATCAACATCTCTCACAAAGGCCAAATATGACAAGCATCTATTTCCAACCATACGTTGGGCCTTCAAATACGAAATTACCCTGCTAGGAACAAGATCAAGAGAACACCTCCATTAAACTTTTGGCAACCCCGACATCGTCAACGTCACGATTTTTGCGTGACAGTCTAAAATAAGATGACATGGAGACAACCAATCCATACCCAAGATTACATCGAAATCAACCATACCGAGTAATAAGGGATCAACTCTAGTCTCCAGTTCCCCAATAGTTACTACACACGACCGATACACACGATCCACAGTAATAATATCGCCCACCGGTGTAGATACACAAACAGGGACTCATAGGGCATACCTATATAATGAGAAAAATAAGATGATACATATGAGTAAGTGGAACCAGGGTCAAATAATATAGAAGCCTCCCTGTGGCACACTGAAACAATACCTGTGATTACTGCGTCCGAGGCAACATCATCTGGCCTGGCAGGAAAAGCATAGAATCGAGCATGCCCGCCTCCTGATCGGCCTCTCCCTCTTGGGCGACCCCTAGCTGCCTGACCCCCACCCCGAGATGGCAGGGCGGGTGGTGTAACTACTGGTGCTGGTGTCGTCGGATGAGAACTCTGCTATGAAACCCTACTCAATAGCCTAGGACACTCTCTCTTGAAATGACCAAATTCTACGCAATCAAAATAACCCTTTCTTTGACGGAACTACTGCTCTTGATAACCCCGAGGGATGACCTGCAGAAGCTTGTATGGACGAGGCATGATGAGAACTCTGCGCTGGCAGTGCACTGAATGAAGACTGACCTGAGTGAGCACTGTAAGAACCATGGCTAGCTGATGCACCACGATGAGCTGGACGACCCGTCTGTGCGTGTTTGTAAGAATGACCCCTACCACGGTAAAACTGAACCCCTGAAGGACCACCGTTGTAATCACCCGGACCACGAGGCCTCTTAGCCTCTCTCTCTCCATATTCCTGGCTACGAACCATCTCTATCTGTCGAGCAATGTCCACTACCTCATCAAAAGTAGCACAAAATACTCTCTCTCCCTAGTCATAAGTAACCGCAGCTAATATGTGAGGCCATCAATGAACCTCCTAATCCTCTCCCTATCAGTGGGAACCAACCAGATTGCGTGACGAGCCAACTTAGAAAATCTCATCTCGTACCACATCACAGACAAATCACCTTGGCGAAGCTGCTCAAACTGTCTACGCAACTCTTCTCCGCGGGACTGAAGTATGAACTTCTCCAAAAAACCCACGAATAATTGATGCCAAGTAAGGGGTGCTGCGCCAATAGGCATACACTTCTCGTAAGTCTCCCACCATCTGAGTACAACCCCCAAAAACTGAAAAGTAGTGAATGAGACCCTACTGGTCTCTAGAATACCTGTTGTCCGAAGCATCTGTTGGCACCTATCTAGAAAATCTTGAGCATCCTCTGACTTAGTACCGCTAAATGGTGGAGGTCGAAGCCTCTCAAATCTCTCAAGACTCTGTTGCTCATCATCTGCCATATCAGGAACTACCAGGGCATGAGCAGTTGCAACTGGCTGGGCTGGTAATGCCCACGGTATCTGAAGTACCTGTACTACCTGGTCTGGAGTACAGGCAACGGGGGTATGAGTACCTCTCCCAGCCTGAGAAGTGGCAGGTGCGGCCTAAGCCGAAACCATCTGAGCAAGACTAGTGCAGGCTGCCAATATCTAGGCTAAAGTCTCTTGAATGCCTGCAATCTCAATGGGCATAACTGGTGCCTGAGTTGATCCTGTCAGCTCAACTATATCTGGAATCTGCTACTGAGCTAGAACAACTGGTGGTACTATAGGTATTGTTCCATCTATGGTACGAGCTACACCTCGACCTCTACCTTGGCCCCGGCCTCTACTATAGCCCCGACCTCTCGCGGCCCTAACTGGTGGCACTGGTGGCTGACCGTCTGATCCGGTAGTAGGTGTCCTCACTATTTGTGAGAGAATAGAATAGCAGATATTTAGTTTCCAGAATCAACAAATTTGCACGACTCTCGAAGAAAGTGAAATTTTCCTAAGGGTTCTGCAGCCTCTCAAAGATAAGTACAGACGTCTAAGTATCGATCTGCAAGACTCTACTAAACCTTCTCATGACTCGTGAGACCTATGTAACCTATGCTCTCATACCAACTTGTCACGACCCAAAATCTCACCCGTCGTAATGGCGCCTATCTCAATACTAGGCAAGCCAAAAATCTCAATAAACCACAATTTCTCTCAAGATTGAAAATATAATATTTAAATACAATACAAACACTCTCCAAAACCTGGTGTCACTGAGTACATAAGCATCTAATATGAATACAAGTCTGGAAAATATAGTCTATAATAGTCTGAGACCAAATACAGTGAACAAAGAGGTAGAGAAGGAGAGACAAGGTCTGCGGAACACGGCTGCTACCTGAAAATCTCCTAAAATTCAACCGCGCGAAAGGATTAATACCCCATATGTTTGGGAATTCCTGGATCTGCACACGAAGTGCAGGGTGTAGTATGAGTACAACCAACTCAGCAAGTAACAATAATAAATAAGGAACTGAAGATAGTAACGAGCTACACAGTTATGTTTCATTTCCAGTAATCCCAGCAAAGAATAGACATGTTATCAAATCTGGCAGTTTAATGTCAAATAAATTTTTATACAGTTCTTGTTCATGTAATATGTATATCAATAATCTTTCAGAAATTTTACAACAATGACAGATAGCAACTAAGTGCAACAACAATTAGAATTCAAGTACAACCTCTCAGAACAACAATCACTCATTGGGCTCCCATCCCTCATCACTCACTCAATGTGTACCCGCGCTCACTGGGGTGTACAGAATCCGGAGTGGATCCTACAGCCCAAGTGCTATAATCTGCACGGACAACTCACGTGTTGCACGTACAACTCACGTGCCATAATATAAATATGTGGATCTGCAAGGCCAACTCACGTGCCATAGTATAATATAAGGATCCACACGGCCAACTCACGTGTTATAGTATAATATAAGGATTTGCATGGCCAACTCATGTGCTATAGTATAATATAAGGATCCACATGGCCAACTCACGTGTTATAGTATAATATAAGGATTCGCACGGCCAACTCACGTGCTGCACGGACAACTCACGTTCTATAGTATCAATATCTAACAATCAGGCCATCGGCCTCACTAAGTCATAAATCTTTCCAGTCTCTCGGGCTCTCAATAATCATGAAATCAGCATAAACAACAATGATATGATGTATTAAAAATAATAACAGAGCTTAAGATAAAACTCACTGCCTAGGCTTTTCTTCTTCGAGAACGCGGTCAGTGCCTCGCTTTCGCGAAGCACAAAATAGCTCTCGTCCAGCACAAAATAGCCTTCACGAACGAGACATCACCCTCGTGTTCGCAAAGCACAAAAATGCCTATGCCTCAATGCCTTCTACGCCAACCGGTTCAACCCCCACGCGAACACGATGCTTCATTCCCCCTCACTACACGAATGCGACACCCCCTACGCGAACGCGTAGACCAATTGCCTGGGGTCCTCAGCTACTTCCTCTATTTTCCGCGAATGCATAACACCTCTTGCGTTCGCGATGCACACCCAGTCCACCCTTCGCAAATGCGAGCTTCTCTTCACAAACTCGAAGAGCAAATATTTCCAGCCTCTCAGTTCCTCTTCGCGAACGTGAGGCTCCATTCGCGAAAGCGATAAAGGAAACCAGATGGTGCATCAGAAAAATTCCAACAGAGTTCCAACTCCAAAATCCAACGCGTTAACCATCCAAAACTCACCCCGAGCCCTTCGGGACCTCGACCAAATATACCAACAAGTCTTAAAACATCATACGAACTTAGTCAAATCCTCAAATCACCTCAAACAATGCTAAAATCATGAATTACACCCCAATTCAAGCCTAACGAAGTTTGAAATTTCTAATTTCTACAAATGACTCTGGAACCTATTAAATCACGTTCGATTGACCTCAAATGTTGCACAAAAGTCATAAATGACACAATAGAGGTATTCCAATTTTCAGAATCAGATTCCAACCACGATATCAAAAAGTCAACCCCCGGTCAAACTTCTCAAAAATTAAACTTTCAACATTTCAAGCCTAATTCCTCTACGGACTTCCAAATAATATTCCGGATACGCTCCTAAGCCCAAAACTACCATACGGAGGTATTGGAATCACCAAAATTCAAATTCGAGGTCGTTTACACATAGGTTCATATCCGGTCCGCTTTTCTAACTTAAAATTTTCAATTATGAGACTAAGTGTCTCATTTCACTCTGAGTTCCTTCCGGACCCGAATCAACTACCCCGATAAGTCATAAATCAATTGTAAGACATAAATTGAGCAGTAAATGGGGGGAAAGAGATTATAATATTCAAAATGATCGGCCGGGTCGTTACAATTGGCCTCTTCAGTTTTGCACGCAAGCCAACCTCCAAGTTATTAACTTGTTCCGTAAAAGTTGATTTATGCTCGGCGGCAGCAGTCACAGTATCGTGAAGCTCGAACCACTTAGTCTTTGGTTCTTTAAGGTTCTCAAGCAGCTAGGCGGCTTCTTAGCTATGAACCATCCTATTTTGTTCAGATTGCTGCAGTCGGGCCTCGAGCTCATCCATTTGAGTGATTTTTTTCCTCCAGCACTGGGAGGCTCTCGGCGAGCCAATTCCTTTTAGCCAAAAGTTGATCTTGTTCTGAAGAAAGCCCTTGCTTTTCCAGGATCAACCTCTGCGAGCCCTCAGAGGCAAGAAGATTGGCCTGAAGAAGGGATAAAATCAAAGTTATTACTTCAAAATGTAAATCGAAAAAAGGTAAAGAGAAGTAAGGTTGCTACATACGCCAAGAAATGCATAATGTTGTTTATTAGGCACTCCCCAGAAAGAGAGTCCATCTTTTTCCAATCCTTCATTAAAGCCAGCGACTTCAGGTAGTTGGCAATCTCCACCAGCTTGAAGAGAATATGGCACTCCTTCGAAACCGAAAGAGTGGAACATCACCTCCCACGAGGATCTTGAGAATGAGTCAAGTAAGTATTTCCCAAGTTCCCGTGGTTGGGAGATCATGGAGGAAAGGCATTCCCTGCTTGTTCGACTGATGCTGGTGGAGGAGAAACGGCTTGTACTGGTGGAGAAGGGACACCTGGTGCTGGTGGATAAGGAGTTGTTGGTCTATATGGAGAAGAAATAGCTGAAGGAGTGGCGTTTATTATTGGCCCAGTGATTGATGGCAGAGGAAGGTCAGGGAATGAACCCCTCTGACCGGAGGCATCGACAGGGATTGGGAAATGAGAATCAGCATTTTCGACCAAGCCCATTTCCCCCAGAGCGCATAAACCTCCTCTGCTGGTGAATTTTGAAGCTCCCCAAGTTGAGCATCCGGTTGATCTGATGAAGACCTTTTTCTTCTTTGAAGAGGGGCGTCTTCATCATTGGCCCCTTTTTCATCATCAAGCACCACTGTGATCGGTCCGGTTGGTGTTCCTCTTACTTTCTTCAATTGAGTCCCAGTCGAGGAGGTACGCTTCCTTTTCGGTTTCTTATTTTTGGACTGGGGACTGCGGGAGGAGGCACCCTTACCAGAAGCAAGAGTAGATCCGCGAGCCCTACTCCGGTTAAGGGCAGTCAGCAATGCACATTCGGCCTCCTCGGGGTCATCGAGGGCCTCGACATCAGGGCATACAACGGAACCCCTCGAAAGACCTGTGCAAAGCAAAAGTGCAGTCACCAATTTATTCATGAGGCGTTTGTGTTCGAATAAGGATGAAAGAAAGAATAATTTTGCTTATCATGGTTCTTTACTTTCCACTTGTATTTGGGAGCCATTTCTTTCCACCGTCGGGATTCAGGACTTGTAATATCCAGCATTTTCTGAACCAATCGGTCCATACCGTGAACCGTTCCTAGTGAGTTGGTGGAATGAAGAGAATAAAAAATCAGCAAAGAAAGAAGTGTTCTTTTTACGAGGAGAGGAGACGGGTACCCGAAGTTCTTCTCAGTAATTCTTCTTAGTAATTCTTGCATCACAAAATTTAAAACAATGATATATCTCCATAGTTCTCATCAAAACAATTCCATAAAATCATGTAAAAGAAATTTTCAATACAGTCCATACATTAAAGAAATATATGCAAGTCATGAATGCATGAGACATGATTTATGGAACAACAGATTATTCTTGAGTTATTAACCATGATAATCATTTAAGATCTTTTATACAATTCTAATGGATAATGTGAGTCAACTCGTTCCATTCAGAGCCCACATTAACACCCTATACAGTCTAACAATAACTTATGGCATGATCTTTGTGACAAGACAACTTTAGTAAAAGCATTGTCTCTACTCACCTTGATTCCTTGCTTTTGAATACCTTCGTTTGCTCCAATCCAATGGGTTCAACTCACCAAACAAATCTATACATAATTAATTTAAAGATCAATACTAGAAATTCTAAGATTTCCAAAATATAGAAACCCTAGGTTTGATTCTTCTCTCCTTCTAGGGTTCATCGTTAATCTAAGTTCTTGTAGTAGTTTCTAAGAACAAATATCAACCATAAACCTCTCTAACAATTATGGTTGAAACCGGTTACGAAACTTATCTTGAATCGTGGAACCCTAGGTTATTGGAGAGACTTTGTTCTTAAGTTCTTGTTGAGAATCTAGCGATTTTGAGATTGAATATTGTTAAGATTTATGTCCGGAAGTAGTATTCTAACACTAATCGCATTGAAAACTCACCTTGGGTAGTGTGAGAACCCTTGGATGACTTAAGGATGAGAGGGGATGTTTAATCTTTAAAAAATGCGGCTATTTTCTCTCTCCCCATCCCTTTTTATTTTAATTTCACGCCTTCAGCACCACGGTCCGCGCCCAATGCCACCAAAAATGCCCCAACAATTTTACTTCTAATTTTGGCGGTTTGATTCGTGCCTGGCGACCGCCTTGGAGCCCAAAACGCGGCTCATTTTTGTGACAGGGTAGTCTTCAGTAAAACTCCTATAACCATTCAAAATGATAAATGGTTTGAAGTGTTAGAAACTAGACTTCAAGGGCTTTCTTTAGATTTATAGCTCAAATATCAATTCATCATATATTGATTAATGTGCTCATTGAAACTTAGGTCATGTGCGGCTAAGGTCATTTGCATCCCTTAAAAAACTCTAATGGATTCCAATTTACTCATCTTCTCTTATAACTATCCATTCAATCTTCTAAACATAAGGTTTATGTATTTTATTCCTTCATAACATTTCACACATCTTTGTGTCCAACTTAGAGCTTGAGCGAGAACATAATACTTAGCAAAAACATAACTATCGGGGCTTTACAATCTTCCCCCCGTATATGACACTCGTCCTCGAATGTCGAATGAGTAACTTAAAGTTAAAACACCTTCCATTATGTCTCTGTCTCTTTTGCATAGTTTACCTACAACGCAAAA